>NC_137064.1:18137028-18297028 GCF_032717465.1 Coenobita brevimanus | reverse complement strand
GTTTGGTTCATGACGATGGTCGAACAGAATAAGTCACTACCGATACCCGTGTGGTTCACATGAATGAATGAACCACTACTTGGAAGCCTATGTTGTAATACTATGGTTATAAATATATCTACCATGTGTATAACACGATAATCATTATTAGTATAATACGTTTACTTGCATTATACTGATTGGAGACCAGGTAGAACTGCACATTGACAAATTATCACTGGGTTTGTTTCGCCAGAACAGCCGACTGGATCTCGGTCAAGTTCATAGCTACCATTGATACCAGATAAAACACCAAACATGTTGGTGGACTATGTGGCCTCGAGTCATCTGCTCGCAACTGTACATTAGTTCATCAGAACGTGACACTAAATTCTAATCAGGGTTCACTCAGACATATAGTCTCACCAGTCTAAAACCAAGGTTTGGGTGGGGTCTGGCGCTGGGTGCAGCCATGCCATACTTCCTAAACGAGCGATGAGTAGATTCTGTTATATATGTAATAGGCATCACAGATAGGTACACACATACTAATACAATATAAACGTAAGTATTCTAGCATATCAAAGGAAGGTAAACTTGTAATGCATATGACTCTTGTACATCAATAAAGAAACGTGGCATACATATTTTACAGTGTGCTGAAAAAAATTTAGTTACTTTTACCGACTTTCTCGGTAGTTTTAAGTTGGGTAAGTAATGTAACAATTACGTTTATAATATAATTTGAAGGAATCAGTAGAACATACGCTATTTTCTTAATAGAAATAAATAAGTTAAAACACTCACGAACGGCAACATCCAGGCCCATACTGGGAATTGATCCACTGGAGGGAGATTAAAGCTTCTGTCACGTGCTTCCACTGTTCACTTTCTGTTATATATATAACTTAAATTATATTCATAACTTAAATTAGTTTGTCTTTACACACACACACATACACAAACACACACACACACACACAGAAGTGGGGGTGAAGTCATGTCAGGCCAGGTGGCGAGATGTGAGCGGACGAACTCTAACGGTGTCAGGTCAGCCACTAGCCAATCAGAGTATAGGAAACAAGGCAACGCTGTACGCCGGGAAATCCCCGGCTAGACTCCACCCAAACCTTGGTTTTAGGTTGGTGAGACTATAGTATCTCAAAGCCCATCTCGAATCACCTGAAGCTGTAAAAGTTACAGTGTTACCACACGTAACGGGGACCAGTTGGTTAGCAAGGTATCACTTCTTTTATGTGTTACTGTACAGTGGCTGTCAAAGTTCTGTCCTGATCGAAGACACAGTATGAATCTCTTCCAGCTGAGGCTCGAACTGCGGTGCTTCGGGAGGAGGGGGATGCGAGGTGCTGGGGTGTCAGGAAAGCGGGTAAGAGGGAGGGATTGAATGTCCGGATTCATGTGAAGATATTGCCATACTCACAGTGTGATTCGCTGATAAAGTTGGGTCGTTATCTTGAAGTCTAACATTAATGTAAGGTCAAGCATTCCATGAGACTGTGGGCATACGTGAATGTCATCCTTGGTGTAATCGTAGTGAATTTCAGTCACTACCGTTTAGTTGTGGTGGAAATGGACAGTACGATGTGATGAGGTAAAGCAGATTGTTGAGCAATCCTAGACTACCACCAACTTCGATCAAAGTAGCTCTGGCTTTTATTTTGTTGTATTCCCCTGTATCTCCATCCCTCTCTCCTACATCTCGAACCGCTTTCCTCCCATTCTCATCCTTCCTGTCAACCTCCTACCTCTTTCCTCCCTCTTCCTTACCTCTCTCCGCCCACTTTCACTCTTCCTACCAACTTACTCCCTCCCCTCAGGGTCCATGGACCTCCTGCTTGCATCCACTCCTATATATGATCAAAAATACAAGGGAAAGCTAACAGGTGACCTGAAGATCAGTGGTAGTAGAAAGTTTGCCTTTACTACGTATACCACGACATTCATTGCATAAATGTTTCCTACAGACAGTCTGACCAGCTTTATTCATATCCTCTTGATTATCAGAATAAATACTCGTTTTCCAAACCTTCCCTTAGAGACAAAAAATTAACTGCTGGATCAGTGCGAACCGTTCAATGAGCATTGCAAGTTATTATGGAAGGTAAAAATGTGGCACTGGCAGGAGGATAGAACCTCCTAATCATGTAGTGAAATGACACGAGTGGTTGTTCTAAACAGAGAAAGAGAGAGAGAGAGAGAGAGAGAGAGAGGGTTATGAATGTTGAAGAAAACGGCAGTGCAAGATAGTTTAACCAACGTTATCGTACAATATAATCAACAGTGAACTACGAAGAGTCTGACTCCATTACCAACTAGTCCATTATTTTGTATACATTGTAGAAATGGCAGAGACACAGCAACGCGGTGAGTGAAGGGAAGGGTGCAAATGTCCTGAGGTCAGTATCCGTGGCCATAACATCGAGATATGGGAAGTGGGAAAGCCATCAAGAAAAACTCCTTCCCACAGGTGTCTGTCAGGAGTGTGAATCGATGGATTCGTCGGTGGCAAATGAAGGGTTCAGTAAAAGCAAAGCCTAGCAGTGGAAGACGTCGAGTTCTCACTCGTCATAATGTCGCCCGTATATCGGACATGGTAAACAAGCAAAGTGCTCTGCAGTTCAGGTTACTCGGACACTACGGCTTCCCTGCGATCCGCGAGTAATGAGAAGATGCATTCATGAGATGGGGATTCACTGTTACAGGACTGCCAAGTCAATAAAGAGCGTAGACTAGGCTTTGCTCTACAGTATTTAGGAGCAGACATCCACTCACTTGATGTAGTGCTGCCTACTTCTTCCTTAGCCTTTATCATTCTTTTTCTATGCCTTCCCTCCTCTCTTCCCATTTCTCACATCTTTTCTGTCACTACTAATTGCTTTTCTTACTGTTACAAGTGGCTTTACATTGAGTGACAAGCCAAATGGTTTCCTGTAAGCCAAGAAACCATTTACAACGCTGGGTGGTAACCATATAACCAAACCATACGTGCTCCTTACGTGTCGAGTGGGTTGGTGGAGGGTTAGTGCCCCTCCCTGTAAAACAAATAACTCAGAGTCAAATCCCGTACGGGATTATGGCGTCTGGCAATAGATAAAGAAAGATAGACGTAGATTTTTGGAACGGTAATATTTACTTATTAGAAATGCTTCACGTCGGTGGAAGCTGGGGCTCGAACGTGCTGAGACCTGTAAACACACGGCATGAGATTACAAAGATACAGGAGGATAAAAGTGGTAGGATGAGTATCATTTTGCAGTTAGATGTGGGCCAATGGACCTGGAGAATTGACGAATATAGATGGAAGATTTACAGGGCAAAAATACATTGACGTTAGAAAATGTTTTATTGTCATCCGTGCGAAATGTGGCAATCTCACATCCTCATCGTATTAGACATGTTCACGACAGGAGTCCTGTGCATATGTGCAGAGTGGTAAAGGATTGGCTAAATCAGCACCCAGAAGTGGAAGTCCTCGATTGGCCCTCAGAGGGTGGTGATCTAAACCCAAACGAGAATTTATGGGCCATTATGTGCAAGGACTGGGACGCAGGTGAAGAAAGAGGTGTTCAAGTTGTAGAACGTAAAGCCCTTGAGGTTTGGGAGTCTGTGGGGAACCGTCCAAATGTCATAATTTAGTGGCATCCCTACGCAGGAAGGTTGATGAAGTTGTTAGCTCAAGGTGGCTGGATGTGTCTGCATCATAGGAATGCTTGATAACGTACTATAATGATCTTTGATTCCGTGTGGGGTAGCTTTAATACTGAGAAGTAATATCGTATGTATTCTATATGTATATACTGTACGGAATGAATTACCCAAAGCCTGGCATTATCTTTGTGTGCCAATTTCATCCTTATGTTTCCTCTCTGAGGGCTAATGGACTATCTAGCATATCATAAATTAGAGTAATTATATATGAATGTATTTTTCTTAATAGTCAAGGTGGGTTACTTGTATATGTAAATGGTAGTATTCCAATTCTATATCATAAATACACTAACTTCATTGTGTGTCATTAACAGTGTCTGACTGATATAAATGCATTTGTTTAATTTGTTTCAGTTCCCTGTATATTAAAATTTGCCACTATATTTTCTAACTTCATCCTGAACATTTTCTCCCGAAACTGGTTCAAATGATCAGTCTTTTGCCATAAAGTCGTTCCTTAGGTGAAGGGACTCAAAATCACGGTGATACACCTGTAAGTGTGGTAAGAATTATAACCTAATTAACCCTTACACCGCGGGCTTGTTTACCAATGACTTGCGTGTGCCGCGGGGTTATTTGGGCTCCGACAGACTCTCAAAAAATATTTGCCAAAAATCAGTTATTAGTCCTAGAATAATAAAATTAAATATGCTTATGGCACATACCTTCAGCTTTCTCCTGGAATGATTGTTGAGCCTTCATCGTTACCGTAGGACTTGTGGAGACCTCTGAAGTAGGGTAACGAAGTCTCCACTTTACACTTCCCGACAACCCGTAATATGATTACCACAGCCAGATACAAACACTATAAACACTATTCTACAATTTTCAAGTAGTTTGGGATCCATACTAAAAAAAAAAACACTGTGAAAGCAATGGAAATTACGAGCGCGTCTGATCGTCGCACTGGCACTAGTTCGCTTTTGTTACTCTGTCATTTATTATTCATAAAACCCCTCACACTTTATATTTCTATTACTATATAACACTTATATATATCTACACTCTTTATCCATAAGTTTCCTTCAGTAGTATTAGTTTATTGTCACTGTAGGGATTCAATTTCTTTCAGTAAAATACGTAGCATTCACTTTCTCGTCCTGTATACTGGCATTGAGAGTGAATGTCACTTTCATCTTCACTCTCATAACTCATAGCATTCAGACATGCTAGAGTGAAACTTTCACTTTCATTACTCCTAGGGTATATACTCGTATTCTTATAATACTACTCATTTACATTTCTATTTATGTTCTCTATTTTATTTACGTTATTTACATTTCTATTTTATTTACACTGTGTTGTGCACTGTCACTTGAAATAACTTATAAAACTATTTTCCATTGTTCACGTATATTTACATTCATTACTTTCACTTGCTTTACACATTATTTACACATTATTTACAATTCCACTTGCACTGTTTTACTCAATAGAAAGATCGTAGTCACTCTTTTATCAATTGTCAGCCCTTTACCTCTTTCCACACGAGGTTTAGTAGGGGGTAAAGGTCACAGGGCCATTTGCATGGGGGTGAAAAAAGGCCTTGAAGTCAGCAAGAAGAAACATACGTACTCTCGCTTCGGAAGATGAGAGTAAACTGATAACGGAGGGCCAGCGTGGAGGCCTGTTTAGGGGTTATTCAGAGTTACCAATATTGGTTCTTGAAACAGCTAAGTCTAGCACTGATATGATTGGCAGGAAATCTAGACAATACATTATAAATTTGGTAGTTCCAGGTGAATGTAAATATCACTTAGGCTTCTCCCTTCCCTCCTTACATGTATATTTATTACGAAAATAGATTAGAGGCCTACTTAGGAGATATATATTCAGAGCTACCAATGTTAAATCTTGAAACAGCTTTGTCTAGCACTGATATGATTGGCAGGAAATCTAGACAATACATTATAAATTAGGTAGTTCCAGGTGAATGTAAATATCACTTAGGCTTCTCCCTTCCCTCCTTACATGTATATTTATTACGAAAATAGATTATACGGCATATTTCAAGGGGAAAAAACAGCGAAAATTAGCGAACGAGTGCACGTGAGGTGTTGTCAGGTGATAATTAGCCAATTCCAGGTGTATGGCACTCTCACTTACCTTATTTCTTTCTTGTATATATTATTTGGTATAAGAATATGACATAGGGCTTATTTCAATGGATGAAATCAGTGAAAAATTCCAGGGAAGATTTACTTAGCGTAGCACGGCCGGGCAGGCGAGATGATAGGGTAATGGAGGGGGGGTAGGGAGGGGAGTCAAGAACGGGGAGAAATGGCTAAATTGTCAACAATGGATGGGAGTACAGATGAGATTAGGAGTGCTGACTAGTGTTGGACATTGGCAGTACTGATAGATGATACAAGCCCCCACTTGGAAGCCCAGGTGAATTCAAAATAACACAGAATCACAAAAGCGACGCCCCGCGTATGATCCCTTGCTCCCAAGTGTCACGAAAGTGACGCCCCGTGGTTAAGGGGTTAAAGACAGAATAGTATGGCCATAATATACAGTGAAAAGTTCAATATCCAATGATATCCGACGAATGGCCCCTCTACAAAGAAACCAGCGAATCGCAGTTATGTAAACGATGATTTAAAAAATTAAATACAAACTGACTGATTCTACCCTACTAGGACTGAGAAACATTATAGTATAAAAAATGATTCTCTTGATCCCCTTATACAAAATTGTCTCGCGGAGTAGGCAGTTACCTGTAATCTTGTTCATACTTATTAATTTAATAGAACCGTATCAGTGAATCAGTGCTATCATGGCTTTCTTGGTTACTTATCTACCCAATACCCATGGATCCAGACAATCAGTCCCTCCCTCTGACCCCGTCTCCTGCCACCCCAGCATCTCGCATTCCCCCCCTTCCGAAACGCCGTTGTTCGAACCTTAGTTGGTAGAGATTCATTTTGTGCTTGAGATTAGGACAAAACTTTTGGCCGCCAGTGTACAGTCACTCATAAAAGAAAAAAAAAAAAAACTGTGTTAGAGGCAATATACCTCGGGGTATTCAGTGTTGGTAACAGTGTATTTGACGTCAGCCATATGGAGGGATGAGGAGGGGTGTTTGAGAGGAGGGCAGAGTTAATCTGCACGAAACACTGCTTCAATCCACATTTCGAGTCAAACATACATTATATCTGACTTGTTATCAAGGCATATGTATGTAACCCATCACATTTGAAAAAGTTTATCATTAGCTGAATAAAATCGTCAGCCGGTGGCAGGAATAAGATGCAAATGAAACCCCCGGCCTCAAGGGTTAAATGAATGGGCTCGACACATTTAGAATGAACTTTGAATGAACTTCCCCCAAACGCTGCTTCACACCCCCTCACATGACGTTATTTACAGTGTTACCAGGACCGATATCATATTGGTTGAAAGGTGTCTTGGCCGGGGGGGTCGTTTCTTTTATGAGTGACTGTACATTCTCACAGTCACTTTGCAGTACAACTGTATCCAACACTAATCACATCGCTCCCCCTGCTTTCTAGACATAATATTCTGTTCTCCCATTTTTTAACACACCACCACCTGGCACATGGAACCCAAATTCCCTTTAGATCACGTCCATGTCATTATCCTCACAAGAATACACTCCAGACGAGAGCAATCACACATCATTTAGACAAACTAGACAAACTGCAAGAAGGCAGATTAATAAAAATTCACCAAAGAAGCAAAACAACACTTCAGTACGCTGAGCAATACACTCATCATCAACACTGAGAGGTACAGACGTCGGAATAAGTTCGTTTCCTTTTCCATGGACTAAGGTGTTTGTAACACTGCTCGATGGAGAGGTATCCCCTCCTGCTCCCTTCCTCATAGTCCCACACTCCCACCCAACTCCCTACTTTTCTCTCCGACCCCATAACCTCACCCGGTACCCTCCATACTCTCGCTCACAGCCAGCTAGGAGTTTCTGTAGTTCAAGCACCTCTCTGATTACGTGTAGTCCGAACAACTAATAAAGGAATAGTACAGTATATATCATAAACCAAGTTAGGAAAAGGTTTACTACACTGTGTGAGAGAGAGAGAGAGAGATAGAGAGAGAGAGAGAGAGAGAGAGAGAGAGAGAGAGAGAGAGAGAGAGTTAAAAGACAGGGAGCGACAGGCGGAGAGGGAGAGTCAGTGGAAAAATGAGAAATGAGAGGGCAGTTACGGAGAAAATATAAAAGGGAGAGGCAAGGAAAGAACAGCGAGAGTTAAGAAAAGAGAGAGTGAGAAGAAGAGACAGTGAGAGGTGAAATGAGATACAAGCAGTGTGAAAAAGAAAGAGAAAAGGGAGATGCGAATAGAAAGGCCGGGAGACAGGGAAGTGGAGACAAAAGGGGAGACAACTGAAAAAAAATGGGAATGGAGCAAACATAGAAATAGGGATAACAAAAGGAGAAAGTGAGAAAGAGAGCTACGGAACGGAATACTGAGAACGATAATGAGAAACGTTAGAGAAGGAGGTAAGGTAACAGAGAGGAGGAAGAGAGTGTGTTATTCTGGCAAGGACGCAGGGAAAGAACTAAGTAGGATAAGACGAAAGCATTGAGTCTGATCAGAACCAATGACTTTCAAGTAAAAAGGTGGAAGAGAAACAGAGAAATTAGAGAAATTTGTTGAGAGAAAGTAGAGGTTAAGAGTGGGAAGAAAATAGGTTAATTTGGGGGGCAAGAAAGAGGAGGGGGATGTTAAGAAGGGAAGACAAGGGGAGGAATAGGGAGGGAGGAAAGGAGGGAAAGACACTGGGAGGAGCGGAATGAATGAAGAGATTTCGGGTGACAGGGAGAGACGGAGAGAGGAGAGAGAAAAAGGAGTATGCAGTTATTACTGGGGGAAGAAAGCAGTGAAGGAAATGGATTTAGTACAAGTAAAGAAATACGGAGAGAGTAATGGAGAAAAAAAGGTAACCCATGTGAGAGATGAAAAAAAGTAAGACAAAATTGTGACACAGGGAGGGAGAAAGAGTGAGGTAAGGAGGGAGTGAGAGAGGGGGAGAGAGACGAAGGAAAGGAAAGAGACAGGGAGGAAGGTTGGGACTGAGCAGATAGCTATAAAGAAAGGGGAAGGAGGGAAAAGGAAACTGGG
This sequence comes from Coenobita brevimanus, assembly GCF_032717465.1. NCBI lineage: Eukaryota > Metazoa > Arthropoda > Malacostraca > Decapoda > Coenobitidae > Coenobita > Coenobita brevimanus. The sequence goes on along the minus strand of NC_137064.1, from coordinate 18,288,215 downwards.
GATGAGACAAAGGATCCAGAGAGAAAGGTGGGGGAGGGGCAGAACACAGACAGGCAAACACAGATAAGTTGACAAATATGCAGCAAGTGTGTGTGTGTGTGTGTGTGTGTGTGTGTGTGTGTGTGTGTGTGTGTGTGTGTGTGTGTGTGTGTGTGTGTGTGTGTGTGTGTGTGTGTGTGTGTGTGTGTGTGTGTGTGTGTGTGTGTGTGTGTGTGTGTGTGTGTGTGTGTGTGTGTGTGTGTGTGTGTGTGTGTGTGTGTGTGTGTGTGTGTGTGTGTGTGTGTGTGTGTGTGTGTGTGTGCTTCCGTCCCTGTGTCACTTCTATAACATTGTTCCATTTTTTCACCTGCGTGTTTTCCTCTTCTCTGCTTCAGTTTCTCGTCCCACTCACTTTTTTTTATCAGTATTTCTCCTGATTGTTCTTACCATTCCAAGTCTCTCTCTCTCTCTCTCTCTCTCTCTCTCTCTCGCGCGCGCGCGCGCGCGCGCGGAATAAAGAGATTGTTCTCACAGTTTATATGTCCTTAATACGGCCACTTCCTGAGTTGCTGTGGAATTTTGGTGCTTGAAAAAGGCATAAGTCGACTTAAAAAGAGTTCAGGACACTAAGGTATCAGGTTCACCTGAAGGCTGTGGGACCTTTTTAGTAGAACCTCGTAGACTACGAGGTCAGCTCATTATAGTGTTTAAAATCTGAATGTGTTTCACAATCATTACATAGAAAGTTGCATACTCTTAACGCGGACTCGGCACACAACAATGGTTGGAAGCTGTAAATGAGATAATTTACCACCAGAATTACTTGAAAACTTTTTCACGTGCAAGATCTGCTCCACATGGAACTGACTCAACATGGACGTTGTTAACACTACAATAGAGAAGTTTAAGGGATTCATCGGCAGGATCTTACACTAGAATAAATGTGAACTGGATATGCATTCCCAGGCAAACAAGAAGGATCTCCACGGTAATGGCGGCATAGTCATTAAGATCCTAACTTTTCCTTGTAACTCCTTTCTCCCTGTGTGTGTGTGTGTGTGTGTGTGTGTGTATATGTGTGTGAAAAAGAGGTGTCTACTACCGCAACATTTAATCACAGCAGATTTATTGTGTGTGTGTGTGTGTGTGTGTGTGTGTGTGTGTGTGTGTGTGTGAGTGTGGTAGGTGGTGGCGACCATCATCCACTCACTTGATGTAGTGCTGCCTACTTCTTCCTTAGCCTTTATCATTCTTTTTCTGTGCCTAAGCCAAATGGTTTCCCGTGACCCAAGAAACCATTCACAACGCTGGGTGGTAACGATATAACCAGACCTTACTTACTCTCTTCGTGTCAACAAGTGGGTTGGTGGAGGGTTAATGCCCCTCCCCGTAAAACAAATAACTCAAAGTCAAATGGCCACCCCTTACGGGATTATGGCGTCTGGCAATAGGTAAATAGATTAATTCTTTCTCTCTCTCTCTCTCTCTCTCTCTCTCTCCCTGTGTGTGTGTGTGTGTGTGTGTGTGTGTGTGTGTGTGTGTGTGTGTGTGTGTGTGTGTGTGTGTGTGTGTAAAAGAGGTGTCTACTACCGCAACACTTGATCACAGCAGATTTTTTCTCTCTCTCTCTCTCTCTCTCTCTCTCTCTCTCTCTCTCTCTCTCTCTCTCTCTCTCTCTCTCTCTCTCTCTCTCAGAGTGTAGTAAACCTTTTCCTAACTTGGTTTATGATATATACTGTACTATTCCTTTATTAGTTGTTCGGACTACACGTAATCAGAGAGGTGCTTGAACTACAGAAACTCCTAGCTGGCTGTGAGCGAGAGTATGGAGGGTACCGGGTGAGGTTATGGGGTCGGAGAGAAAAGTAGGGAGTTGGGTGGGAGTGTGGGACTATGAGGAAGGGAGGAGGAGGGGATACCTCTCCATCGAGCAGTGTTACAAACACGGAGAATGAAACGAACTTATTCCGACGTCTGTACATTACGAAATTTAGCATCATACTTGACACAGGCAAACACCATATTCAACGAGGCAACAGAAGACACTCGAACTTGACAATGGACATTGCTCTTCTCACAATACGACCCGACTCACTGAAGCCCACCTTCCCACTCCTCAACGCACGGGACACAATCACCAGGCTCCAGCAGTTATGAAACGAAAATAAGACAATAACAACGTAAAGCAAAGAGAAATCTGGAAAGCCTTTGCAACAACGTGCAGCCACTCTAAATACTCCTCGCACCTATTTAGAATAATTGACGGTATTCCTAAATCACATAGAAGCATCTCCGAGACCCACACCGCCATCGTCTCCAGAATACATCCCTTAAAAAAAAAAAAAAAAAATCGACAAAAAACATAATAATCGATCAATACAGAAGTATAAGTCACTTAAGGCCAACACACTTTGAGTCAGAAAAACAATCTTCATTGCATAGACGGTGCATTCCTATCGATCACAGCGTAACCACCTTCACTCTAAAAGACACATGACATTAGCAAGAAAACAAAAACTCTGTGAACAATGGACTGATGATATCACCAACCTATACCTAAAATATTTAAGGTTACATGGCATCCAGGTCCTCACAAGCATCAGCACCTACGTACAGTCGCCAAAATTTCCAACTGGGCCACCTAGCCCCGAGAGGTGGGTAACGGGTGCTGGCAACAATGTATAGTTTGTCAGTGTGTACATGCTCGACGAAAGTTCGGATCATCAACTCCCGTCTTCCGTAGTGAACCTCAGAGTTCATCCCAATATTCAGTTGACGATTTTTTGCTGATAGAATTTCAAAGGAACTTCCTGATAGTATTGGATAATGCAAGTATTGAAAACAGTACGTAAGATAATCTAATAGACAGTATCTTTACATATATTAGACTACATATTTATAAACGTATTCTTTTTCATTATTATATAATAAACCCATGGCTAAAAATTGTCTGCTGAATATTGGGGGGAAGAACGGTCGTGTGATCGGCCCTTACGGTAGAAAAAGAGATACCGGTGTGTTCGTTTTGCATTTCGCCAGTCCTGGGCCGGTCTCGGTTAAACCTATTGAAATACCATTCTTGATCCTAGACATGATTAGATAAGTTAGGTCATTAATCGTTACATGATTACTCATTAGGGGGATATTAATTTAAACTAAGTAGAAGAGATAGGAACTGTCGATGTCGGAGGTTGAAACTCGTTCGTTGAGGCAGAATACTGCCTCGAGTCAGCTAGCCATGAGTTGACGGGCGCTAAAGCGCCAAGGTTCGTCTATCTATCTATCTATAGCCCGACGCCCTAATCCCGCAAAGGGTGGCCGCAGGTTCGTGAGATAAAAAAACAAAAAATCAGTGTTCCAGCCTGTAATAATAATTTCATGTTCGTTATGTTGCATTTACCAATCACATAAAGTAATATCACAGGTAATGGTGATATAAATGTCCCAACACTTCATGAATCAATAGCAGTTGTGCTTAAAATGACTGGAAGCTTTTGCATACTGCACTAGAGAGATGGTGTCTTCATCTTACTATTACGTGAGATAATGTTGTTCGGTGAATAATCGATGAGCGTGCAAATGTGTGATCTCACACATAAGCGGCTCTGCTCACAATCAACTTTCCATTTAATGTGTAATTTAGTCATTCGTTAAATGAATGGACTATAAAGGTGTGCTGTAATGACCATAGTCATATGAATATAATACGGTAAGTCATTGTCATAGGTGATATAATAGCCACTTTCGACAAGAGTATGCATAAACTCTATTCCTGTTGATGTGACAGTATTTTAACCTCCTAACTCTTCGTCGTGGACCACAGAACACATAAAAGCACATACATGAAGTACTACCAACGAGGAAATAAGCAACCGTTAACAGTGTCTGACCATCATCCTAATGTTTATTGGTCAGTGTGATTCATGGTGTGAATATGGCAGGTAATCTTACTTGTAACTGGACTTCGATGTTAGGCAAATGTATTCCTCTTCAACCTATACTGATAATGGTATCAAGTGATAACCCTGTGAAATGGAATTACTGATATATGGAGAGAGTGAGAGACAGAACGGCTTGGAGCGATTCCATTATATACAGTAGTGCATTAACATGTTATGGTAACAGTATAAAAATGACACAAAATAAAATGTTTAGTATTGTTAAGATTGCAAATATTTAGTAGAATGCTAATGGATCTCAAAAACTAGTTCCGCAACCGTTATCACTGGCCGTATGAAAAACGTAACCCCCCCCCCCCCCCCCGCCCCAGTCTGGAGCCTGCTCTGGCCTTCACTGTGCCAAGCTCCCCCCTTAAGCAGCTGTCCCACCGGCTTGACCAGTTGCAGGAAACCGGTCGCGTGGAATAGTTGCGTGCCACAAGCTGCACGGACTAAGGCCAAATAAGTACAGTATAATACGATATGTATTGTTGTATTATATATGACAGTATATATTTATATCATAATATTATATATATATATATATATATATATATATATATATATATATATATATATATATATATACAGTATATATATTATCTAATTAGTTAGGAATGCTAAAGCGGTATGTGGTGTGGCAAGAGTAACAACAAAGAAGAAAGGTATGGCATGGTGGGATGAGGAGGTAAATAGAGCGGTGGAGGAAAAGAGGAAGAAGTGGCTGGAGTGGTTACAGGATAGGGGTTCAGTTTAAATAAGAACTGAATATGCTGAGACCAAGAAGCACTTAAAGAGACTAGTGAAGAGGAAAAAGAAGGAGGTAAATGAGGATCTAGGAAGAAAAATGAATGCGAACTACTCTGAAAACAGAAAGTTATTCTGGAAAGAGGTGCAGAAATGTAGAAGTGAAAGCGGAAAGAAATGGGCTGGTGTGAAGGATGCAGATGGTAGGTTATTAACCCATGGAGATGAAGTAAGGACCAGGTGGAAAGAATATTTTGAAAGCCTGATGAATGGGGATAAAGAGAGCAGAGCAGCTGTAAACATGATTGGTTTTGGGAGTGTGCAGAGAAGGAATGCGGTGCCAGGAGACGTGACACTCGCACAGATGAAGAGTGCTGTGAAGCGGCTGAGAAATGGGAATGCAGCTGGGGTTGATGAGGTGTATGCAAAGATGCTTAAATGTAGTGGAGAGAATGGAATGAAGTGCTTGTTGAAGATATGTAAGAAGGCATGGATGAGTGAAACTGGGCCTGCAGAGTGGAAAAAGGCTGTGATTGTACCACTGTACAAAAAAAAAGGTGAATGAAGTGAGTGCATGAATTATCGTGGCATAAGCTTACTGAGTGTGGTAGGGAAGGTATATTGAAGAATTGTTATAGGGAAAGTAAGAGAGATATCAGAAGTCCTAGTGAGTGATGAACAGGGTGGCTTTAGGAGTGGCAGAGGATGTGTGGACCAAATATTTACAGTGAGACAGATAGTAGAGAAGGCTTGTGAGAAGGACCATAAGGTGTTTATGGCATTCATGGATCTGGAAAAAGCATAAGACAAAGTGGACAGAGAAGGATTGTGGAAAGTTTTGGGCATGTATGGTGTAGAGGGTAAGCTGCTAGGCACCGTCAAGAGTTTTTATGATGGTAGTGAAGCATGTGTCAGGGTTAATGGGCATCTAAGTGAATGTTTCACGATTAGTGTGGGCGTGCGACAAGTTTGTGTGATGTCCCCATAGTTGTTCAATGTATATATGGATGGAGTGATGAGAGATGTGAAAACACGAGTAATGGAGAGAGGGATGGCATTGGTAATGAATGGTGATGGATGGAACTTCTCAAATTTGTTGTATGCTGATGTTGCAGTACTGCTTGCAAGTACCGCACAAAAACTTGGTAGGCTAGTGCAAAGTTTTGCTGATGTCTGTAAGTGTCGTTCCTTGAGAGTAAATGTAGAAAAGAGTAAAGTGATGGTTATTGAGAGAGAAGGTGACTCCCAGTGCAATGTAACAGTGAATGGAGAGAGACTGGAATTGGTGAGAGAGTTCAAATACCTGGGTACAGTGATAGAAAAGAGAGGAAAATGTGCAAAGTAGAGTGACACAAGGAAGAAAAGTAGCTGGTGCAATGAAGGCCTTGATTAGAAACAGAGGCTTGAGTGTTGCAGCTGCATGAGGCTTACATGAATGAGTGTTAATACCAACTTTAACATATGGATGTGAGACTATGGTGTGGCATGAAAATGAACAGTCAAGAGTAAGAGCAGTGGAGATGGGACTGCTGAGGAATGTATGTGGAGTACAGAAGGTGGATAGGATACGAAATAATGTGATTCGTGAAAGATGCGGAGTGAGGAAGTCAGTGGACACCAGAATTGAAGAGAGTGTACTGAGATGGTATGGTCATGTGGAGAGAATGGATAACAATAGAGTGGTGAAGAAGGTATATCTGAGTGAATTTGAAGAAGGGAGGAGGCAAGGTAGGCCAAGGAGAAGGTGGAGAGGTATTGTGGATGAAAGTGTGAGAAAGAGAGGTTTGGAAATTGGTGAGGCTAGGGAACTGACAGGAGATCCAACTGGCTGGATGAATTTTGTGAGGAGAAGTGCATGATCAGGGATTTTTGGCACCCCTTTTTAACATGGCAGCGTCTGGATTGACTCTGTCGGATATGATAGTGTGAAGCAACAGATCGTGGTAAATGTTTTTGGCGTATCCGATAGAGTCAGGATTCTGTGGGATTGAATGATGAGTGAATGGAAGCGTGGCCCATTGGATTGGGCAATTTTGGGCTGTCTGGACATTGCTACTCCTCACTCTGCCCTTGGGTGGGAAAGGAGGTCCGGATGATGATGATGATGATGATTATCTTATTATAAAATTAATATAGTCTTATTTATTTGGCCTTGATCAGCGCGACCTGTGGCACAACAATTTTCCGTGTGACCAGTTTCATGCAACTGGCTGAGCCAGTGCAAGAGCCGCCTTACTCCTGAGACATTTCTCTCCTCACCCAACTCCGTACCCAGCCATCTATGGGATGAACTCTGACTCTGACGGAGGTTCACTATTGATGAAGAGAGTTGATGATCCAAACTTTCGTCGAGCATGTACACACGAACAAATGGATACACTGTTGCCAGCACCCGTTACCTACCTCTCGCGGCTAGGTGGCCCAGGTGGTGGAAAGTTTGGCGACCTTTTCTTTGTTCAGACCCATAACACTACTTAGCACGACATCCAAGATAACAGAACGCCTAATTCTAAACCCTTCAAGTCTCATGTCCCATTTGCCCCATCACAATATGGTTTTAGAGCACTACACTCCACAAACTCCTTACTAAACTGTCCCACACAACAAGCATCCAGTGGGATCAACTCTGCGAAACCTGCACAGTGTGCACTTCTTAGAACAATCAACACTGTATTGTCTTTAATTCCATCCCCCAATGCAAATTGATCACCGTAATCTACAACATGAACATGGAGAACAACACTAAACACTGGCTTGCCAACAGGGTTCTTTCACCTACACTTTTCAGGCTATACATTTATGATATTCCTATGCCCCTACTGCCCACAAACATTGCCTCATTTGCAGATGACTGTACCATTCCATTCAGTATGCTCTCCAATACAAGTTCCTCTGTCAACACCAAACTACATGCACATTACACACTACACTTCCTTTTCAAAATTAAACATGAAAAATGGCGTCTAATAACCAAGCCTCAGAGTCCCCAGGGGGGGAAGGGGAACATTAATGCCCCGACCATCCTCCCCTCTCCCAGTGACGACTCAACGAGCTGCCTGGAACCACAGTCTGACTCATTTCTTCATTTCTGCAAAATTCGCGGCCTTTCCTCTAACTTTCTGTTGAGCACCACTTCCACTCTTCTAAACCTCACCTTATCTTCTTAACTGAGACTCAGCTGTCTGAGGCAACTGATAGCAAACCCTTTTTGTATCGTCCTACTTTCTCTATACTTATTTCAAAGCCAAAGGTGGCTGTTGTGTATTTGTACACAATGACGTATTTTGCTGTCATGTTCCTGAACTTGATTCTTCTGAATTCTCTACTCTCTGGGTTCTACCCCCTGGGGGTAAGGGGGTTTTTCAAGAATACTCCCCCAGTATCCCTGCTTGTCGTAAAAGGCGACTAAAAGAGTTGGCGGAGGGTTAGTGCCCCTCCCCGGAAAACAACTAACTAGTAAAACAAACAAGAAGCCTCGGACAAGGACTGACCAAACGATGACGACCCAGGACCGGACAAAGGACTTGGTAATGGCTATGTGGAAGGTAAGAGGAGCGAATGATGAGGTGAAAGAGAGAGAGAGATTGTCCAGGTGCTTGAGGGTCCAAAAGTGGATGTATGTGGAATGACTGAAACAAAATGGCGAGGAGAAAGTGTGAGAGAATGGGAGTATGGATGGGGTATATGTGCAGGAGTAGGTGAGAATGAGAGGGCAAAGGAAGGAGTATGTATAGTTGTGAGTAAAAGATGGAAGAAGAGCATAAGACAGTATGGATCAGTTGGGTCAAGGATTGTGTGGGTAAAGTTGAAAGTTGGAATACATATGTGGGCGATTGTGTGTGTGTGTATGCGCCAACGTAAGATCGCGCTAGCAGAGTGAGAGAAGAGTTCTGGACAAATGTGGAAGTGTACATGGAAAAGTTTGGAAGGAATGAGAGAGTGTTTTTGATCGGTGATATGAATGGTAAAGTAGGGAATGTGAAGGTGGATGGAATAGTTGGTGAGTGGGGTGTGCCTGCTGCAATAGATGAGAATGGCAGTGCGTTAGTGGACATTTGTGCTGGGAGGGGGTTGGTGATAGCCAATACCCTCTTCAGGCATAAAATGATCCACAGGTATACATGGCGAGTGATGAGAAGGGTGGGTGGTGAACTGAATGAAAGGAAGGCAATGATTGATTATGTGTGTGTGGATGAAAGGATGCAAAGATGTGTAATGGATACAAGAGCTTATAAAGGTTGGGGGAGTGGACTTTCTGATCACTACTTGGTGGTGGCCAGAATTAGGATACAAGTAAGATGGAGGAATAGAAGAAGGGAAAGGTGAGAGGAAGGAGTAGTTGGAAGGAGAGTGGAAAGGTTACAAGAGGATGAGAAAAAGGCAGAGTATAAGAGAGAAGTGGAGGAACGATTGGGCAAATATGAATTGGAGCAGATGGGGGACGTGGAAGGTGTGTGCAGGATATTTACAGAAGAAATATGTGCAGCATGTGATGTGGTGTGTGGGAGGAAGAGAAGACGGAGGGGGGTGCAAGGAACAGCATGGTGGACTGAAGAGGTGAGACAGGCTGTGGCACAAAAGAAGAAAGCATACAATGAATGGATGAGAAGTAGGGGCGGGGTAGAAGTTGAGAGGCGGAAGAGAGAGTTATATGTAGAAAGAAAGAGAGAGGTGAAAAGATTAGCAAGAGAGAGTAAGAATAGAGTGGATGAGGAATTTGGAAGGAATTTGAGTGTAAAGTGGAGGGACTATAAGAAGATGTTTTGGAAAGAGGTGAAGAGAGTAAGACAGGGTGGAAGTGAGGTTAGCAGGGGAGTGAAAGATAAAAATGGTAGATTACTAGTGGAGAAGGGAGAAAAAAGTGAGCAGATGGAGAGAACACTTTAAGGAATTGTTGAATATACAGGATGGAAGTAATGCGAGTATAAGTGGCTGGGGAATGGCTGGGAGAAGGAGGGAGGTGAGAAGACAGGAAGAAATCAGTAGGATAGAAGTTGTGGAAGCAATGAAGAAAGTCAAAATGGGGAAAGCCCCAGGAATTGATGGAGTGTGTGGTGAAATGCTGAAGCATGGGGGAGAGATAGTAGTAGAATGGATGTGGAAGATGTGTAGATTGGCCTGGGAGGAAGGTAGAGTCCCGGATGATTGGAAGTCAGGTATAATTATTCTCTTGTACAAAGGAAAAGAGGAAAAAGAAGTGTGTGGTAATCATAGGGGCATTTGTCTTCTTAGTGTAATAGGAAAAGTGTATGGTAGGATACTTATTGACAGAGTTAGAGAAAGAACAGAGGAATTAGTTGGAGAAGAACAGGGAGGCTTTAGGAAAGGAAGAAGCTGTGTAGATCAGATATTCATTCTTAGATCTTTAGTGGAAAAGTTTCTAGAGAAGGGAAAGAAGTTGTATGTGGCTTTCATGGATTTGGAGAAAGCATATGACAGGGTGGATAGACAAGGATTGTGGAAAGTATTAAGAATATATGGAGTAGATGGAAAGTTGTTGAATGCTGTGAAGAGTATGTATGATGGTGCTAAGGCTGCAGTGCGTGTGGATGGTGAACTAAGTGAATTTTTCTCTTTGGAGGTTGGGTTAAAACAGGGATGTGTCATGTCTCCATGGTTGTTCAATCTGTTCATGGATGGGGTAATAAAAGAGGTGCAAGGTAGGGTAGTCGATGTTGGAGTTGCCCTGGTGAGAGAGGATAGTGTTTGGAAACTCCCTGCACTGTTGTTTGCAGATGATACTGTGTTGTTGAGTGAAGACGAATGGGAGCTGCAAGGCTTGGTGGATGAGTTTGGGAGAGTGTACAAGAAACGGAATCTAAAGGTGAATGTAGGGAAGAGTAAAGTGATGGTCTTTGAGAGAGGTGAAGTCAGTGAATGTACAGCGAGGTTGGATGGTGAGGAATTGGATAATGTGAGTACGTTTAAGTACTTGGGTAGTGTGATGAGTAAGGATGGAGGTTTGGAGGGTGAAGTGCTTGAAAGGGTACAGCAGGGAAGAAAGGTTGCTGGTTCTTTGAAAGCAGTGATAGGAAACAGGGAAGTGAGCATGGAAGTGAAAAAGTTACTACATGACAGTATTGTGATACCAACTCTAACGTATGGAAGTGAAGCTTGGACATTGTTGGAAGGACACAAGTCAAGAGTGAGAGCAGTGGAAATGAGTTATTTAAGAGGAGCCTGTGGAGTCACATGGAGAGACAGGCTGACGAATGAGGATATAAAGGAGCGTTGTGGTGTGGATGTGGATGTGATAGGAAGTGTTATGAGGAACACACTGAGGTGGTTTGGCCATGTGGAGAGGATGGAGGGTGAAAGACTGACGAAGAGAGTGTATGTGAGTGAGGTGGAGGGGGGAAGAGGGAGGAGGAGGCTGAGGATGAGATGAAGGGACGGGATGGAGAGGTATATGAGAGAGGGCGGTGTGAGTTGGGAGCAGGGCAGTGAAATGGCGGGGGACAGGACGACGTGGAGGCGATTTGTTTGTGGCCACCCCAAACGGAATTGAGGCGTCTGGCAATAGATAGATAGATATCTGTGCTGTTTACTTATCCCCTAATTCTACTATCAGAAATTCTTCAACTGCCTTACTTCTATGATGGAACACATCCTATCCATTTCTCCTTTCTCTGAAATCTCCATTCTAGGAGATTTCAGTGTTCACAACCACCTTTGGCTCTCCAATCCTTTCATGATCCTCCAGGTGAACAAGCCTACATCTTTTCTATCCACAATGACATAGTACAGCTTGTACAGCACCCTACCCGTATCCCTACCTGCCTCGGAGGAAGTTCCAACATACTCGACCTCTTCCTTACAACTAATCCTTCTGCATACTCGGTTAATCTTTCCTCTCAGTTGGGCTCTTCCAATCACGACCTTATTACCTTAACCTGTCCTATCACTCTGGTATTGTCTATGGATCCTCCAAAGAAACGTTGGTTGTGGAACTTTGGCAATGCTGATTGGGAGGCTCTCAGGCAGTACCTCTTTGATTTTCCCTGAAATGATTATTGCTTCCATGGCCAGGAGCCATCTGAGTGTGCCTCACGCATTACGGAGGTTATTCCCTTGGGCATGGAAGCATACATTCCTTCCTCATATCCTCTGACTAATGCAAGGATAATCACGCTTGTTCTAATGCTGTCCTCAACAAGGAAAAAGCCTATAAACAGTACCGGAGCCAACCCACCCCTGCATCACATCTTTCTAATGTTTCTGCCCAGAATCGTGCTGAGTCTGTTCTTCGCTCTGCTAAAATAATTTCATCCATACTAAATGCTCTTATCTCTCCAGCCGAATTCTTCCTGCTCCTTCTGTCACCTTACCAAAAATCATTCAAACAACTTTACCTCATCATCCTTCCCTCCTGTTTTCTACTCTGATGACTCTGAAGCTATTTCTTCTACTGATAAAGCAGATCTCTTCGCTCAGACTTTCTCCTCCAATTCCACCTAAGACGATTCCGTTGCTGTTCCTTCATCACTTCCCTCCCCTCTGACTGCCTCATGGCCGACATTAAAATTTCTTCAGCTGATGTATTTTCTTCCATCAGTGGCCTCAGTACTAACAAGGAATAAGGGCCTGATGGGGTCCTTCCTGTTATCCTCAAGTACTGTGCTCTTGTGCTTACACCCTGCCTAGGTACATTCTTTCGCCTTTGTCTATTTGCTTATCTTCCTGGAAGTTTGCTGTCATTCATCTAGTCCCAAAGAAGGGTGACCATTCCCAACCCCCTAACTATCGCCCAATGGTTTAACATCCTGTCTCTCAAAAAGTTTTTGAGTCTATTCTTAACAGAATAATTCTAAAGCATCTTTGCTATCATAAACTTCTTTCTGATTGTCAGTATGGGTTCCGTCAGTGTCACTCCACTGGCGATGTTCTCACCTTCCTTTCAGACTCCTGGTCATCCTTCTTTCGGGACTTTGGCGAAAGCTTTGCCATTGCACTTGACATCTCAAAGGCTTTCGATCGAGTCTGACATAGATCTTTAATTTCCATACTGCCCTCTTACGGTTTCTATTCTTCTACCTGTGCCTTCATCTACAGTATAGCTTCCTTTCTGGTCTTTCCATACCTAATGTTGTAGACGGCCACCGTTCTTCTCCAATAGCTATCAATAGTTGTGTTCCTATCACCAACTCTCTTCCTTTTATACATCAATGGGCTAAACTGTACATCTAACCCTATTCACTCATACACTGATGACTCCACCCTTCACCTTTCCATTCGGTTCCTGCAACGTCCACCTCAGCAGTTACTTCAACAAACAAGGGATGAGGCTATGGCACACCTAATGTCTGACTTGACTCATATCTCTGACTGGAGTAAATATAATCTTGTATTTAAAGACTGAGTTCTTACACCTATCAACCCGACAAAATCTTCTATTGTAGTACCCACTAATGTTTAATATCCTGCCTAATCCTGTATCATCCTTTTAAACATACTTGCGGTTTCATTCTCTCGGGACTTATTTTGAATGGATCTCTTGTAATATCTGCTTCCAAGAGATTAGGTGTGGTAAACCGACTCCATACCTTCTTTACCCCTGCACAGTTGTTGACTTTATACACGGGTTTTATTCGCCCCTGTTTAGAGTACAACTCTCATGTGTGGGGAGGCTTCCCACGTACAGCTCTTGTCAATAAGGTGGAGTCAAAGGTTTTTCGTCTCATTAACTCTTTTTCCTCATGATGGCTACCTTGAACCTTTGTCTCTTCGCCACACTGTTGCATCATTATCTCTTTTCTGTCACTGCTTCAATGGTCACTGCTCCTCTGAACTGTCTGCTTGCATCCCTCCACCTCTACGACGGGAGTGTAGCACCCGTCTAACAACAAACTCGCATCCCTTTTCTGTCCAACTCTCTAATGCAAGAGTTAGCCGTTACTCCCAGTCCTTCTTTTATGCAACAGGCCATCTCTGGAACTGTCTCCCCCTGTCTGTATTTCCTACTTCCTATGATCTCCAGCCTTTCAAACGCAGTGTGTCCAGGCATCTCGAAATGAATGGATCTTGAATTTGGCTTTTGTTTTTCTTTTTTATTGGAAAGGACGGTTTGTGGGCTCCTGGTCTTTGGTTCCTTGTTCCTTGCATTAAAAAAAAAAATCACAGATATACCCTGTTTGTTGTAACAAAACTACCTCAGCGCACATCAGGCATGGGTCAAGGACAACTGACTGATGAATGCTGCAGCCAAATTCACCACCACATTCATAAGTAGCAGCAAACATCAACACAGGTACACCCCTAACATCACACGAATAATGTATCTGTATACCCCCCCCACATACACGCACACACACACACACTCCACTGAGATCCTTGGAGTGACATATCACATTGTTCTCAGCTTCAAGTAACATGTACAAGACGTCAAGAGGTGGTGCATCCCCAGACTCAGTGAAATCAGGGTGATCACAGGGACAGACATTGGACAAGAAAAAAGATACAATTTCCATTTTCTACAAGCAGCATATCAATTAAGTGATATCCTATGTCTCCCTGGCATGGGCTGTCATTCTAACACCCACGACAACACCGTGCTGAGCATAAAAAGCAACAGCTGTGCACCATCACTGGCTAAACCAATCCCACTGCCACTGGTCATTTACAGTTTGATACTAAAGTCCTCCCTGTTGGTGAGTATCGTGATGTAAAAGGCACAAAATTCTTCGCAGCAGCCTTTGCTAACACACAGCACCTCTATCATTATATGGCAGGGCAGCACAGCACAACTAAACATATTAAACAATCACTACACAGACATAGCTAGATCATCTTCAAAACATTCCATCTCAAGACATTCCAGTACTAACAATTAGGAAACACCCACATAACAATATCACGTGTAGGGCAACACAACACTTCAATCAAAATAAAATACTACAACCCCGTCCACCGACAACTATCCATCAGAGATCCTTGAAGAGAGTTGATCGAGATCACCAAACTAGGCTCAGTTTAGAACATCACCCAGCCCTCCTCAGTCACTAGCTTAGATCTGGGTTGGGTGGAAACATGGATGGCACGTGCCTTGCTTTTAGAATAGGCTCACACAAAATACCATACATACTTGAAAATTGCACAGCACAGGACGCAGACACATCAACGGTGTAGGAAACCTATGGGGCGACTCCATAGGGCCAGACTTTACCTGCGGTTGATGGATGTGCCTGGCCAAGTGGACCGGTGTTGAGGAATAACAACAACAAGAACATCTCCATGCCTGCTTGCAATGTCAGTACTGTGAAGAGTGATAATTTTCTAATGCATTACTTGTGACGTCTCCTTGGTAAATTATATGACCATATTAAGATGCAGCGACATCGAATCTGTTTTCAGTACGCAGCGGCACCTATTATGAATCAAAGCATTACTGGTGTGCTTCCAAGTCGTCCTGGACTTACTCACACAAGGGAACCCAACAGTTGTGGCACACAGTTTCTAATTTAAGGTATAATCTTTTAATCCAGCACCTTGCTCAAAATGTTAGTACAGTTGTAATGTAACATATATTTAATGTATTCAGGATATTCCACTCAGTAAATCATAGCGATGGCTGTATTATTAGTACGAAATACTACTGCCACACAAACAACCCTTCCAAGCCAACATCGGCCGCATTTCTCACATCAACAAGCATGAACTCCATGTATCAAGCACGTTCTTGGTCCATTGTACCTGTGCATCAATATGTAGGTGAATGAAGAGAATACGAAAATCATTTTGGAATAAAATCTGAGTGGTGAGGGTAAGGCATAAAAAAAAAGACTTGTGACAGAGGAGGTAATTCAGTTGTCAGCTGATGTGATAAGTGATAAGGTATTTCTGCAGTGGCAGGTAATGATATGATTCAATGTTTGTAGTATGCCTAAGAACGATCAAGGAGGAAGCGTGTGAGAAGGAGTGTAATATTTAATGATATTTGTGGATCTGGATAAGGAATGTGGTTGGGAGAAGAGAGAAGGATTATAGAAGTCATAAGGTGTGTACTGTTTTGAAGGAAAATTATTATATACAAAAGAGTTTATTTGGTAGAGAGAAGGTTGGGCCAAAGTAGATGGATGTTAAATGACTAATTAGTTTTGTGAATGTTTGTGGGTGAAGAGCTTTTTTAAGGAAAATAAAAATAAAAGTAAATTATAGCTGTTGCAAGAGAAGGTACTAACTGCGCAGAATGTTGGTGAATGTATGAGAACTGAATGTAGTGGAAGAGTTAAAGTACTGTAATTGTGTGCAGTGAAAGAAGAGAAAACGAGATATGCAAAAGAGGTGGAAACTAGAGTGGCTCAAGGAATCAGTTGGCTGATGCTACTAAAGTCTTACTGTTGCAAAATGTCTTCATGTCTCTATGGAGATGTATTAGCATATTAGTGCCAGTAATGAGTGTGGAAGTGATTCTAGAGTTGCGTGAATATTAATTTCATTGTTGAAAGCAGTGAAGATGGAAGTTTTAGGGAATGTATGTGGGCTGTGTGAGCTGTGTAGGATAAGGAATATACTGTAGACATTTTTAGCATATGTGGAGTAAGGAAGTCTGCTGATGAATGGGTAGAAGACAGCATGCTTAGATGGTATGGTCACATGGAAAAGAAAATATTATTAATATGGTCGTGAAAAAAAAAAATCGTATAGATGAATGAGTTTGAGGCTAGGAGGAAACATGAAAGACCAGGAAAGAGGTGGGAGGATATGGTAAAGGAATGAGTCAATAAGCAAGATATGGAGGTAAAGGAAGAGAAGGAATGGATAATGGACAAAAATAAATGTATGAAATAAGCTCTTGGACGTAGACTACACGTTTTTTAACGTCACTCAATGGAATACACTATCTCAGGTATTAAGAAGTGCAGTTCTATGTGTATCATTTTGCCTATGTGCTAAAAACAAGAATCTTGGAGGTTTGGATGATGAGTAAATGGATATGTGGTATTAGGATAGATGTCTTAAGATGATTTGGCCAAGTAGAGAAATGGAGAATGAAAGATTTAATAGAAGAGTATGTGTGTGAGGTGGAGGGGGAGACCGAAGATAAAATATCGGGAAGGGATGGAGACGCATATGAGCGAGGGTGATTTGAGTTTGAGAGAGGGCAACCGTACGGTGGACAGGATAACATGGTGACGATCGTATGCAGGCACCCTTTCCGGGATTAAAGTGTCTGGCTGCAGACAGATAGATAAAGTGTCTTGATAGTTTTCCTGTCTGTGCACAGTAATTTCCAGTTCCTTGATCCTTCCCAACCCAAGTTGTGTGGGAAAGAGGGTTAGGTTGATGATCGTAATGATGATACAGTAATACAGTGACATCTTTGTAATTAAGTCTGACTGTATACATTCACTGTTCCCTTTAGGTGAACGTGAAAGGGTTGGCAGCATTGTGAACCAGGGCGAGGCAGGGCACGGTGAGGCGCGGAGGAGATCCACCCGATGCTGTCCTTGCAACAACACTCATGCCATCATTACCAAGGAGGGCAGGCAGTACGATATTGAGTTTGAAAACTATGTGAGGAGGGAACTGTATACAAAGTGGTAAGTTGTTTTGTGGGAGATCTTATAAATTTCATCCTTGTTTTGCTTACCCTGCAGGGTTTATGTTTTCTTATTTCAAGGTCTGGAGGACGGGTAAGGAAAAAGTAGTTTCCTTTAAAACTCATTTTTTTTTACTGTAATGAGAAATTCATTGGGCAGCATGGACTTCGATTGTCTTTGTGTCAGTGGTATGTAGGTGACGTAAGAACCTCTCAACAGCGCCATCATTGATGACTCTGGCCTCACTTCCCTTTTTATGTCAACACCTTCAGTGCCTCCATCATTACCCCTGTCTGTAGTCATGGTGTCATGATTTAGGACCTCACACCTGGTCCCTCAGTCATTCACAGTTTCTCTGTCCTTAGGTAGAGTGCATTTGAGTAGCACTGTGTTCCACGATCAGATAGATAGTGCTAGTATCCTTTCAGACGTTTTGACTCCCTGCATGATCGATGCCACACCTTGCTTGTGCTGGGAGTCAGGAAGCAAGTAGGGTCGCCACACATCTTACAAGCAGTATCACCACGTTGCCTTTCTTGCCATGGTAAAGATCTCACACGCAATAATCTAAACTACTCACATTTAAATTATTCCCTTTCTCAAGGGATGGACTGAAGGCAGGGCTGGACGGCTAGGAAGGTTGGCCATTAGTCGGAGGCAGTGAATTACTATGAAGTATGGAGCAGGATGATGGGAAGCTGAAAACGAGTTTGGGTAGTGGGAGATGAGGAAAGGAAAGGATGTCGCTATGAGGTGAATGGTAGCAGGAACTGTTGGGGTCGTTGCTTTCAGCCCCTTTTATCTGTTTCAGCGACAGTGGGTAAAGTCTTCCTGGTCAGGGAGTGGTTACTGCAACAAGTGAATGAGTACTGTGATTGGTTCAGCAGGAAGTGAGGGGTGAGGAGAGAAGGGGAATTTTATGTAAAGTGGTGACTGGCAATTCCGTTTATTCAGTCCCGTGGTGATGGCCAGCAGTTGGTTCGTCTAGCAGGTGTATCCCACACGCATATCGGACAGAGCGGGATGTGTACACTTGCGTGGTGGCTCGTTGTTCATTCTGTTTTCTGCTTTCAGCCTTGTTGTTGTTCTCTTGTTATGTTAGGTGTTATAGTCACTACTATTCTGTAATCAGGTTTTCACTAGGATTGGGCCAGTCCTATAGTTTGAATACTAAGTTGTACAGGCAATTGCATGAAATTCGATAGGCCTGAGATGTGAGTTACGAATGACTTATTTGTTACCAGACAACTAGACAGGGACCCCAAAGTCTGGCTATACTTGGCCATCATCTGAACTGAAAATGGGTTAGGAATCTTCATCAGGCTAGAACAAATGTTCTGAATATATACCCCGCATCTGGACAGTGGATTCAGGTTTGCTTTTCGTAGCTTAAAGTTATGATGAAGCGTAACTAGGATTTACTATACAAATAGGCAAAACCGGTAACAAAACAATTCTAAATTGCTCCGTTCGTAGCGTAGAGTATCGAGGCAACGCTATCTCAGTCCAAAATACTTAAGGGTATGAGACAGAATTTTGACCCTGGGAGGAAAAATGAAAAAATCGGTCACAGATAGGACTTGAGCTATGGCCGTAAATCACAGTGCACTCCCACTAGACCACCACCCAGATTCAGCAAATGTTATCATTATGTTTATACGCAATGCTTAGATTTTACTAGTTCGTTAATTGTAGATAATTACATGTATAGTTGTACAGTGGTATTTATGAATGATTTGGCGTAGCTTTTACTCTCTCTCTCTCTCTCTCTCTCTCTCTCTCTTCCCCCCCCTGTGTGTGTGTGTGTGTGTGTGTGTGTGTGTGTGTGTGTGTGTGTGTGTGTGTGTGTGTGCATAACTTAATCCTTACCTAATTACTGTGCATGGAATGAAATCAAATTTGTAATATTCCATATGCTTGCACTTTCATTACGTCCGTCGAAGAGGTTATGTTTTACCCCGCATTGGTTGGTTTGTCTATTTGTCTGTCTGTCTATTAGCAAAATTACTCAAAAAGCTAAGAACGGATTTTGGTGAAATTTTGTGGAAGGATGGGCCATGGGCGAAGGACGAAATGATTAAAATTTGGGCTAGATCCGAATCCGGATCCGAAGTGTTTCACACAGTATCTCCAAAAGTCTTCATTGAACTTCAGTGAATTTTTGTGGAAAGAACTGAATAAATTTTAGGACGGATTTGAATCCAGATCCGGATCCTATATCCACGGATCCGGATCCGGGATTAGTAAAAAAGTTATGAAAGGGTTTTGATGAAATTTTGTGGAAGGGTGGGCCATGGGCCAAGATAGAATAATTAAATTTGGGGGCGGATCCGAATCCGGAGTATCCCACACAGTATCTTCGAGTGTTCTCAATTTCAATGAAATTTTGCGGAATGGTGGGCCATGAATGAAGAAAGAGTTGGTTATATTTGGGGGTGGATCCGGATCCGGATCCTATATCCATGGATCCGGATCCTTTTTAAATGCAGTGGCACTGGCGAAGGTATGCGCTTTCTCAGCGCTTTCTAGTTATATATTATTTTTCTTGATACTGGCATAAAAGGGTCTAGTACCTGCAAAAGCTATATATTCATGATGTGCCTAGAATGGACTATGTTATCTAATTCTCTAGTAAATAAAAAAAAAAGCAATTCAGTCACCAACTTAATATATCTAAATGAATGAATGACTCTGAGTGAATGAACCTCCTCACTTAGTTAACTGGTCCCCGTACATGCGATTCCCACGTGCAACTCTTGTGTCACTGGTCTTAAGATGTCATTCACAAAGACTGACTCAACACCGCCTACATAATTATATAGATGTAGGAGCATGTAGGTGTCGTTTGGTTTCTGTTATGTAACTTTTTAAGTGCTTACAATTATGTATGGGTAAGAGAGTTGCTTACATTTCCTTCTTTGGAAACAAGTGATGACAATAATATTAACTAGCAGTTTAGTGATTATTTCGCTTCGTTTCGTTTATAAAGGCTCCAACCTGCTTGCATGCATCGGCCTTGGACACCTAATGGCGATTCTCCAAGCTGCTCAATCTCTGGCAGCCTCCCTATTCAGTCCCTAATCCCTGAAGTCACACTCTATGACCTCATCCCAGGTCTTTTTTTGGTCTGCCTCTCGCACCTCTGCTCCAAACGTTAATACTTCTCATTTTCTGCACCCAGTTGTCATCCCCCATTCTCTCCACATGCCAAAACCATCTCATTCTACCTCTCACCATCACAACACCAATGCACTTCAGTCTCATCCATTCTCTTAACTCTTCCAACATAAACGTAGCCCCCCCCTCCCCAAGGCCTCGCATTCGAGGACACACTGCACATCCACCGAATCGTTGCCATTTCTTCATGTTTGGACCTGCGAATATCCTCATCCTTTACTGCCCAGGTCTCACTACCTCACAGCATTACACTCCTAACACATGCCGTATACAAAGATCCCATAGTACAGGGGAAGAGCCCTTTCATTGTCAGGAGAGGCAACAGCTCTCTGAACTAATTCCAACCACTCCTTGCTTTAGCCACAGAGCTAGCTCCAGTTCCATCTCCACCATATAACATGTCTGCCAAGTAACAAAACTCTCCCACATATTCGAGAGATTCACCAGCAAGATCAGTCCTTTTATGCCTGACACTCTCCAGCTCTCCCCGACACACCGCACACACGGAATCAGCATTATCTGGCAGTCTACTTCTAATAGCTACATCTTTTATGCAGCCACTTATCACAAACACTGCACAAGATAGAATTATTTCCCACGCCCTTGTGGCAAACTCCACATTGCCACGCTCCCTCTTCTTTGACAGGTTTAACAATCTAGGAGTTAATTAGGTGTTTTTTTCCATTTTATTTTTCCTGGGATTTGCATTTCGTTTCTTTGCGCGTCTTAATGCATTTTTCTCTCCTTTTTTTGTTTTTCCTTGCTATGTTTTGGTCTGGGGGAGGATGGACATCTGTCCAAAGACATCTTCCTGTCTCCTCCCATCTCTCAGGATGTCGATTATTCCCATAAGAGTTTGTATGTGTTGGATGCTTGCTTACTGTTGAGGTTTTGGGCTCAGGGTTGGCTCTTATGGTTGTCCCATGCACCACTTCCTGTAGGCTGACAATTTTGTGCTGGTACCACGTCTGAAGCATCATCTTCTACATCTCCTGGGGAATGAGGTTCTTTCCGGCTATAGTAGCCGCAGCGAGAAATGAACGCTGTGGTGGGGCAGGCGGGATGACCTGGGATTCCCCCACTGTTGCCATATCCACTTGTCACCGACCATAGAGGTAGGATGTCACCGACCATCGGCCACCGCTGCAGCCCCGCTCCATGATCCTTACCCTGTGTCTCTGGCTTTCTCTTTCTCTCTCGGTTTCTATATAAACTGGTGTATTTCCGAAATTAATTATGAAATTATTATGACTTTTGTTCCACACCACCACTGAGGTAAAAATCAAGGAGAGTTTTCTGTATAAAGGTTTCCCCCCCCCTCCTAAATGTGGCATATGAGCGGGGGAGTGCGGCCTTGCCGATACCTCCGCCTGACCTATAATTATACACTCGCCAGAACTGACCTGCCCTCAGACAAGGGGGGGGAAACCTTTATACAGAAAACTCTCCTTGATTTTTACCTCAGTGGTGGTGTGGAACAAAAGTCATAATAATTTCATAATTAGTTTCGGAAATACACCAGTTTATATAGAAACCGAGAGAGAAAGAGAAAGCCAGAGACACAGGGTAAGGATCATGGAGCGGGGCTGCAGCGGTGGCCGATGGTCGGTGACATCCTACCTCTATGGTCGGTGACAAGTGGATATGGCAACAGTGGGGGAATCCCAGGTCATCCCGCCTGCCCCACCACAGCGTTCATTTCTCGCTGCGGCTACTATAAGGCTCCCAAGTTGGTGTCATAGCGGACGCAAACCTCGCTCAGCGGATTGTTGTGATGCCAGGTCTTCACTTATGTTGACTCAACATTCTGACACCTTATAGCGTAGATGGCACAGTGGGACTAATGACTCCTCTGGCTGAAGCCCCTAGGAAAGCATGAAAGGGGACGTCAACCCTTATTGGGGAATTGCTAGGTCACGCCTCTTGGCCATATTCATTCCCTTTTTGTTCCCTACAGGAGTCTCATGGGATCCTTCACTGTTGTCCTAGTGATTCTGTCAACCATCAAGATGATATGCCAAAGAACAAAGTATGGCATACCTTTTGAATATGAACACTACTTCTGTGTTCTGTATTCTCTCTGTTATGATGAAAGGTATTTCAGCCCAAAGAAATGCCAGGATTATCTTTATCTTAGGCTCCTGAGGAAAGAAAGTTGGAGCTGTCTATCAACATCTTTGTCTACAAAATTCAAATTTGAGTGTTATTTTCTCTCTCGGGGTTATTTAGGACTTCAAGCTTTTTGTTTAGATTCAGAATGCCATTCTCACATAAGGGGAATAACATCAGTCTCCTGATTTTCTTTTCAATCCTTTCAGTATGCCTGAGATGAGGAAGATCCCTCGGATGGTTGAATCCTTTGCTAGATTTGTGTAAAGACTCCGTCGTCCCGGAACTTCTTGACCCGTGGTTACTGTACATCCTCACAGTCATCACCATCGTTAACCTACCCAATTCTTGGTCCCTGTGACATCCCTTCCCACTTCCCTAGTCCCCTCAGTTTTTGTTAGGTGCACAATGGATAGTTTCTTCATTTTTTTTTCTTTTAAAGTCAGGATTTTTTCCCCCTAAACCATGGTTTACCTTGTTCAGTCTACTCTTCAGACTTGTACTGTTTCTCCTCTTATATCTACTTCTATAACATTCTTACTCTGTTGTCCCTTCACTTTCCATCTGCACCTCTGTATTTCTGAGACTATTATTCCTTTTCCCGGACTACACATTACTTTTTGCTCCCCTCTCATCACTTTTTTCCTTTTTTTTTTCCTACTCCTGAGATGAGTGTTTTGAATGTGGTTAGAACGGAGAAGGACATGACCGTGTCCAGTCTAGACATGACTGAGGAAATCACTCTGATCCTCCTGGACCCGGGGTAACAGAAGAGATACGATGATCGGTGACTGATCAAGCAAGTGACGATTAAATATGTGGACCCTGATCTATGGCATTCGTACGTCCTTCGTGATGGTAACAGACACCACACCTTACAGATGCTGACTCTGACATTTCAGAGGTGAACTTGGGGGAGGCGGGTTTCAAACGGTAGAGAGGTGGTCTGTAGTCCTACCGGACCCTGGTTCAAATCCCCGCTAGGGCAGGGAACAGTTTAAGGATTTGAATTTCATAATATCAGACCTTACTGAACTACCAGAAGACCCGCCGACATGTCGTAAAAATACCCCAGCTAATATCAATACACCAGTCCTGTATGAGACAACTCTAGCATGTATTCAATATGGAAGGTGGTGTTAGAGCCGAAGTGGTGACATGTAGAGGTGTATGGTATGTCGAAGGACTACTGGGCCTTGGGAGCAGGCTGTGAAGCCTATACCCAAAGTCGGACACATAAAAAAAAGACATAGATTACATTTCTGATGTTTTAAAGCAGGCTGCTGGAGGATCCATTTGAACTGAAATGCAAACCCTACCGCAAAGAGTTCTGTAGTTTTTTTTTTTTTTTATTCAAGAGAGATTGTATATCCAGACCTCAAATATGGAGACTGATCCTTCAAGAGTGTGTGCTGCAAGTTCGGTACAGCGAGAATCAGCTTGCATGTTTCGGGTACCATATATTTAATGTGCTGTGTTGCTTGGTCCTAGCTGAACCCCAAGGCAGTTAGCTGGATGATTTAGAGAGAATGACTATATTTGGGTATATTCTCCAAACATACTCGCCTCTGCTATGTCACCGAAATTTAAATATACCACCATAAAGGAGATAAAAACAATCCCCAAGAATAACAGACCTGTCTTCATCACTTGCCCACCGAATCGACTATTTCCAAACGAGGTTGATGTTTAAATGAGTGATGATATTCGATCAGTGTGACGAATTTGACCACATCTAATCGTACTTTTAAATTTTCAGTGGTAATGACAAGGGAGGAAATCATCCATCTATGGTCCATCAGTTCAGAAATTAAAGACCAGCCCTTGATTGCTGTTGGAATGAATGGTGTGAGGGGCTCTCTGACCTGTGTCGCTCGTAAGGAGCGGGTTCTAAGACCTTCTTACAGCACTCTCCAAATTAGAATTTTGTCAGCATCTCTTAGTAATACTCAGTGAGCCTGAATTTATTCTTCCATAAAAAAAAAAATAATAATAAATAATGTGATGAAGCTTCTGGCAGAGCCAAAGGAAACTGCACATCTGGTGTGATTCAGAAGTACTTAACTCTATAACACACAGACCTGTCACATGGGAATTATGCAATGGCCCAACATATATCACAGCTATTGTATAAGAGGTAGTTCAAGGTCTTGGTGAGGTGGAGGACCACATTAGAGACAGAAAAACGGTGGATTTCAGAGTATTGAACAATTTATCCCAGCTGGTCAGGGATGCTGTTACCTGCTTCATTTGTCAGTACTATAAAAGCATCTGTGTGTGTGTGTGTGTGTGTGTGTGTGTGTGTGTGTGTGTGTGTGTGTGTGTGTGTGTGTGTGTGTGTGTGTGTGTGTGTGTGTGTGTGTGTGTGTGTGTGTGTGTGTGTGTGTGAACTTACAATTTATGCTGCTGGTGGAGTTTGTTGGGTGGATGGGTGGGGTGAGCAGGTGGATAGATAGGGTGGACAGAGTGTGTTGGGTGGGGTGGGTAGTTGGGGTGGGTTGGATAGATTGGTAGGTGGGTGGACAGGCAGAGTGGGTGGGGTGTAAGAGAGGCAGGCTAGGTGAGTGGGGTGTGTGGGCAGAGAGAGAAGGGTGAGCAAGGTGAGTAGATGGGTGGGCAGGGTGAGTGAGCAGGGTGGGTGCATGGACAGACACCGTGGGTGAGTGGATGGATGTATGGCTTCTGAGAGGACATGGCAGGAAACAGGCTTACTAAACTGAGTATGCTGATATTTTTGTATGTGGGTGGGTGGATGGGTGAATGTGTTGTTTTCCAGATGACATGATGGGAGACCAGCTTACTACACTATGTACTGTAAGTGGCTAGGTAAGTTGGCTTGTAGGTAATAGGGGAGGAGGGAATAAGTCCATTGAGGAACAGGTCACTCAGGGAAACAGGTCCATAGCTGGAAAAGAGCATGTTGAAGTGTGAAAGTAGATTCCTGAGCGCATATGTGCTTTGAGAATATTGAATTAAGTGGAAAACATAGGTCCTATGGTTAAAGCAGGTTCATGAAGGAAATATATCCAGACAAGAAAATAGCTCCATGTGGGGATTTAGTGTCTCCCCATGGAGAGAAAACAAGTTCATGAGGATCCTATTTTCTTTTGATCTCCATGGTGCATACTGGTACGTCACAGTGGTATCCTGATGTCACAAGTATCTTCCTTTTCAAGGAGACCTGACTAAATACCAGTTCTGAGTAGTTCCAAATGGCCTCAGTCTAGCACAATGGGCATTCATAAGTTGATCAAGTTCATCTTAGCAAAAACCAATGAACAGGTAATAGACATGCTAGCCTATGAACAGGTAATAGACATGCTATCCTATCTTGACCACTGAGTATTTATTGACCCAGCCATGTCCGTCTACTGCCATACAGTTGCACAAATCAAGTCTTGACATTCAACAACATGAAGTCAGAGATGAAATCCACCCAGTGGCTTGTTTGGTTAGGAATTTCTTGGGACAAAATAACCACCCAGTCCTATTACCACCTATATTAGATGTTTACCGCGACGACCACCACAATGGGTATTGGAAATTCTCACTGAGCAACCAGTTTCGCAGACAGAGATAGTACTGTGTCACATGTGATCTACACTGTCAGGCAAAAGAAACTTCTAAGATCGAAACACTCACCAATCAGCGCCTCTTCAGTGATGCATCACTCAGAGACATTCCTGCCTTCAAGAGTCTGGAGATACCCGTTCAATGGACCCCTCCGCAGTCAATTTAGCTGACTTGTGTATCGAATAAAGGTTTAGGTTTTCAGTTACTACTAGGCCACCGGGTTCAGGGGTCGTGGCCTGTGTATTTTTTTTTTTTTTTTTTTGTGCACCTATACGGTATTTTTTCATAAACTCGGTCTGGTGGTCAAATGTGGACTTAATTCAGTATTTTCACCATGTACACGGTGCTCTAACATTACGGCACTATCATCACGGCACAGTGTGACAGGCTACATCAGTGCAGTGCCACCAGTGGCTTTGCATTCAGTATGTCTTAGTATCCAGGCTGCGTATTGTGAATTGTTTATGCTACACCAGGCCTAGTTCCGCTCTCAAGAAATGAAAGGTTACTCAGATGATGAAGATAAGAGATAATATGGCAGTGCAGAACAGGAGAAGAGAGCACTGGTGTTTAATCGCTGGGTGAATGAATCTACTGTGCAAATAATTCTAAGGAACACAAAGATGATATTGAAAACAGTGAAAATCTGTGTTGCTTTGCAGCTTGACGTTTGGTCAGGGTTGGCAAAAAAATCCCACTTTATCTGAAAAAGCCCAACCCACCTGTTTTTAGTTTTCATTTTTTCTTTTCCAAAATAACCCCCCCCCCAACAAAAAAGAAAAAAAAGAAAAGAAAGAAAGACAGGTAAAGGTGGGTTTGCTCAAAGTGTACCATAAAACAAAATAATGTTTATACTTAAATATGGATAGTCGAATTAATTATCATTTTACACAATGAGAATTTTACACGATGAGTTGAGTGAGAGGGGTGATCATGTTCTGACTTATTTGTCTGTTACCCATGGGCTGCCTGCTACATTGTAAAACATGTTTCAACATCACAGCATACATTATGAAGTAACGGAGAGATCAATGCACGCCACAGAGTAGTAGTAGAAGAACTCATTTCCTTTGCTACAACACTGTAGTAGAAGAAGGACTCATCTGCTTTGCTACTACAACCTTCTGTGGTAATTTTACACTTATATTTCCCACTCTTCTTGCAAGTGAAACATCTCTTCCATAAGTAAATGGACGTTTCTTCTTAACAGTAATAATAGCCTTAGGGTAACAAACCTAAGTCTATCAAACAGCTCCCGGATGCACAAACGGCCTTAAGGCTACACACGGCCTTAAGTCGGGTAGTTTAAGGCCGTGGGTCGCTAAGGCCCATGTACGAAGCACTAACAGGAGGGTAAGCCTCGGTAAGGCCGCCCCAACCGCTGAGGCTGGGTCGGAGCAGCCTTACCGTACTGAGACACGTAAATAAAGTAACTCCGATTTGATATTCTCGGTAGCACAAACCGGACCCAGCTTGTTATTGATGCCTCGGCATGGAGTTGATGGTTGTCTGTGAACTAGATCGTGCTTTGCGAAGGGAATGGAG
Organism: Coenobita brevimanus; assembly: GCF_032717465.1. Classification (NCBI taxonomy): domain Eukaryota; kingdom Metazoa; phylum Arthropoda; class Malacostraca; order Decapoda; family Coenobitidae; genus Coenobita; species Coenobita brevimanus. The sequence goes on along the minus strand of NC_137064.1, from coordinate 18,260,608 downwards.
GTTTCTTGGAGCCACTGAACCCCTTGTAACATAAATGATGAACATGTATTGAGACAATATCGCCTCCCCAGGAGCGAATTCCTTCGTTTAACGGAACTTGAGCCTCATATTGGGAGTGTCACGTTACACTGCCATGCCATTCTTGCCTACACAACAATTTTTGGCAACCCAGAGGTTCTACGCTAGTAGGAATTTTCAGTGTTGTTGGAGGGTGGTATTCATGAGTCAAGTGTATGCAAAGTAATATCACGTGTGACAGATACTTTATACAGAAAATGACAGAAAAATTAAGATGCCCAGTGGTTTGCTGAGAAGGACAGAGACGAGGGTTTCCACAGAATAAATAAATTTCTTGAAGTATTTAGGTTCCCACAGGAAGGGAGGGGAAGAATACATTCCCAGTATCCCTGCTTGTAAGGGGCAACTAAAAGGGGCCTTTTTGTCTCCAGTCTTTCTTTCCCTACTGTCCTCTTCTGTCTTCCATTCTACCCCCTTTTCTTGATGTTTGTGTGTTTCTTATGGTCTTTATTTTCCCTCTACTATGCCATGCAGCCATATTATGGATTGGTGATAATTCGTCATTATTCCTAATTTCCTAAAGTGCTTGGAGCAATGGATTGAACCCTAATACCAATTAAGGCCCCAGATCACAAAGAAAATGTATTTGTCAGCCGCAAACGGTTTCATTCACTGGCTGTGCAAGTTGTTTGACAGCAAGAAAATGATAATGAGCTGTAATTACAGATATCATGGCAGCACTCACGCTGCCAATATCTGGGCTAATTCTAACCACCAGAGATCTGAACCAAGCTGTCTATGGTGACATTTTTTTGCCAGGTAATTGTGGTTGCTGATTACTTTGTTTAAAGTTAGACAATGGTTAGGTAAAACAAGGCAAACGTAATAAGTTCCCATTCATATTGCTACTTTATTTCTTTACTCCTAAACCCTCTCATCTTACTAATGTTTTAAAGGTTGTGTGGGTGTATTGCTCCTCATCACTAATATTGGGACGTCTTGTCATTGCACCCGACATTTTCAATTAATTACCGGCAATTCACGTGCTTATCCTTGACTGTTGTGTTTTTGTTACCAGCATTGTGTGAAATAAGGTATTGCATAGAACGCCTAGGAATTCTATAGAATGACCAACATTTTTTGGCAAAGTATGAAATAAGTTTATTTCATTCTGACTTTATATATTTTACCTAACCTGGGGCTTTAATAGAAGGCATAGGTATTCTGTAGAATGTCTAATATTTTTATAGCAAAGTATACTGTAATAACAAGGGGTTAGGCTGGGATAATGTAGGTTAGGTTAGGTTAATTTAGAAGAACGTTATGTTAACCCGCCCCGTCCCGACCACTTTTTGACCACTGGTACCCCCCAATCCCGACCATTTTTCGACCCTTTTTTTTTTTTCTAAAACTTTCGCTTTTGGTCAGAAACAATGGTCAGTGGCAAAGAAATTGTTCCCCGGGGTCCATAATTACCCTAACCAGGTATGCCTTGGTCCCACCTGGCCCCGTGTTCTCCGTAGGCGGTCTGAGCCTCTAACGTTTTCTATGGTATTGTAAGTCTGGGAAACCATTGAAAGTAAGTAGATATGTATTTATTACAAACATAAAAACATGTGATAAAAGAGTATATTGGATTTTATACAAAAATAGAGCAGAAATAAGCATTGTACCAGTGTGCGAAATGAGCAAAATCGGGCAACTTGGTCATGATGAATCGCTAACATTCTAAAATCATGATACATATCATTTTTTTTACTTACATAATACTTCTACAATAACATTATACCATTTTACATTTTATTGAACTGTTTTTACGTATTCACAGGCCTTTTGATAACATTTAGCGTAATGTTAGCGCTTATTTACGTAGTGAGTGAACTCGCTGTGACTGTTGTTTCAACTCGTATTGTGTTTTTTCTACTTACATAATACTTTTCTAATATTATTATACACTTTTCAACTTTATAGAACTGTTTTGAGATTATTTCAGGCCTTACATAAATATATAGCGTAATAATAGCGCATAAAAACACACACAGTGAAGTCGCTATGACAACTATTTCAACTTACAACCTATTTTTGTACTTATATAATAATTCTCCACTATCATTGCACATGTTTACACTTGATATAATTGATATCACATAATTTCAGAACTTACGATGGAACTGAGCATCATATTAGCGCGTACTTACACAGGGAGTGTTATCGCGATATCATTTCTTTCATCTTACACTAGTATTCAACTTATAAAATACCTTACTACTAACATTACAACAAATTCCACTGTATATAATTCCTATCACATACTTACTGACCAGAATGTGGGTGTACTCGTGACATCAATTATTACAACTTACACTATTGTTCAACTTATACGTTTTATTCATGCTAACATTACACCCGTTTCCACTTTATTTCCTTGCTATCACATATTTACTGACCAGAGTGTTATACTGACCGTCATATTTTCGCAGATTTACACAGGTGTAGTTTTGATATCAGTTCTTTCAACTTACACTAATTCTCAACTTATACATTACTTTTCTGAAAAAATAACACCCGTTTCAACTTTATACTTGACTTAGCACCTACTGACTGGCCTTACCATTATAATGAGCGTCATTTCGCCTTCCCACACAGTTTCAGTAGTGTAGGAAATTATGATACTCCTTGAAACAAGGCTGAAGGCACAACGCAACATTGCACTCGACACACTCGTACCTTGTGTCTTTTCTCTGAGTGGATGGTCTGACTGTCGAGTGCTTACATACATGGCAGCAACGCTGAGGTTTACGATGGTTTGGGTCGGAAGGGATTGCGCTGGGATAGTGGTGTCCTGCAAGACGTAGGGGAGTCTGAGCAGCCATGGGGGTGCGGGTGCGGTGTGTGGGTCTGTCCTGGGCATGCTTGGCGATTATTTCACGTGCCAGCTCCCTCACAAACCCCTCAAAGGTCTCGGATACTCCGGTGGTCATTGCGTGCAGGTAGTGGGCGTTCAGGACCATGATGTCGAGCAAGTGGAAAAAGAGTTTCTTGTACCACTTCATTGTGGTCCTGGCACAGTCAACACTTGAAATCATTGAGTCTGACTGATCAACTTGCCTCATGTTCAGATTATAGTCCAGTACAGACTCGGGTTTCCATACGTTGCGCCTCCTCTCGCTACGGTGATCCACGGAGTCTGTGCGGTGCATCAGGGGGCTGTGAACAGTTGATAGGAGGCAAACTTCCCTGTTGTGGTTCCACAGGGTTGCAAGGATGTTATTGGCCTGGAAGAAAACCACCTCATTCTTGTCAAGTTTCTTCCCTATCTTGACCATATGGCGATGGTTTCTCTTGACTGTACCACAGACTCCGGTGTCGTGTTGGTGGAGGAACCTAGCGAGAAGAGGGCTAGTGTACCAGTTGTCCAGGTACAACACATGACCACGATGAAGGTACTCTTCTATCATTGTCTTCACCACGGCCCCAGAGAGTCCTATACTCCGATCTTCTGTTATATCTGTCTGTGCGCCCGTGTACAAGACTACAGTATGTCTTGCACATAACCAGTCTTACAGTCACACATAACAAAGATCTTGAACCTGAAACGGTGTCTCTTGCTGGGTATGTACTGCCTAAAGGAAATATTGCCTCTCCACAACACAAGACTCTCGTCTATGACGAGGTCTCTGTAGGGATAAAATGAGGAGCGGAACATTTCCCATAAATGATCAAATACCAGCCTAATTCTCCTCATTTTATCTGTGTTATTTGCATTGGCTGGATCTTCTGCATCAAAAAAGTGGAGGCGGCCGAGAATATACTGAAATCGGTTACGACTCATCACCTTTCCAAAGAAAGGTGTGAGGATGATTGGGTCAGTTGTCCAGTAGGCAGGAATTTGGTTTTTCCTTACCACACCCATCAAGAGAACCAGGGCCAAAAATAGGAACATCTCTGAAATTGTAACGGGATAGTCATACTGTTGGGAATGCCTGCTCGTGGTTCCCAAACGTTCACTTTCATGGCGCTGTGATTGTGAAAAGATATTAGTCTGTTCAACTATGCGCCCCACAAACGCCTCACCAAAGTACAAGTGGAAAAAATCCACCCTAGACAAACCTGCATTCACACCTGGAGCCGTGCAACCAGACCGCCACTCCTCAGTGAAAGGGTGAATGATGGGAGTAAAATTACTCCCATCTTCCCAGTTCCATGTGACACCACCGTCTCCAGCCACGTCCCCATCGTCCCCTTCGTCAGGGTGGGGAGGTGAGGGTGGTGGGGGAGGTTGGGGAGGTGGAGAGCGGCGCCTCTCATCACTCGCACTTCTCTTCCCTCTCCCTTTTCCTTTACCCTTTCCCTTCCCTTTCTTTCCTTTCCCCACATCCTGGGGCTGTGGGGAGGAAGTTTGGGAATATTCTGGGGAGAAAGAAGTGCTGGGGAGTGACAAAACCTCCTCTCCCCTAGGCCTACGTGCACCACGTGCTCGTGCTGCCTCCCTCACACCACTTGCCCCTTCACCCCGCACTACCCCCACACCACTCTCACTTTCACCCCGCGCTGCCGCCACAACACTTTCCCTTTCACCCAGCAATCCCACCACACCACTTTCCACTTCCCCAGACAAAAGACTTTCACCATACCTTATATGTCTTCTCGCCCCACCTTCTGATCCTCGTGGTGATATTTTTTCTTTTCCCAACCACACGGCGATATCATGTCCTAAGCCGCCGTCATCCTCATCGTCCTCATCCTCGTCCTCATCAGATTCGGGATGGAGAGATAGCCGTGCACGTGGTTGGGGAGCAGGCTGGCCTTCCCTTGCCTTACAGTATGTCACATACCGCGTTTTTCGGGGCGAAGGGACCTCCTCATCACTGCTACTTATTTCTTCCTCTGGCTGGACGTAATCGCGATCTACCACATCATCGTCGAGTGGAGAATCACTATCTCCAGTGAAGGCTTCCAGGGCGGATGCAATTTCCTCGTCTGAGAGACCTTTCTGCACCATGTCTGACCTGGGTCACTGCTAGCAGGTGAGTGACCAAGACAAGGGCGAGCGCGGGTCACGCGGGGTCTAGGATGCTGCCCGCCTGGCGGCAGGTAGGGGAGGCTTGGGTACGTGGGCGAATCAAAAATCTCGCACGAATTTTGAAAATTGTGGAAATTATGAATCTTGCAATTGCAGGACGTTAAAGTACGTCGATGGGATTAGCTGTGACATAACATGAGGACATGGAAGTACGTCGACAGGACACCGCGGGTTAAGCACTTACCTTAATTTCTAACCTAACCTACCGTAATCGAACAAACGTAGCCCAGACCATCCCAGCCTAAAACTAACCACAGCCTAAATTAACCTTACGTACTCAAATGACTGAGTTCACAGTTTGTCGGTTTGCTGCAGTTTGGTCGTTTCTCACGTTGCCTAAAATAAACACGGTAATCTACAGAATACCAAGGAAATGTGTACAGATGATTTTATCTTATACCTTGGCTTGAAGTTTACCTAGGTGTTCTATACAGTGACTGGTTTCCCACTATGACGGTAACATAAACACTCCTCTCGCCTCTCACCCCCAGCTGATTCATGGAGGTCTGTGATTGGCCCAATGTTTGTGTTATGCCGTCTGAGTGGTCGGCAGGGTCGCAGCTGATGCTGTAGATTTCCCCCAAAACATTCCCTACAGTTAAGGCCAGCCTTAGCCAAGACCAATGCACGAAACTTAAGTCAGCCATAAGACAAAGCAACGGGTCATCGTGCATGGGCCTTAGAGGCAGCCGTAGGGCCGCCTTTAATATTTCATATAAGGCCAGCCTTAAGGCTGCCATCTGACGGAGTTTTGTGCATCCTAGCCCAGACCTGCATTGAGAAAGTAGCAATGTTTATAATAAATTTCTTAAGATGATTGAGATGTGGTAATAATATGAGGCAACCTAACCTGGTACAGGCTTGTATGTGTTATAGATATCTATGATATTGGCTCATATTACACTGAACTTATGTGAACAAATACATTATTTTGAAAAAAAAAAAAAAAAAAAGGAAAATGGATAAAATAGTTTCAAGTATTGAAAAAATCCAGGTGGGCAAAACCGGGTCACCCACTTTGTGCTAACCCTGCCATTGATGCCATTTACAGACCTTGCGGTCATCATACTGGAAATATTTTGACTCATGAGGCAGGGGAGTACTGTGATCAAGTGTCCTTGGACACTTGACACATCCACAAGCAGGTCAGTGTCATAGTAAACTTGAACCAATGGTCCGTCCATTCATGGCATCCGTTGGTTGGGACTTGATATTGTTACGTCAGAGGAGTCTCAAGTCAGTGAATCTGACAAAAGAGTGAGGAAGTGTTGACGAAATTGCTGGCACAATTTACAAAAAATTTGAATATAATTATTGGGTACCAAGGCTACATGATTGAGCAGATTTATATTGTAGACGAAATAGGGCTGCGACTGAATAAAATGCCAAAGCTGACAAACTAAGTAAACAAGATGATCTTAGGGCCAGAAGTCTAACATATCATGATTTACAGTCATGTTTTGTTTTAATCTGTCAGACAGTCACAAGATGACAGAGAAACTTGAACATGTCTTGTTTATTGTTATCCCTCAGAAAACAGGTGGATGTCCATTCTGATCTGCACCAAGTATCTAGAGGAATATTTTATAGCAGATGCTAAAGCAAAGTGCACAGAATTGGAGTTACCTGCAAAGTCTTCCTTAAAGACAGTCCTGTCTGGATGACACACCCACGGTGTAAGTATATGTTCTTGCCACCTGCACTGACATCACTAGTACTACCAGTTCATCAATAAAAAAATATATCTAATATCAGACATCTTTACTGGGCGCTCCAAGGCAGAGGCGGGGACGAACACCAGTAAATGGAGAGGAAGATAGCAACAGTTATTTCGACATGAATAAAATGAATGACCCCCCACCTGAGCAGACACCAGGCCAGCCAGAGATTTCTCAGCAGCAACATCTTGATAATGATGGCCTGGCAGGTTTTGGAAATGTTTCACCAACTAGCAAACAACAGATAACTTCCTGGATGCTTAGGGTGAATTCTAACTAGAAATGATAAATTATGCATAGTGCAAGCTGCTGCCCAACATCCAGCAAGGAGAAGGCACTTGGGAAAGTGCATGCATTCGATATGTTTATAGAAATGAACTTGGCAGCTGTGGAGGCTGCGACAGAATGTGATGTGATGTGGTCACCTGCGAGGAGGAAGAGGTAAATATTGCTATGGGGAAGGCTGAAACTCTTGAGGCAGTTATGCTGAGAAGTGATGATGAAGACAGATTTCTAACATAAAGGCAGCAACAACAGGAAGAGCAAACAAGCCATGCCAAAAGAACTCTCGGTGGTATGGCTGAGAAACATCTAAGCAACTGTCAGTAAAAAAAGTCTGTAAACTAATGCAGTATGCAAAAGTTGCACTGGTGTGATGTGCTTTGATCTTGAAAAGTTGGTGAGATTTTACACCAAAATACATGTGGAAGCTGTGACCAAGAAACATAGACACTGATGACATGCTATTTGAGAGCCCCAGGGACTAGTTGTGAAGCCAAATCAGAGGACAAATCCACAGGCGACGGTGATGTAATGTCGGTGGTGTTAGATTATGACTGAATTCATGAATGAGACTCATTATATTAAATAAGCTGGAGGTGTAGAGCTTCTGGTAGGAGACAAATTAAGAGAAGGGTAAAGGGAGAACAGTCAATGAGGAGGCATGATAAGGAAACCATGCCCCGGCCCACTGATATTCCTACCTTTCGTTATAAATCCCTTGCCAACTTCAGAAAAGCTTTCCCAGTGGTATATTTTTAATTACCATTAGGAACTTACATGAGTGTATGATAATAGCAGTAACTACTGTGCTGATATTATAGGAGTCCTGTTCAATGCATGTCCATGGAGAGTGCAGGCATGTGTAATTAGCTCTCTCTTCCAGCATTTAAGGGCTGCCCCACCGGCATTAGTTTTTTTGTTTTTTTTTAACTCCTCTGGTGACCTTAGGATTAACTAGTTGCTCCCCTCCCTGCTAGTTTGGTACAGTAAGTGCCTGTACCTTTGTACTGCGATTTTCTTTGCCTCTTGCTCGCAGCAGGTCCTCCCTCCTCCCACTGGTCATTCTGGGGGACATGATCACATGGTCAGGTCTCCTTGGAGTGGGATGAGAGGTAATTTGAGCTTTAGCTGTTTTACTGTCCTCGTTGGCTTTCCCTTGGTTGTATTTCTCTTTCTCCCCACGTTCCCCAAGAGGAGGAGTTGGTTACTATGTTGACCTCCTCCTGCCCCTCCCTACCTTAGGGAGGGAGGTGTATTGGTACACAGCAACAAGCTAACAATAGCTCACAGCATGCCGTCAAACACCACTGCCCCCTTCTCAGGTTTCTTACACTCTCCTCCCAGCTCATTGTTCTCTCCTAGCCTCTCTGGCTTATGACGCCACTCTTGCCTATGTTGCAGACAGGAGACTGATATGAGCCCCACCTGTTGAGCTACGGGGCTGCTAAAACACGCCACACTCCCCCCTGATATCCTAGTCACAACATGTGCACTTCTAAGGTCTCCTGACTCCTTTATAGGGCTCGCGGTCACTGCTGTTGGAGTCTGATGCCATCTCTAGAGCATCTTGCACCAGAACGTAAATGACCAGTTCCCCGTCTAAGTTGTCATCCACGAGGTCACTGACATGAGAGCTTGAGGATGGAGTGCAACACCAGAGATCCCGTATGCGTCATGGCATACTGCCAACCACACCGGCTTGTTCAGACTGATTCCTTTGATGATGCTCTCTCTGTACTGGCCATCACATCAAATGCCAGGTGGCCTCACCCAAACTTGGGTGAGGCCACCTGGCGTGGTAAGAGTTGCCTGGATCATGGTAAGAGTTGCCTGGATCAGCCCATCCTTTTCACTAGGATCTACTCCTCAAGCTTTGACATGAAAGCCTAACTGTACACCACATTAATTGGGGCAGGTGAAGATGTATGGTTATTCCTTGGCATCAAATTGTACAAGTACACTGTTTTTGTCATAGAACAGCCCTTCTTTGGATCAAGTACCTTCACAATACGATGACACCTCCTAATATTACCGTGCCCTGATGGCATATGGGCATATTGGATGCAAGTGCGCACATTCCACCACTTGGCAAACTGAGAGAACTGCTAATTGCAAAAGGTGCCATCGTTGTCTGTCAGCGGCTCCTCTGACGTCCCACATTCACAGAAAACAGCTTCCAGTTGCTCGATGATGCTCGCACTAGACTGCAGCCTCAGATGATGCCAGACAGCAAACCGTGATGGGCCAAACCATGACGGCCCAAAGTCGATGAGAGTAAGGTATGGTCGACATTTGCAATGATTGATGTCCATCTCAGCACTCTCCCAGATCCCCTCCACTTCCAGGATCCCTCTTGACCACTTCACAGGTGTCGGGTCAACAGACTGGTATATCTGACAATTTGCCACAACCAACTGCACCACCTCGTCACAGTCAGATTGACTTGGTTCACGCAGTACAGCATCTGTCTCACCCCAGGGTGTCCAGTGGAGTATATTGGTCACCAGCTCCCTAACACTTCCTGAGTCAGTGATGATCACGCACACGGGCGCTGCTGCTGTGGGGTGAGATGCAGGTGCCTTCAACCAACGTTGTGGCATGCATGTCAAGGAGTTTTTCTTGTTGCATGGTGATGACACCAGTGATGCTGAGCTGCAGGCTGCTCTCTTTCACTAGGGACACCCAGATAAGCATCTCACTGGGTGCCTTAGCCCTCACCCTAGTCTTAGTTGTGAGGCCATCTGAAATCCAGTGAGAGAGTGTCGATGAGTATTTCAACAACTCTACGTTCTTCATCTGCCACACTAGGGCGAGACTGAGTGCTCTGTTGACCGCATAGAGTTCAACCATTCACCAGAGTGTCATCAGTGTAGGCCGAAGTTCTCAGCATCATTTCCAGATCTTGTGAGAACACTGAGTTCAGCACTGCCTTCATAACTACGGGTGTAAACTTTAAACTGAATCCCAGAGTAGGTGAGGCAATATCTACGGCCTCGAATTGTTGCAGTCTGATACGGCCAGAATGATTTATAGACACGAATCTGCAGATAACCCTTCTTCAGATCGATCACAGACATGTTTTCACCCATCCTGCGCTGCTTGTGCAGTCAGCGCCACTTCAGTGGCAGCTGTAAGCATGCCTTTGTGCGTGTTCAATTTCCTGAAGTCCAACACGGGCCCAACCTTCCTTTTCTTATGCTGAACCACTGCCATCAGAGGAGTAAATCCTTTGGCTGGTGCATGATTGCTTTCATTGTGCAGCACCAGCCAGCCATCTTCAATCCATCTATCTAGTTCCTCATCATACAGACCTTGCACTTCTTGAGGCACAGCGTGCGCTTCCATACAGTTCTGCAGAATGCCCAGCTCAACGCCCTTTGACCACTTCCATGCAGCCATCCAGAAGTTGATGGCAGGATTGTATGATGCAATGAAGTCCTGATCCCAAGAGGTTTCTTGGTGACCACAAACACATCTATATCAGCTGACACTCCATTGCTAAGCTGGAGGCACATCACACCAGTGCCTTTGGATTACTGTTCCTTGCTACTCATTGTTAGAATGCTAATGTCCCCCTCCTTCCACTTCCTGCAACAGGAGACGTGGGTGACACATCGAGAACATCCCATGTCCACCAGGATGTTGTGCTTAGTCCTGTCCACCCACACTTCTACAGCTGCCAACGCCTGACTCACTGATCACTGGGAGAGGAGACTGGTCTCTGGCACTGACACTATCTCTCCATGCTCGTTTTCCAGACATACAGATGCAGTGTGACCAGGATTACCACAATGATAGCATCGTACACCCCGCCGTGGGTCACACCTTGCATTCTGCTGGCCCTCCCCATTGACGGTAGGGCCCTGTCGACTGGCCAAGCAGTCCATTGCACACACAGCACTGCTGAATCTGACTTAAGGCAACTGCTTGAGGTTCGACATCATAACCCTTGGTACCAAGACATGCGTCCATTGCATCACGAAGGTAGAAGGCAGCCTGCATCAGGATTTGCCCTAGATTGAGAGCATCCATGTTTGACACCGTCCCCACCAGCTCGTGAACATTCTCTAGCAGTCCAGCCATGAAACTACAAGCGAAGCCCCTGTCAGTCATCCTGCTGAACAGTGATGCCAGTTTCCAAAAGTCAACCAAAAATACATTTAGGGATTCTCCACTGTGCAGCTTTCTGGTGATGAAATGCTCATAGGCCGTGTAATCAACTGTGAATACAGCCTGGAATGCCTGCTTCACCTTCATAGTCTTCTTCCTGTCCACCTCACTTATGTGCAGAGAAGGAGCAAAGGCACCTCCAGTGAGGCAGAGAGGGATGACGGTCGCCAGAAATTCAACACTTTAACCCGCTCCATCCCGACCACCTTTCCACCACTGACTTCCCCCAATCCCGACCATTTTAAGACAATTTTTTTTTTGGTTCAAACCTTCGCTTTTGGTGAGAAACATCGAAAATTCATAGAGAAATCGCTCACCTGAGGTTTAAAATACTCATTACAGGTAGGAGTACCTCCTTACCTTACTGGGTTTTCTGTCAGGCTGGCACCAAAGAAAACGAGTTCTATGGGAGGATACCTATTTCACACCACTCATAAACGGTATTTATTTATTTACTTGGTACGAATTTATATGTAGTACAAGAGTATATTGGTTTTCAAGCAGTAATATAGGCATTATAAGCATTGTTTCACTCACTAATACCTGACCTTTTTTTGCCACATTACCTGATCATCATTTCTAACTGTTTCTTCCTCTAATGCTATGTAAAGTTTGTCCTCCACATTGTCATTGATTGGGGAATCACTCTGGCCCTGAATTTCGTACCGTGGCATGACATGGCTATACTGGCCAGGTCACTGATAGCAGGTGAATTGCTGAGACAATGGCATGTGGGGGGGGGAGGAGGTCATGCTGGGTAAGACATTGTCCCTGCCTGGCATCTTGTTGAGGAAGGTGTCACATATATACGTACCAAAAATGACTCGCGAAAATTGAAAATTGTGCAAATTAGGGACCTTGCAATTTTTTCGCATTTATGTACATCGACGGGATTGGCAGTGATAAAACGTGTGGACGTTAAAGAACGTCGACGGGACGCCGCGGGTTAAAGCTTGCACTTAAGGTCCAGATTTTCCAGCCACTCTGTCACTGACTGCGTTCAATCAATAGCAGGTTCAATGAATTCGCAGGCTTAATGCCTAGACAGCTTGTAGTTGTACATAGTGTCAAGCTCACAATAGCTCACAGCAGGCCATCAAACACACTACTCCATCCCTGGATTCCTAATGCTTCACCTCCTGCTCAGCATTCTTCCCTAGCCACTGTGGCTCATGACGTCACTCTTGCCTACATGGCAGACAGGAGGCTGAAGTAAACGCAACCTGTTGGGCTGCAGCACCGCTAACATACACCACAGGAGGTGGCTCTGATGACCTCTGAAGAGTAAGACGGCCTGATTCACAGAATGACTACCCCCAGACTTGAGCCCCACATGACATTGTTGTACATAATGCGTGTTTTGTACTTATTCATTCCATCGGTTCGACACCCCTGTCTAGTCTCAGTCCTTTCCTAATGAAGAAGGTGATTAATGGTTGCGCTGCTGAGGTTGAACAAGTAAAAAAAAAAAGCAAGTGGAGATCTCTCAGTTAAGGCTGTCATTTCATCGGAAGTAATGGATTTGTTGAAGCTGCACAAGTTTCACTGTTATGATGCAGAATTGAGGATCTTGCATTCCATGATTTTCTGCAAGGTAATATCAGCTGTAGGTATTTCATAGGTATGGATGAAGATGAGATAATAGGTGAACCTGCCCAGCAAGAATTTATAGATGCAAGGTTTAACACTAGGTACTTGGAAGGCATGAGAACGAAGACCGCAGTGATAGTTTTAACCTTTGAAAAAGCTTCCTTATGCATGTCAAAATTGATTATGAACTTATTAATGTCAGGCCTTATATCCCCCAGCCTACTTTGCTTTTTCAGATGCTAATGTTATGGGCATAATGAAAGGTCTTGTCAGGCTGCCAACTCAGTGAGTGGCAAGTGCGTGGCTGTTGATCATGATGAAGACCACTGTGCATCCAAGACTGAAGTTTCATTCATAGCAGAGGTGTCCACTTCCTCAAGGGGTTGCCTCAAATGGAAGGAGGAGGAGGTCTTTACAGTGAAGGGAATGGGGGCATTCTCCGTTACGATGAGAAGAAGAAGGTGGGGGAGTTGCATGCAGCTCTCAGGCCCAATGTTTCCCATGGATCAATGGTTGTGTCCTGTCCTGTGATGTACACTGTGGAGATGCAAACTGACCTTATCCCCAGCACATCTGCTACCGCTCTGTTCCCACGTGAACTCCCCCTGTGTGTTCTAACTCTCTTACTGTTGTTACCTCCCACTCCAAAGCAGAAACTGAAGTCCGACAAGTCTGATATTGGCAGTCTCACTCCCTTTCCTCCCTAGGTCACGTCCTCATGTTTTGCCTGCTTTTGCTCCAACGAGGGAGAGATGAGGCAGCTCTTCCTCCAGAGTTTCTGGGACCCTTCATAGTTATGAAGCCATGGAGGTTTCTGTTTGCAAGCACTGGAATAGGCTTTACAGATGTGCTTGGAGGATCACCGTGATCCTCCACAGTTCAAACACTACCACTTCTATAGAAGATATGATGGTAGGAGTTGCCATATACACACACAAATGACGCCCACAAACAGAAGTTTTTCTAATTTCTACTGTGGAAGATGTTGCATGCAGAGTAAAATTAATAAAACATACACTACTTGTCTGTTTGCACTCTACTGTCCTCCAGATGGCCTAGTTGATAATGATGCTTTAATATCACTATCTTACCATCTTCCTGGAAATAAGTTAGTTATAGACGACTTTAATGCCTATCAAACTCAGTGTGGTAGCTTGAGGATCGATGGTTGTGGGGAGCAGGAAACTGACCTAATACTATAAGCCAACCTTTGTCTTCCGAACAATGGTAAAGTGATTCGTATGGAAGATTGTGCTGGTAATTTTTCGGTCATAGACTTATCTCTGGCCTCCCCAGGTACACAACAAGATTTCTTGTGGGACCCTTATGACGACTCCTAGGGAAGTGATCATTTACCAATCTGTCATTCTTATTCACGTGACGTTTTTTGGGTCCCCCCAGTTCCAAAATTTAACTTACAAAGGTAGTCAGAGAAATTATCACCCTCTTTAGGCCCACAGTGGGGGGCGGAGGGACGTTGGTTACAAGATTGTGACAACGTAAGTTAACTTCTACCTGGTCGTGGTGTAATGGTATGCTGCCTGGCTCTCACCTGAGAGTCCTGGGTTCGATTCCCGGCATATTGGTAATTTCTCTGATGATTTTTCCTGTGTAAAAATACAGGATCTCTCTTCTTACAAAGGTAGGTTGGAGATCCTCCTCAAGGATCGTTGATTTAGATATATCAAGACGACCAAAATTTTAACTAATTCGATTTTACACACAGCTGAGGCTGCTATTTGCATCACTTCTCCAGTTCATACAAAGCATAGTGCATATTGGTGGACGGCGAAAGGCCTACAAGCACTAACCCGCCCCGTCCCGACCACTTTTCGACCACTAGTACCCCCCAATCCCGACCATTTTTCGACCCTTTTTTTTTTTTCTAAAACTTTCACTTTTGGTCAGAAACAATGGTCAGTGGCAAAGAAATTAGTCCCCGGGGTCCCTAATTACCTTAACCAGGTATGCCTTGGTCCCACCTGGCCCCGTGTTCTCCGTAGGCGGTCTGAGCCTCTAACGTTTTCTATGGTATTATAAGTCTGGGAAACCAATGAAAGTAAGTAGAAATGTATTTATTACAAACATAAAAACATGTGATAAAAGAGTATATTGGATTTTATACAAAAATAGAGCAGAAATAAGCATTGTACCATCGTGCAAAATGAGCAAAATCAGCCAACTTGGTCACGATGAATCGCTAACATTCTAAAATCATGATACATATCATTTTTTTTACTTACATAATACTTCTACAAGAACATTATACCATTTTACATTTTATTGAACTGTTTTTACGTATTCACAGGCCTTTTGATAACATTTAGCGTAATGTTAGCGCTTATTTACGTAGTGAGTGAACTCGCTGTGACTGTTGTTTCAACTCGTATTGTGTTTTTTCTACTTCCACAATACTTTTCTAATATTATTATACACTTTTCAACTTTACAGAACTGTTTTGAGATTATTTCAGGCCTTACGTTAATATATAGCGTAATAATAGCGCATAATAACACACACGTTGAAGTCGCTATGACAACTATTTCAACTTACAACCTATTTTTGTACTTATATAATAATTCTCCACTAACATTGCACATGTTTACACTTGATATAATTGATATCACATAATATCTGAACTTACGATGGAACTGAGCGTCATATTTGCGCGTACTTACACAGGGAGTGTTATCGCGATATCATTTGTTTCATCTTACACTAGTATTCAACTTATAAAATACCTTACTACTAACATTACAACAAATTCCACTGTATATAATTCCTATCACATACTTATTGACCAGAATGTGGGTGTAATCGTGACATCAATTATTACAACTTACACTATTGTTCAACTTATACGTGCTATTCATGCTAACATTACACCCGTTTCCACTTTATTTCCTTGCTATCACATATTTACTGACCAGATTTACACAGTGGGTGTAGTTTTGATATCAATTCTTTCCACTTACACTAATTCTCAACTTATACATTACTTTTCTGAAAAAATAACACCCGTTTCAACTTTATATTTGACTTAGCACCTACTGACTGGCCTTACCATTATAATGAGCATCATTTCGCCTTCCCACACAGTTTCAGTAGTGTAGGAAATTATGATACTCCTTGAAACAAGGCTGAAGGCACAACGCAACATTGCACTCAACACACTCGTATCTTGTGTCTTTTCTCTGAGTGGATGGTCTGACTGTCGAGTGCTTAAATGCATGGCAGCGACGCTGGGGTTTACGACGGTTTGGGTCGGAAGGGATTGCGCTGGGATAGTGGTGTCCTGCAAGACGTAGGGGAGTCTGAGCAGCCATGGGGGTGCGAGTGCGGTGTGTGGGTCTGTCCTGGGCATGCTTGGCGATTATTTCACGTGCCAGCTCCCTCACAAACCCCTCAAAGGTCTCGGATAATCCGGTGGTCATTGCGTGCAGGTAGTGGGCGTTCAGGACCATGATGTCGAGCAAGTGGAAAAAGAGTTTCTTGTACCACTTCATCGTGGTCCTGGCACAGTCAACACTTGAAATCATCGAGTCTGACTGATCAACTTGCCTCATGTTCAGATTATAGGCAAGTACAGACTCTGGTTTCCATACGTTGCGCCTCCTCTCGCTACGGTGATCCACGGAGTCTGTGCGGTGCATCAGGGGGCTGTGAACAGTTGATAGGAGGCAAACTTCCCTGTTGTGGTTCCACAGGGTTGCAAGGATGTTATTGGCCTGGAAGAAAACCACCTCATTCTTGTCAAGTTTCCTCCCTATCTTGACCATATGGCGACGGTTTCTCTTGACTGTACCTCAGACTCCGGTGTCGTGTTGGTGGAGGAACCTAGCGAGAAGAGGGCTAGTGTACCAGTTGTCCAGGTGCAACACATGACCACGATGAAGGTACTCTTCTATCATTGTCTTCACCACGGCCCCAGAGAGTCCTATACTCCGATCTTCTATTATATCTGTCTGTGCGCCCGTGTACAAGACTATGTCTTGCACATAACCAGTCTTACAGTCACACATAACAAAGATCTTGAACCCGAAACGGTGTCTCTTGCTGGGTATGTACTGCCTAAAGGAAATATTGCCTCTCCACAACACAAGACTCTCGTCTATGACGAGGTCTCTGTAGGGATAAAATGAGGAGCGGAACATTTGCCGTAAATGATCAAATACCAGCCTAATTCTCCTCATTTTATCAGTGTTATTTGCATTGGCTGGATCTTCTGCATCAAAAAAGTGGAGGCGGCCGAGAATATACTGAAATCGGTTACGACTCATCACCTTTCCAAAGAAAGGTGTGAGGATGATTGGGTCAGTTGTCCAGTAGGCAGGAATTTGGTTTTTCCTTACCACACCCATCAAGATAACCAGGGCCAAAAATAGGAACATCTCTGAAATTGTAACGGGATAGTCATACTGTTGGGAATGCCTGCTCGTGGTTCCCAAACGTTCACTTTTACGGCGCTGTGATTGTGAAAAAATATTAGTTTGTTCAACTATGCGCCCCACAAACGCCTCACCAAAGAACAAGTTGAAAAAATCCACCCGTGACGAACCTGCATTTACACCTGGAGCCGTGCAACCTGACCGCCACTCCTCAGTGAAAGGGTGAATGATGGGAGTAAAATTACTCCCATCTTCCCAGTTCCACGTGACACCACCGTCTCCAGCCACGTCACCATCGTCCCCTTCGTCAGGGTGGGGAGGTGAGGGTGGTGGGGGAGGTTGGGGAGGTGGAGAGCGGCGCCTCTCATCACTCGCACTTCTCTTCCCTCTCCCTTTTCCTTTACCCTTTCCCTTCCCTTTCTTTCCTTTCCCCACAGCCCCAGGATGTGGGGAGGAAGTTTGGGAATATTCAGGGGCGAAAGAAGTGCTGGGGAGTGACTCCACCTCCTCTCCCCTAGGCCTACGAGCACCACGTGCTCGTCCTGCCTCCCTCACACCACTTGCCCCTTCACTCCGCACTACCCCCACACCACTCTCACTTTCACCCTGCGCTGCCGCCACAACACTTTCCCTTTCTCCCAGCAATCCCACCACACCACTTGCCACTTCCCCAGACAAAGTACTTTCACCATACCTTATATGTCGTCTCGCCCCACCTTCTGATCCTCGTGGTGATATTTTCTCTTTTCCCAACCACGCGGCGATATCACGTCCTAAGCCTCCGTCATCCTCATCGTCCTCATCCTCGTCCTAATCAGATTCGGGATGGAGAGATAGCTGTGCACGTGGTTGGGGAGCAGGCTGGCCTTCCCTTGCCTTACGGTATGTCACATACCGCGTTTTTCAGGGCAAAGGGACCTCCTCATCACTGCTACTTATTTCTTCCTCTGGCTGGACGTAATCGCAATCTACCACATCATCGTCGAGTGGAGAATCACTGTCTCCAGTGAAGGCTTCCAGGACGGATGTGATTTCCTCGTCTGAGAGACCTTTCCGCGCCATGTCTGACCTGGGTCACTGCTAGCAGGTGAGTGACCGAGACAAGGGCGAGCGCGGGTCACGCGGGGTCTAGGATGCTGCCTGCCTGGCGGCAGGTAGGGGAGGCTTGGGTACGTGGGCGAATCGAAAATCTTGCGCGAATTTTGAAAATTGTGGAAATTATGAACCTTGCAATTGCAGGACGTTGAAGTACGTCGACGGGATTAGCTGTGACATAACGTGAGGACGTGGAAGTACGTCGACGGGACGCCGCGGGTTAAGGACACGCAATAGTTGATATAAGATTGTTGACAGGCAGCTTATTGAGGAAAGCTGTATTGCTTACAAACATGCATGGGCTAAGGCAAGAACAATCAGAATGGCTAAACGTGACTCCTGGTTTTCTTTTGTGTCGACGGTGACAAGAGTTATGATGAATGAATATCTTGCCCTAAAATTCTGTAAAGACATTAGTCCTGGACCAGAAACGATCACGAACAATATGGTCCAGCATCTTACTAAGGACAATTTGATTAAGCTGTTTGCACTTTTCAATGAGCTTTGGACATACCAAACGCTCTAAAACGCATGGCAGTTTGCGCACATCATACTGATACCCAAACAGGCTAGTCATGAATCCCACTTCATTTTGTCCTATTGTGTATATGTAAGGTCATGGAACGAATGGTTAAGAATAAGATTCTTTTTTGTTTTAAGGTCGAAGAATTTATTCAATGATCGACACTGTGTCATCCGTCAATACAGAGTAAATCATTTAATGAATTAGGAACATTGTATTTCAGAGGCATTTGGCAATAAAGAATTCATGATAAGGGCGTTCTTGGATATCCATGAAGCCTGTGACAACGTGGCGGCACAGTATACTAATGAAGCTCTTTGCTTATGGTTTAAGTCTAAGAGGTAGTTTGTCTATATTTATTTCCAGTTTTTGGAGGGACAGATTTTCTTTGATAAACTGCCCCGTAACGTTGCGTTGAATGCTTTCGTCGAGGAAAACGGGGTGCCTCACGGCAGCATGCTTAACCCTGCTTCATTTAGTGTTATGATCAATGGCTCTGTGATCAGCTTCGATCCCAAGGAATCTTGAATGCTCACTCTATGCTGATGGTTATGCAATATGTAGCTCATCCTGTCTATCTATCTATCTATATACCTAGGCTGCTTCCCCCAAGGAAAGGCAGGTAGCCGAGACAGGAGGACAAACTCCCCATTTACTCATCCATTCAAACACATTCATTCGCATCTTAGCCCCAAAGGGAAGAAAGGACAGATCCTCACCGCACCACACCGCACAAGGGTCAACTGCACAGTGCAATCAGTGACATTCACAGCAGGGCCCGACAGCAGAACTGGTTTACCCCTGCCATATCATAATAGACGCATCCCCTTACCTGCACCTGACCTGACAAGCTGATCAGACCAAAAGTGGGAGAATATCCCCTCAGGGCTGTGTCATCATTTATTCATTCACAATTTCTCTCCATTTATTTTTGTCACGCACAGCCATGCTTTCTTGCTCAACAGACATCCCTCTCACATCCAGCACTCTCTTCACACTGTCCATCCATCCTATTCGTGGTCTCCCTCTCAGCCTTACACGTTTCACATCAGATCTAGTTATCTTTATCACCAATCGCTCATTATCCATTCTCTCCATATGCCCAAACCATCACAACACCCTCTGCTCAACTCTGTCAGCTATTTCCAGAACAACTCCACTTCTCCTTCACACTTCATCATTTCGCACTCGATCCACACGCGTCACTCCACACAAACTCCTCAGACACCTCATCTCCATTACATTCAAACTTTTCCTCTCTGCTACACCAATGTTCCATGTTTCAGCCCCATATAACGCAGTTGGTACCACAACACCCTCATACAGCCTTCTCTTTACATCCATTCTAAGTGAACGACATCTAAACACATTTTTCATTCTTCCCAGCACCTTTCTTATTTCATTCATTCTAAAATTCACTTCTGCATCTATTCTTCCATCCACAGCAACATGTGACCCTAAATATTTAAAACACTGTACCTTCTCAAGCAATTCATCATTCAAAACTATATTCATCCCCCTACCATTTAACAACCTCGTACACTTCATCACTTTACTCTTATTCTCATTTACTTTCAATTTCCTCCTTTCAGACACCCTTCCAAACTCCTCTACCAACTGTCTCAATCTCTTCTCTGAATCAGCCACCAGCACAGTATCTTCTGCAAACAGCATTCACTGGACTCAGACCTCCATCTAAAACTCTTGCATTCACCTCCCTGACAACACCATCCATATAAATATTAAACAATCAAGGTGACATCACACATCCCTGTCGCAGCCCCACTCCCACAGGAAACCAGTCACTCACAGCATTTCCCACTCTTACACACGCTCTACTATTTACATAAAAACTCACTCTTCACCCCTTTTAGTTACCTACCATCAAGTCCAAACAATCTTAAAACAGTCCACAAAGCCTCCCTATCAATTCTATCATACACATTCTCTAAATCCATGAATGCCCAAAACACATTCTTGCCTTTCGCTAAATACTTTTCACACACTTGTCTCACAGCAAACACTTGATCCATGCATCCTCTCCCTGTCCTAAAGCCACACTGTTCATCATCATTCACTCCCTCTGTACCCTCTCTAACTCTCATGATTAACACTCTACCATACACCTTACCTACAACACTCAACAGACTTATACCCCTAAAGCTAATACATTCATACTTATCACTCTTGCCTTTATGCAATGGGACCACACAAGCACTTGCCCAGTCAATTGGCACCATACTTTTCACAAAGCACACATTCAACAATCTTACTAACCAGTCAACAATAGTCACTCCACCACCCTTTAGGCATTCCACGCACACCCATCCATACCTGCAGCTACCACCCTTTAGGCATTCCACAGCACACCCATCCATACCTGCAGCTACCACCCTTTAGGCATTCCACAGCACACCCATCCATACCTGCAGCTTTCCCTGTTTTCATCTCCTTTACTGCCTTCTCCACTTTCCCCTTCGTGATCAAAGAATCATTAAACACTTCCAACACATTTATTCCTTGCACCCTTCCATCCACCACAATCTCAGCCACCCTTTCCTCCTCTACATTTAACAATCTTTCAAAATACTCTGCCCATTTCTTCTTTACTGCATCCATCTCAATTAACATCCTTCCATCCTCTGCTTTAACTCACTCTTCCTTCCCAGACTCTCCCTTTCGCACCCTTTTCACCTCCTTCCAGAACATTTTCTTATTCTGCTGAAAATTCTCAGTCAGCCGCCTACCCCACGTCTCATCTGCTGCCACTTAGCAACACGCACGGCCCTTCTCACCCTATTCCTCCTCTCCTTATACCTCTCATATGACACCTCATCCTTCCTCTGCAACCACACTTCATATGCACGTCTCTACTCAGCCACAGCCATACTTACTTCCTCGCACCACCATTCACTTCCTTTTCTTACACCACCACCCACACGTCTCACACCACACACCTCTTCTGCATGCCTCACCACAGCACTCTTAAACAACTGTCATTCCTTCTCCACACTGCCATTTTCCCGATCTTTCACTGCGTTCCACTCATCTTTCAATTTCTCCTGATACTCTATCATTTTCTCTCTTTTATCCAACTCACTCACTTTCAAAACCTCCCTGCCACATCTAACCCTTCTAGCTCTCATCCATCTCTTACCTACTGTTAACTTTCCCTCCACCAGGTACGCGTAGTGGTCAGACATACCTCCACCCTCTCGTCTCAGAACTCTCACATCCAACAATCTTTCTATTACACTCCTGGACACAACCACATAGTCCATCAAAGCTCTTTCAACAACCCTTCCACCCTCCTGTCTCACCCATGTATACTTATAAATATCTTTCTTCTCAAACAGCGTATTTCCAATCACCATCTCTCGCTCAACGCACATCTCTATCATTCGTTCCCCATTTTCATTTCTTCCAGGCACACCATGGATACCAACTACACCTTCAACTGCTACATTTCCCACTCTAGCATTCAGGTCTTCCATCATTACCACATTCATATTCTGTCCAAAACTCTGCAGACACCCATCAACATCATTCCAGAAAGACTCCCTCTCTTCCTCATCCCTTTCACTTCCAGGCCCATATGCACTCACAAACACCCACAACACCCGTTCAAATTTTGCTTTCACCCACATCAGTCTCGATGACACCTCCTTCCATTCAATCACACATTGCTGTACTTCCGGACTCGCTAACAAGGCCACACCCTCTCTTGCCCTTCCTCTGTCAACACCTGACAATCTTCTATTCACACTTCTGAACATAGACTCACCCTTCCCTTTCATCTTCGTTTCACTCAAAGCTAACACATCCAACTTTCTTCTCACAAACATTCTCCCAGTCTCCTCCCTTTTAGCCTCAATTGTACTACATCCACGCACATTCATAGACCCAATCTTCAGGGTACGGGGATAACTCAATACCCCATCCCTGTCTCTGGCCTGTCTCTTTTTAGGAACTACAAAACAGAGGAGGGGGTCCCTAGTCCCCTCACCCCGCCCCTTTTAGTTGCCTTTTACAACACGCAGGGAATACGGTGGCAATATTCTTCTTAACACAACCTGGCCGGAGAGTAGTAGTACCACTCCATAGTTCGGTCAGATTGTGTCCCCCCCGCCCAGACGAATATTGTGCATTTCATCCTGAAATGCACAATATTCGTCTGGGCGGATTCAAGCAGCCCTTGATTCTGTCCACCGCCAAACCTTGCGGGTGTGATTTAGGTTTTGTGTCTCATAGTGTTCCATTGCAATTTTTACCTCTTGTAACGTCGCTGCCTTGAATTTGGGTTTCGATAATCAGCCGATACCTTTTCAGAAATCTGTGAAATACTTGGACATCTCCTGTCAACCACCCCCTGTGGCGGGGGGGACACAATCTGGCCGCACTATGGGGTAGTACTACTACTCTGCAGCCATGTTGTGTTAGGAAGAATTCTGCCACCATATTCCCTGCGTGTCATAAAAGGCGACTGAAAGGGGCGGGGTGAGGCGACTAGGGACACCTTCCTCTGTTTTTTTAGTTCCTAATAAGAGACAGGCCATAGAAAGGGATGGGGAATGGAGTTATCCCCGTACCCTGAAGATTGGGTCTATGAATGTGCATGGATGTAGTATGATTGGGGCTAAAAGGGAGGAGACTGGAAGAACGTTTGTGAGAAGAAAGTTGGATGTGTTAGCTAAGAGCGAAACAAAGATGAAAGGGAGAGGTGAGTCAAAGTTTGGGAGTGTGAATGGAAGATTATCAGGTGTTGATAGAGGAAGGGCAAGAGAGGGTGTGGCTGTGTTAGTTAGCCCGGAAGTACAGCAGTGTGTGATTGAATGGAAGGTTTCATCGAGACTGATGTGGATGAAAGCGAAATTTTAACGTGAGTTGTGGGTATTTGTGACCGCATATGGGCCTGGTAGTGAAAGGGATGAAGAAGAGAGGGAGTCTTTCTGGAATGATATTGATGAGTGTCTGCGGAGTTTTGGAGCGAAAGTGAATGTGGTAATGATGGGAGAGTGGGAAATGTAGCAGTTGAAGGTGTAGTTGGTATACATGGTGTGCCTGTAAGAAATGAAAATGGGGGACGAATGATAGGAATCTGTGCTGAGCGAAAAATGATGATTGCAAATACCTTGTTTCAGAAGAAAGATATTTATAAGTATACATGGGTGAAACAGGAGGGTGGAAGGGTTGTTGACAGAGCATTGATGGACCATGTGGTTGTGTCCAGGAATATAATAAGATTGTTGGATGTGAGAGTTTTAAGAGGAGAGGGTGGAGGTATTTCTGACCACTACCTGGTGGAGGGAAAGCTGAGTGTAGGTAAGAGATGGGTGAGAGCTAGGAGAGTTAGGTGTGGCAGGGAGGTTTTGAAAGTCTATCTATCTATCTATTGCCAGACGCCTCAATCCCGTTTGGGGTGGCCACAAACAAATCGCCTCCAAGTCGCCCTGTCCCCCGCCATTTCACTCCCCTGCTCCCAACTCACACCCCCCTCTCTCATATACCTCTCCACCCCATCTCTCCATCTCATCCTCGGCCTCCCCCTCCCTCTTTCCCCCTCCACCTCACTCACATACACTCTCTTCGTCAGTCTTTCACCCTCCATCCTCTCCACATGGCCAAACCACTTCAGTGTGTTCCTCATAACGCTTCCTATCACATCCACATCAACACCACAACGCTGCTTTATATCCTCATTCGTCTGCCTGTCTCTCCATGTGACTCCACAGGCTCCTCTTAAATAACTCATTTCCACGGCTCTCACTCTTGACTTGTGTCCTTCCAACAACGTCCAAGCTTCACTTCCGTACGTTAGAGTTGGTATCACAATACTGTCATGTAGTAACTTTTTCACTTCCATGCTCACTTCCCTGTTTCTTATCACTGCTTTCAAAGAACCAGCAACCTTTCTTCCCTGCTGTAACCTTTCAAGCACTTCACCCTCCAAACCTCCATCCTTACCCATCACACTACCCAAGTACTTAAACGTACTCACATTTTCCAATTCCTCACCATCCAACCTCGCTGTACATTCACTGACTTCACCTCTCTCAAAGACCATCACTTTACTCTTCCCTACATTCACCTTTAGATTCCGTTTCTTACACACTCTCTCAAACTCATCCACCAAGCCTTGCAGCTCCCCTTCCTCTTCACTCAACAACACAGTATCATCTGCAAACAACAGTACAGGGAGTTTCCAAACACTATCCTCTCTCACCAGGGCCACTCCAACATCCACTACCCTACCTTGTACCTCTTTTATTACCTCATCCATGTACAGATTGAACAACCATGGAGACATGACACATCCCTGTTTCAACCCAACTTTCAAAGAGAAAAATTCACTTAGTTCACCATCCACACGCACTGCAGCCTTCGCACCATCGTACATACTCTTCACAGCATTCAACAACTTCCCATCTACTCCATATATTCTTAACACTTTCCACAATCCTAGTCTATCCACCCTGTCATATGCTTTCTCCAAATCCATGAAAGCCGCATACAACTTCTTTCCCTTCTCTAGAAACTTTTCCACTAAAGATCTGAGAATGAATATCTGATCTACACAACCTCTTCCCTTCCTAAAGCCTCCCTGTTCTTCTCCAACTAATTTCTCTGTTCTTTCTCTAACTCTGTCAATAAGTATCCTACCATATACTTTTCCTATTATACTAAGAAGACAAATGCCTCTATGATTACCACACACTTCTTTTTCCCCTTTTCCTTTGTACAAGGGAATAATTATACCTGACTTCCAATCCTCCGGGACTCTACCTTCCTCCCAGGCCAATCTGCACATCTTCCACATCCATTCTACTACTATCTCTCCCCCATGCTTCAGCATTTCACCACACACTCCATCAATTCCTGGGTCTTTCCCTGATTTAACTTTCTTCATTGCTTCCACAACTTCTATCCTACTGATTTCTTCCTGTCCTCTCACCTCCCTCCTTCTCCCAGCCATTCCCTAGCCACTTATACTCGCATTACTTCCATCCTCCACGTTCAACAATTCCTTAAAGTGTTCTCTCCATCTGCTCATTTTTTCTCCCTTCTCCACTAGTAATCTACCATTTTTATCTTTCACTCCCCTGCTAACTTCACTTCCACCCTGTCTTACTCTTTTCACCTCTTTCCAGAACATTTTCTTACAGTCCCTCCACTTTACACTCAAATTCCTTCCAAATTCCTCATCCACTCTCTTCTTACTCTCTCTTACTAATCTTTTCACCTCTCTCTTTCTTTCTACATATAACTCTCTCTTCCGCCTCTCAACTTCTTCCGCACCCCTATTTCTCATCCATTCATTGTATGCTTTCTTCTTTATTGCCACAGCCCGTTTCACCTCTTCAGTCCACCACGCTGTTCCTTGCACCCCCCTCCGTCTTCTCTTCCTTCCACACACCACATCACATGCTGCACATATTTCTTCAGTAAATATTCTACACACACCTTCCACGTCCCCCATCTGCTCCAATTCATATTTGCCCAATCGTTCCTCCACTTCTCTCTTATATTCTGCCTTTTTCTCATCCTCTTGTAACCTTTCCACTCTCCTTGCAACTACTTCTTCCTCTCGTCTTTCCCTTCTTCTATTCCTCCATCTTACTTGAACTTTAATTCTGGCCACCACCAAGTAGTGGTCAGAAAGTCCACTCCCGCAACCTCTATAAACTCTTGCATCCAATATACATCTTCGCATCCTTTCATCCACACACACATAATCAATCATTGCCTTCCTTTCACTCACTTCACCACCCACCCTTCTCATCACTCGCCATGTATACGTGTGGATCATTTTATGCCTGAAGAGGGTATTGGCTATCACCAACCCCCTCCCAGCACAAATGTCCACTAACGCACTCCCATTCTCTTCTACCTCAGCAGGCATACCCCACTCACCAACTATTCCATCCACCTTCACATTCCCAACATTACCATTCATATCACCAATCAAAAACACTCTCTCATTCCTTCCAAACTTTTCCATGCACACTTCTACATTTGTCCAGAACTCTTCTCTCACTCTTCTAGCACGATCTTGCGTTGGCGCATACACACACACAATCGCCCACATTTGTATTCCAACTTTCAACTTTACCCAAACAATCCTTGATCCAACTGATCCATACTGTCTTATGCTCCTCTTCCATCTTTTACTCACAACTATACATACTCCTTCCTTTGCCCTCTCATTCTCACCTACTCCTGCACATATACCCCATCCATACTCCCATTCTCTCACACTTTCTCCTCTCCATTTTGTTTCAGTTATTCCACATACTCCACTTTCGCATCCTCAAGCACCTGGGCAATCTCTCTCTCTTTCACCTCATCATTTGCTCCCCTTACATTCCAAGTTCCAATTGCAATGTCCTTTGTCCGGTCCTTGGTCGTCAACGTTTGGTCAGTCCTTGTCCGAGGCTTCTTGTTTGTTTTTTTAGTTAGTTGTTTTCCGGGGAGGGGCACTAACCCTCCGCCAACCCTTTTAGTCGCCTTTTACGACAAGCAGGGATACCGGGGGAGTATTCTTGAAAACCCCCCCTACCCCCAGGGGGTTTTGAAAGTGAGTTGGATAAAAGAGAGAAAATGATGTAGAGTTTTAGAAGAAATTGAAAGATGAGTGAAACACAGTGAAAGATTAGGAGAATGGCATTGTGGAGGAAGAATGGCAGTTGTTTAAGAGTGCTGTGGTGGGGAATGCGGAAGAAACGTGTGGTCTGAGATGAGTGGGTGGTGGTGTCTTAAGGGAAATGAATGGTGGTGCGAGGAAGTAAGTTGGCTGTGGATGAAAAGAGATGTGCATTTGAAATGAGGTTGCAGAGGAAGGATGAGGTGTCATATGAGAGGGATAAGGAAAAGAGGAATAGGGCGAGAAGGGCTGTGCGTGATGCTAAAGTGGCAGCAGATGAGAGGTGGGGCAGGCGACTGATTGAGAATTTTCAACAGAATAAGAAAATGTTCTGGAAGGAGGTGAAAAGGGTGTGAAAGGGAGAGTCTGGGAAGGAAGAGCAAGTAAAAGCAGAGGATGGAAGGATGTTAATTGAGATGGATGCAGTTAGGAAGAGATGGGCGGAGTATTTTGAAAGATTGTTAAATGTAGAGGAGGAAAGGGAGGCTGAGATTGTGGCAGATGGAAGGGTGCAAGGAATAAATGTACTGGGAGAGTTGAATGATTCTTTGATCAAGATGGAGGAAGTGCAGGAGGCAGTAAAGGAGATGAAAACAGGGAAAGCTGCAGGCATGGATGGGTGTGCTGAGGAATGCTTGAAAGTTGGTGGAGCGGCTTTTGTTGACTCGTTAGTAAGATTGTTGGATGTGTGTTTTGTGCAAGGTATGGTGCCAATTGACTGGGCAAGTGCTTGTGTGGACCCGTTGTTTAAAGGTATGGGTGGGAAGTATGAATATACTAGCTTTAGGGGTATAAGTCTGTTGAGTGTTGTAGGTAAGGTGTATGGTGGAATGTTAATTAAGAGAGTTAGAGAGGGTACAGAGGGAGTGAGTGATTGGTGATGAGCAATGTGTCTTTAGGAGAGGGAGGGGATGCGTGGATCAGGTGTTTGCTGTGAGAGAAGTGTGTGAAAAGTATTTAGCGAAAGGAAAGGATGTGTTTTGGGCGCTCATAGATTTAGAGAATGCGTATGATAGAACTGATAGAGAGGCCTTGTGGACTGCTTTAAGATTGTATGGACTTGATGGTAGGTTACTAAAAGGAGTGAACAGTTTTTAGGTAAATAGTAAAGCGTGTGTTAGAGTGTGAAATACTGTGAGTGATTGGTTTCCCGTGAGAGTGGGGCTGTGGCAAGGATGTGTGATGTCGCCTTGGTTGTTTAATATTTATATGGATGGTGTTGCAAGGGGGGTGAATGCAAGAATGTTAAAGTAAGTTAGAGGTCTGAGTCTGGTGAATGTAGATGGTGGAGAGAGGAATCTGAAGCAGCTGGTGTTTGCAGATGATACTGCATTGGTGGTTGATTCAGAGGAGAGATTGAGACCGTTGGTAGAGGAGTTTGGAAGGGTGTGTGAAAGGAGGAAATTGAAAGTAAGTGAGAATAAGTGTAAAGTGATGAAGTGTATGAGGTTGGTAAATGGTAGGAGGATGAATATAGTTTTGACAAGTGCTCGTGGGCTCTTTGGGCCCCTCGCACTTTGGGCTCTCTCGCTGCCGTAGCTATGGGCAAAAAATTCTACGGAGATACTATGCCGGGCGCCAAGAGTGGCATTTTTTGGTCAAAATGTGATCGCTCATTAAATACAGTAAAAGTTTTTCAATCATGATGGAACCAAGTTTTTTTCACATCAGCGAATTTTTTTGCGATTTTTGTACCAATTTTGGTGCGATTTGAATGTGTACTTTCGGCTGCCCAGAATACACACACACACACACACACACACACACACACACACACACACACACACACAGAGCTAGTGCTATAGTATATTAGAATGAGGAGTTGCTTGAGGAGGTAGAGTGTCTTAAGTATTTAGGATCACCTGTTGCTGTGGATGGAAGAATAGATGCAGAAGTGAAGTTTAGAATGAATGAAGTAGGAAAGGTGCTGGGAGGAATGAAAAAAGTGTTAAGATGTCGTTCGCTTAGAACAGATGTAAAGAAAAGGCTGTACGAGGGTGTTGTGGTACCGACTACATTATATGGGGCTGAAACATGGTATATAGCTGTAGCAGAGAGGAAAAGTTTGTATGTAATGGAGATGAGGTATCTGAGGAGTATGTGTGGAGTGACGCGTATGGATCGAGTGAGAATTGATGAAGTGCGGAGGAGAACTGGAGTTGTTCAGAGATGGCTGATCGAGTTGAGCAGAGGGTGTTGCAATAGTTTGGGCATATGGAGAGAATGGATAATGAGCGATTGGTGAAAAAGATAACTAGGTCTGATGTGAGAAGTGTAAGGATGAGAGGAAGACCACGAATAGAATGGATGGACAGTGTGAAAAGAGCGTTGGATGCAAAAGGGATGTCTATTGAGCAAGGAAGAGTGACTCTGTGTGATAGAAATGAATGGAGAGAAGTTATGATTGATTGATTGATTGTAGTAGAAACTGGCGGCGCAACTGCTAAGGTCATATGCTGCCGGACAATAAGCTAAAACACATGGCAAATAAATTGTGCATGGTTAATAACTTTTTCTAGAAATAATACACTGAAAATAATAAAAGAATAGTTAAAAGAGAAAACAATTTCTTATAAAAGTGGAAGGAGGCCCGCCTCCTGAAGAAAACCGGACAGTAAGGGGAACAAAGCAATCATCACAGTACGGTTGAGTCTCGCCACTCATCAGGAACCCATGTGTAAGCCGAGAATGCCCAATACAAAGCCTAGCAAGAGCTACCTCCAATCGCCGAGGCATGGAAGGGAGAACCCTTGGCACAACCACTCTCTGGAAGGCCTCTTTCAGCTTATTATGAGCAACACCATCCCAGCATCTCTGCCAACAAACATGCATTCTGTCCCGCAAGTAAGGTGTTAGATCAGATGCAGGAAGCGGATATTCTGTTGGGGGCTGTTGAGTAGCCGCAGCCTTGGCCAATGCATCCGCAGTCTCATTGCCCACCACACCAACATGTGCGGGAACCCAGCAAAAATCCACTCTCTTCCCCCGACGACGAATGAGGAACAGCCATTCCAAAATAGCTAAAACTAAGGGATGGGAAGAGTTAAAAGAGTCCAGGGCCAAAAGTGCCCCTTAAGAGTCGCTAAAAATAGTAAAATAATTGTCAGGATGAACAAACACCAACTTTAAGGCTAAAATGATGGCTGAAAACTCCGCAGTAAAAACTGAGGCAACCAAAGGAAGACTACCTCCACAGCAAAAATTGGGAAATACCACTCCAAAACCAACACCTGATGCGGATTTAGAGCCATCAGTATACACAGGCACAGAACCACCATGACTAGAAGAATGTTCTAAAAATAACCTTAAAAGACACTGAGGAGCAACAAAATCCTTTGAATCTGTAATAGGCCTGCAGAAAGTTACCTTGGTCAATATCCAAGGCGCAACCCTCGGGATCCAAACAGGACTGACAAGTACTGCCGACAAACCAAACCCCTCCATTATATCCATAACCCTATAGCCAAATAGACGAGGCATGCGAGGGTGTCTACTATAACACAAAAGACAAGACTGTTTTGTCACACCCTCACAGACAAGTGAGTCTGGAAGGCGACGAATCCGGAGCCAGCATCGTACTGCAACAGACTGACGCAGTAGATCTAAGGGAGGCACACCAGCTTCCACCAATAAGCTGGGAATTGGAGAGGACCGAAAAGCCCCAGTTGCAAGGTGAAGACTAGTATGATAGACAGCATCTAGAGTTTTTAGTCTTGATTCTGTGGCAGAGGAATATACCTCACAGCCATATGACAGCTTAGAGGTTACAAATACCTGAAACAAATGCAAGAGTGTCCTTCGATCAGCACCCCAAGAGGTATGGGACAGAACCCTCAATAGATTGGGAGCCTTCATACATGATGTTTTAAGATTTGCCAAGTGTGAGACCCATGTCAAACGACAATCAAAAGTCAGGCCCAAGAATTTCGTCTCTGTCACACAACAGAGTCTCCTGCCACAAAGCTGGAGATCAGGGTCCGGGTGTACCCCTCTCATCCTACAGAAGTGCATAGCCACAGTCTTTGAAGAGGAAAACCGAAAACCCTTGGAAGTGGCCCAGGTAGAAATCTTGTCCAAGGCAAGTTGCATCCGCCGCTCAATAGCAGACATGCGGGAGCCAGAAAACCATATAGCTAGGTCATCCACATAAAGGGATGAGGATACCCCAGCAGGCACAGTGTCAATGATACCATTACTGGCCACTGCAAACAGGGAAACACTTAAGACACTCCCCTGCGGGACACCTTCCTCCTGGCACAGTGGCGCAGAGAGGGTAGAACCCACACGGACCCAAAATACACGATCAATCAAGAAGTCTCCAAGCAACACAGGCAGGCGACCACGTAAACCAAAGGCATGAAGTTGCTGGAGGATGCTATGGCGCCAGGCAGTGTCATAAGCCTTCTCAAGGTCAAAAAACACAGCCACAAGATGTTGCTTGGAGGCAAAAGCTTCAGAGATTGATGCCTCAAGCTGATAAGGTTGTCTGAAGTGCACCATAATTTACGGAAACCACTCTGCAACGGAGAGAGAAAGCAACCCTTCTCCAGAAACCACATAAGCCTGACATTGACCATCTTTTCGAACAGCTTGCACACACATGATGTTAAAGTGATAGGGCGATAGTTGGAGACTTGGGAATGGCCTTTACCAGGCTTGGGAAAGGGGAAGACAATACCCAACTTCCAACTCCTCGGAATAGAGCCCTCACTCCAAACCCTGTTAAAAAGGTCCAATAAAAACTGAAGTGAATCAGTCGGAAGATGACGCAGCATAGCGTATGGAATATCGTCAGGCCCAGGAGCAGTGTCACGACACTCTGAAAGGGCAGCACGTAGCTCACTGAGGCTGAAATCTAAATTATACAGCTCTCTGCCACTGGTCACTGATCCATGTTTGTTGTTCCTGTTCTGGCTGCTCTTCTGCAGCTTGCTGATCATCCATCTCATCCTCAACAGCCTGAAGAAGGCCCTCTAGGTCCCTAGGCATGGACTGAAAGAGCTTGAGTTTGGGAATCTTAAAGAGGGTGGCAAAGAATGTAAGGAGAGGAACTGACATCAGAGTATTCTTCCATGTTTCTTTCAAATCTGCACTGTCACAGAAACTGTCCTGTAGACCAAAGTCTACATGCATGACTAGCTTTCTTAACTGGAGTGCTGCCTTTTTTATTTGGTCAAGATTTTTCAATTTCACAGCCAGCTCAGCAGCAGTGACTGAGGAGGAAAATACCAAATCTGACGTTCACTCGAGAATTTGGAGCAACTGTGATGGATTGTCCATAGTGGGAGATGCATAGCTGCTTCATATCACGGTTTTGAAAGACATTTATCAATGTTTTGCCTTCTTCCAAGAGGCTAGTAGTAAACACTACCATATCGCTCAGTGTACAGAACTCTTTCCTGATCAATAACTGATCAATAAATGGCAAGATCAATAACTGATCAATAAATGGCAAGGCACGAAACAACAGGACACGTTTGGTGTTAATGATGGCTGGTTCATATGCTGCAGGAATTTTAGTGTCACGATTGCACGTGTATGTGAATGTGTGCATTCGGCGGTAGCCAGGGGGTCAATACAAATCAGTAGTGATGACAGCTTTTACAGAGTCATCCTTTGTTTCTCCAAGCCGGTTTGGAATTCTAGTATAAACAACATCCTCATTATGTTTTGCAGCTTCCGTTAGTTTGGCAGCACTTTCATACTCAGAAACTCTGTACTTCGCATAGGTTTTCTTGTTTGTGATCTGCCCACATATGACACATATTAATGTTTGGGGGTCCTTCTGAATACTCGGTGGTGCTTGAGGAGTGATGCTGCTCCTGACTGAGTGCTTTTCAGTGTCTAGCTGACGGCTGAGGTGTTGGTCTCACACAACATTGGTTTTTCATCCACTTCTTTAGTTTCGGCTTTGATTGCTTTGAGTTTGTTGATATATGTATAATTCTTGTAACATCTGCATGTATTGTGATACACAATTATCTTTTCATTCCCTTCATTATTGTCTTCACAAGAAATACTTCCGAGACGCTTGGCAGCAATATTGTCTTGGATTTCTGCTGTCCGTTTCACATTGTAACGCCAGTTATTCCCCTGGTAACTGGTAATTTGTCAACTTTTTGGCAACTGATGCATAATCTCAGGTTGAACAATGAAGTGGATGGTGTCATGTAGATTATCATCATGTTCTCTTTTACATGTCCCACACAGAGGAAAGTGACATATCGCTCACAGCACATGTGGGCCCTCTGAACAGCTCGCACTCATCATCATAGACAGACGAGTCAGATAGAACGTGATATCATGGTGCTGAGGTATTGTTATGTAAAGGATAAGTGGTTGGCCGCAAGAGATTACCAAAAAAGATCAAAATTAGTTCACACAAGCACTGATATATGGCGATCCCCAGAAGCAGTCATCATAGCTCTACGTTAAATCAGTTTAATATACGCAGTACGCACCAGCAATAGGTGGACCCCGGGGGTTGCTTGAGGGGCGTGTACCCCTCTATTTTGGTAGACTGGCAATTTTAGTAAAATCTCCGTAGATTGCAGGAAAGCACATCTAGAGTACTCGCACTATAATTTTAACAAATTTATTGGGGGAAGATCACAGATGTGCCCATTCCTACGATACTGGCTTAAGTAACACACTTGGACTTTGCCTTCATCAGGTGTGCCTCCTTATTGGAAATAATGGATCTGCCCCTGCCAGCTTCAGCCACAAGTAAAGTTCTGATATAAAGAGAATATTAAACCAAAACCCATTGTCCCAGAAAACCTACAAAAAGTGGTATTACACATGATTCTAGCCCAACGATTAAGATTATTATGATTCAACCCCCTGCCAAAGGGTGAAATCGAAAATGGCGGCCACAGCGCCGGAACCTACCACCTGGCACACGAACTCCTCCTTGGTTTTGCAAGACTGGGGGCCCATTAGACAAGTTTAAATGAGAAAATCTCTGGATGCTGACTTGCAAATGGGTCTCGAGTTCAGGCCCGGGACGATAAGTGAAGGGAAATGGCAAGTGGCCAACGAAACCCATGCACGAGATGGTGGCGTTGAAGGAAGGGGGCACAGGCCACATTGCTGATACCAAATTTTCTGATTGTCCCACAACTGAAAGATAAAAGTAGGTGGTCCCGACGAATACGGAGAGTAGGTACATTTGCCTCCACTTCCATGCAAGTCACACCTGTACACCCAAGGACTCCCAGACATATTTGCAGACATTTATTCTGTAACACATCCAGTCTCCTCAATGTGGCATCAGATGCTGACCCATACACCTGTGAGCCATAGTCCACCGTAGATCTAATAAGGGATTTTTACATAATAAAGATTTTCTGTTGGCTTCCTAAGTAGTGCCCACTAGGTACTTGAGGACATTTAACAGTTTATCACAAATGACCAAGCAAACTATTAACATGAAATTTACGGTTCAATCGGCGATTAAAATGGAGACCCTTAAACTTTACAGAATTTTAGAAGCTACTGCTTGATTATCCAAAGTCACATTAACAGTTTGGCCGGTGGAAGGTGGATCACGACACCTGGCACCAATAGTACCTCTCCTCTGTGTTCGATGGGACCACCTTCTTCTCTCATACACCATTAGTACCGTGTGGAAATGTAATGATAGAGTGGTCTGTATCCCCTGTTAACACCATCTTATGTGGGGTTATCAGTCACTTGCGGTTTGTCTCCGCTTTCCGATCCAGGAGCTTTGTGTGGACCCCAATGACTGTGACAAGTTGGGAGCCACCCAGTTTTGATAACATTTTCATGGCCCCCAGCACCGAAGATCAAGTGACGGAAACTAAGGTCCACCATTTGTTCGGTGACATGATTAGAAGTCATTTGGGATCCGACCTATTGTACCACCAATGGCTCCAGGTCAGTTGAATGTGTGGGTGCCAGTGTGTGGTCGACTGAATATGTCTTCAGTTTTCTGTTGCAGACTTATACACCTGTGTTTACCTTTGAGCCTTTTGCTGTTGACAGAACCGTAGACTGTGCTCTAAATTCTCAGTGTGAATTATTTGTCACATTCTTCGATTTAAGTTATCCCCTCAGGTAAATGCTTCTTGCGATAATGAGATCCATGGCTTCATTAATTATTGCATTCGTGCAGCAAATCCTTCACGTTTGTGAAGTGAATGTGTGGGTGCTAGTATGTGGTCGACTGAATGTGTCTGCAGTTTTCAGTTGCTGACTTATATACCTCTGTTTACCTCTGAACTTTCTGCTATTGACAGAACCGTAGATTATGCTCTAAATTCTCGATGTGGCTCATTTGTCACATTCTTGAACTTACTGAGTCAGCCCTTCAGGTAAATACTTCTTACAGCACTGATTACAGTATAATGAGATCCAGGGTCCCAAAATAATTGCATTTAGGCAACAAGTCATTCACGCTAATCTTGGTGCCTGATCATTTTCGTAGCTATATCAATGAGCAGGCTGACTTACTCGTGAGCAGGCTGACTTACTCGTGAAGTTGACTGGAGAACTGGAGACTTGGGACGTTCATCGTGATCTACGGTCGAGTTTTTCCTTTGGAAAGAGCTCAGTAAATCTTCTGTGGCCCAGACTGATTATTCCAAATTGCAAGCCCCTCCTTGGCGACTGAAATTCTGCTAATCGTCTCAGTTGCCATGAGGAAAGAACTTTGGCGAGATTAAGGATGAAATAAACGCTTACCACCGTTATACTACCATATACTGAGAGACGGTTTCCATCAAACTGTGATGTCTGTGGTGTGGTGTTCTCTATCAGTTATATCATCCTGCGCTGCCGGCGATTTGTTCGTGAACACGCTTCACTTATTCACTACTGCAGCGCAGCAGATGTCCCTTTCACCCTTTCCACCATCTTGCATGACAGGGATATTGCTGACTGGTGAATTGATGGCTTTCTTGAGGGAAAGAGATCTGATCAGAATTATGTGACTCTTTTACTATGTTGAGTATAATTTTTGTCGATTGTGTATTTGTGTATATTGTATTATTTAGGTAGGGTTGACAGTTGGCGTTTTGGGAGTAGTTCCCGCCTTTGATAATTCTGTTTCTTATACTGATGTCCCCTGTGTTAAACCACGTGCCTTGCTTGGCAGTCACTAGTTTGAGTGAAAACGTGTACTTTAGAGAGGTGTTAGGCACTTTCAGTCAATGATATTCTGTTAGGGTAGGTGTTTCACTTTTTGTACATATGCTAATACCTTAAATCGGTTTTCGTTTTTAATCTTTCTTATTTGGGGTTGAAATTAGTGTATATGCAATAGTTCCTGGCTCGTCTTCTTTTTATATATATTAATGTCACCTATATTAATACATATGCCTCGCATGACTGTCAGCAGGTGATTAGTGCATGTGTGTAATGCAGAGAGGCATTACATGTTAGCAGTCGATGATGTTCAGTTGTTCGAGGTATGTTACCCATTAGTGTTAGCGTACTGACTATTTAACTAAGCTTAGCTGTTTATATCTTTAGGCATTAATGAAGGGTAGTGCATTGTTTGGTAGGTTTATTGATATTTATGATCTTAGGTTAAGCTTTTGTTTTTGTTTTTGCTTTATAAGTTAATTAATAATTTGCTTATTAACAATAAAAGATAAAAATAAGAAAGACACAAAACCAAAATGTATTAAAAAATACAAATAAGCAAAATTGACTGACTAATCTGGGCCCTCAGGACAGAGGTCGATAGCCTCCCCCACCCCCCCCAAAAAAAAAAAAAAAAAAAAAAAAAAAATGTTTTGTTCAGACACGGACTTTGACGCATGGTCAAGAAGGATGCAGACGTACTTTCGGCTGTTGTCTCCTTTATTTTTTTTTAATGCAAGGAAGAAGGAACCAAAGGCCAGGAGCCCGCAAACCATTCTTTCCAAGAAAAAAAACAATAATAATACAAAAGAGAGCCAAATTCAAGTTCCGTTTATTTCGAGATGCCTGGACACACTGCGTCTGAAAGACTGGAGGTAATAGGAAGTAGGAAATACAGACAAAGGGAGACAGTTCTAGAGCTGACCTGTTGCATAAATGAAAGACTGGGAGTAACGGTTAACTCTTGCATTAGAGACTTGGGCAGAAAAGGGATGAGAGTTTGTTGCTAGACGGGTGCTACGCGCCCGTCGTAGAGGTGGAGGGATGCAAGCAGACAGTTCAGAGGAGCAGTGACCGTTGAAGTAGCAGTAGAAAAGAGAAGAAGATGCAACAGTGCGGCAAAGAGACAGAGGCTGAAGGGAGTCAGTAGGAGGAGGAGA
Organism: Coenobita brevimanus; assembly: GCF_032717465.1. Lineage (NCBI taxonomy): Eukaryota > Metazoa > Arthropoda > Malacostraca > Decapoda > Coenobitidae > Coenobita > Coenobita brevimanus. The sequence goes on along the minus strand of NC_137064.1, from coordinate 18,222,832 downwards.
AATAATGAGACGAAAAGCCTTTGACTCCATCCTATTGAGAAGAGCTGTATGTGGGGAGCCTCCCCACACATGAGAGTTGTATTCTGCACAGGGGCGAATAAATCCTGTGTATAAGGTCAACAACTGTGCAGTGGTAATGAAGGTAGGGTGTCGGCTTAGCACACCTAATCTCTTGGAAGCAGATTTTACAAGAGATATAATATGATCTTTCCAAGATAAGTCCCGAGTGAATGAAACCCCATCATGTTCAAGGATGATGCAGGATTGAGCTGGATATTATTAAACATTAGTGGGTACTCCTGTGGAAGATTTTGTCGGGTTGATAGGTGTAAGACCTGAGTCTGATGCATTAAAAACAACAAGATTATTTTTACCCCAGTCAGAGATACGAGCCAAGTCAGATATTAGGTGTGCCATAGCCTTATCCCTTGTTTGTTGAAGTAACTGCTGAGATGGACGTTGCAGGAACTGAATGGAAAGGTAAAGGGTGGAATCATCAGCATGTGAGTGGATAGGGTTAGATGTTCAGCTTAGGTCATTGATGAATAAAAGGAAGAGAGCTGGTGATAGGACAGAGCCCTGAGGGACACCACTGTTGACAGCTCTAGGAGAAGAATGATGGCCGTCTACAACAGCGGCAATAGAACGACCAGAAAGGAAGCTGTAGATGAAGGCACAGATAGAAGGACAGAAACCCTAGGAGGGCAGTTTGGAAATTAAAGATTTATGCCAGACTCGATCGAAAGCCTTTGAGAGGTCAAGTGCAATGGCATAGCTTTTGCCAAAGTCCCGAAAGGAGGATGACCATGGGTCTGAAAGGTAGGTATGAAGATCGCCAGTGAAGCGTCCGGTACCCATACTGACGATCAGAAAGAAGGTTGTAATAGGAAAGATGCTTTAAAATCTTTCTGTTAAGAACTGACTCAAAACCTTTTGAAACACAGGATGTTAAAGCAATTGGACAATAGTTAGAGGGTTGGGAATGGTCACCCTTCTTTGGGACTGGCTGATTTTTTAAGGCTGCCCCACCAGCAATATATATTATTTTTTTACTTTTTGGTGAAAATTAAGATAGCTAGTTTTCATTTCCTTCCCATCCCTCTTAGTTTGGTACAGTGTTGTAGGTGTCAGTACCTTTACACTGAGCTTACGTTTGCTTACTGCCTCTTTAGCGCTTCCCCCTTCTGCTGATCGCTCTGGGATGTGAATCAACACAGACACAGCCTCCCAAGAGTGCTTTGAGAGGGCATTCTCAGCCATAGTTATTTTCTGCAGAGTATATTGTCCCTTGCTCATTTATCTTATTCTTCCCACTTCACCTATGAGGGGGGAGTTTCTTACAATGGAGGATCCCCCTGCCGCCTTTCCCCACTTCGGGGGATGGGAGGTGGTCCTAATGGCACCTTGACTGTTTGACTGCTGGACAGACTGACCACCCTAGACTGATAGTTCCCAGACTCCTACCCCACTCGACATAGTGGTAGAGAATGCATCATTTGTGTTGTTCCATGCTATTAGGTATACTTCCCTGACCAGCCTCAATCTTTTTTTTTTTTTTTTTTAATCAAGAAGGCTATTGATAGGTGTGCTGGTGAGATTCATCAAGTAAAAAACTTGCTAGTTGAGACCTTGTCACGCAGTAAAGTCGTCTAAGTTAAGACTAACTCTTATGATGTTGACCTGAGAATCCCACATTCTGTGCATTCCTGCAAGGGGGTTTTCTCGTCACTCATAGAGACCTAATGGATACGGAAGAGGGCGACATCACACACGAACTTGCTCAGGAAGATATCGTAGATTCAAAATGAAATACTTGATTCTCAGAAGGCAAGAGGACGAAGATTATTGATGACAGTGTTGTCCTTTTGCAAAGTTGCTTCTCCTACACATGTTAAACCTGGTTATGGAATTATTAATGTAAGACCTTATATCCTCAATCCCCTTAGGTGCTCAAAATACCAAATATATGTGCATATTTATAAGTATTTTTGGGTGTACCTGTGGGTGATGATGCAGACTAGATAATGCATTTTTTCACTGCAAGCATGCTCACTCTACTTCCTCGAGGGATTGTCCCAGGTGGAAGGAAAAGGAGGAGGTCTTCACTGTGAAGGCAACGAAGGGCATATCTAATTACAGTGTTAGGAAGAAGGTGAGGTGTTGCATGCAGCTCCCAGGTTGAATGTCTCAGTGCATCTGTGGTTGTGTCCCAGCCTGTGATATGCACTGTGGAGATGCACTCTGACCCTGTCCCCAGCACTTGTGCCACTCCTTCTGCTCCTACATCTCCCGACCTCCCTGTGCGTTCCAACTCCCTTACTTCCATCCTGGTTGCTACGTTTCACCCCAAAGTTGCTGCTTTCACTTCTCTTAGGCAGAAACAAAGGCCTGACAAGTCTAAAAAATTCAGTCTCACTCCCCTTCCCTCCATTTCCCTCCAGTTCACGTCCTTACGTCTTACCTGCTCTTGCTGCAACGAGGGATAGAAGAAGTAGGCTTTCTGTGGATTCTGGGAACCTACTTTTTGGTGTTGTTATGGAGGTTTCAATTTGCAAGCACTGCAATAGATCTCCTGTTGGTCGATCGCCTGAGAGTGAGCGACATAAAAAAGCTAAGCACAGTGACCCCTTTGCTAATCTCAAACCGTAGCATTCACTGTTTTACAGTGGAGGTGTAGGACTCTTGGAAATAAATTACACAATATAGGGATTTCGTTATCCATATACAGGCCAGACATTACATGATTGTAAGAGAAGTGTTTGAAGGATCATCCTGATCCTCCAAAGTTCACAAGCCGCTCATATATGTTCATGGATTTGCCATATACACACACAGGTCACACTCACAAACAGAAGTAATTCTCAGTTCCATTCTGGAAGCTGTCTCATGCAGAGTAGAATTCAATAACACGTATCTACGTGCTTACTCTGTCTACTGTCCACCATGCCTTCATTGATAATGATGCTTTCAATTCACTTCTTGACCACCTTCCTGGAAATAAGTTACTTTTGGGTGACTTTAATACCCATACTGTCAGCGGAGTAGTTTGAGAATGGTGGGGGGCACAATTAGCTGACCTAATACCACAGCCGAACCTTTGTCCTCTGACTGATGGTAAAACGACTCTTGCAGATGGTCCTACTGGTAATTTTTCGGCCTTTGATTTGTCTCTGGCCTCCCTAGGTATACATCAAAATTTCTTGTGTGATCTTTATGATGACTCCTTGGAAAGTGATCCTTTATTCATTCATCTTTCTGATACATTCGACGTTTATTGGGACCTACCACTTCCAAAATTTTAATTTAAGTAAACAGACTGGGGATCCTTCTCAAGGTTTGCTGATATAGATATATCTTTGGAGATCATAGATGTTAAAGTCCAAAATTTAACTAATTCCACATTTCATGCAGCTGAGTCTGCTTTTCCCAAGACTTCTCCAATTTGTGTGAATCATGGAACTCATTGATGAATGCCGGACTGCCAACAAACATTAAAGAAACGCAATAGGAGATGCTGGATTTTTGATAGTCAGCCTACTGAGGAAAACTTTGCTGCTTATAAAGTTCATGGGCTGAGGCAAAGGGGACAAGTAGAAGGGCTGAATGTGACTTCTGGCACTCTTTTATGTGCACGGTGAATTGCCATACCCCTCTGAATAAAGTCTGGTCCACTATTAAAATATTTAATGATAAAAGCCCTATATCTCTGTGACCACACTACAGGTGAATGATACTATCAATGACGGTCCCACGGACGTAGCTAACATCCTCTCCAGGAGTTTCTCTCATGTGAATAGCTCATCCACTTATGACCACCGTTTCCAAGACCTTAAACGCACAGCTGAACTAGGGGTATTTGCCTGTGCCACAGTAGACCTCGACTTCCCCTACAAGCAAGAGTTTACAAAGAATGAACTTCCCCTTTTCTTAAAATCCTGTAAAGACACGACTCCTGAACCTGATACAATCATGTTCAGTTTGATCCAGCACCTTAATCGGGATAACCTGATTAAGATGTAATGATTGTACAATGAGCTTTGGGCGAAACACATGGCACTTTGCACACGCCAAACCAATACCCAGACAGGCTAAATGCCTAATGAATTCCACTTCATTTCGTCTTATTGTATTGACTTCTTGTCTATGTAAGGTCATGGAATGAATGACTAACCATAGTTTCTTTTCATTTTAGAGCCATGGACTTTGTCAATGGATCAGCAGTGGATATATGAAAACAGAAGGGCTTTGGGTGATTTAATGGATTTGGAGCAATACATTTCACAGGCATCTGCCAATAAACAACTCGTGATAGGGGTGTTCTTGGGCATCCATAAAGCTCAAGACAAGACAACAACACGGTATACCAACGAAGCTCTATGCTTATGATTTAAGAGATAATTTACCTATATTTATTTCCAGTTTATTGTGGGACAGAACTTTGTCAAATAACCTCATAACGAATCATCAGATGTTTCTTTTCAAGAAATTGGGGTGCCCCAGGGCAACATCCTAGTCCTACTATATTTAGCATTATGATCATTGATATTCTGTCATCAGCTCCCATCCCAAGGAATATTAAGTACTCACTCTGTGCTGACAATTATGCAATATGACACTTTTCCCCAAATGCACAATTTCGGCTGGGCTGATTTCAAGCAGCCTTTGATTCTGTCCGCCAATGGGGCTCCAGCGGGGATTTAGATTTCCCCTCCCTAGCATGCTGCTGTATTTTTTTTTACCATGCATTAAGTCCGTGACTGGAATTTGACTTTAGATAATCAGCCGGTACCATTTCAAAATTCGGTTATATTTTTATACTAACATTTGAATCGGAGATTAAGGTTTAGATTTCAGGTTAATAATTTACTAGCTCATTGTGATAAACCACGAAATGCCCTTAACCCACCGCGTCCTGGTGACGTATATATACGTCCACATGTTGTGTCACTGTCAGACCCATTGACGTATATAAACGTGCATCAATGGCAAGGTCCCTAATTTGCACAATTTTCAATTTTCATGCATGATTTTTGGTACGTGTACACGGGACACCTTCCTCTACATTATGCCAGGCAGGGACAATGCCATACCCCGCATGACCTCCCCCGCCCCACGCCACTGTCTCGGCAATTCATCTGTTACCAATGACCTGGCCAGTAAAGACATGTCGTGCTACGGTACGAAATTCAGGGCCAGAGTGATTCCCCAATCGATGGCAATGTGGAAGACAATGTTTATGTAACATTAGAGGAAGAAACAGTCAGAAATGATGATCAGGTAATGCTGCCAAAAAAGGTCAGGTATGTTGATGTGTTTGGTGAGTGAAACAATGCTTATATTGCCTATATTACTGTGTGAAAACCAATATACTCTCATACTACATATAAATTCGTTTCAAATAAATAAATGAATAACGTTTATAAGTGGTGTGGAATAGTTACCCTCCCACAGAACTCGTTTTCATTGGAGCCAGCCTGATAGAAAACCCAGTAAGGTAAGAAGTATTGCTACCTGTATCGAGTATTTTAAACCTCAGGTGAGAGATTTCTTTATGAATTTTCGATGTTTCTCACCAAAAGTGGAGGTTTGAGCCAAAAAAAAAAAAAAAAATCCAAAATTGGTCAGGATTGGGGGAGGACAGTGGTGGAAAATCGGTCAGGATGGGGCGGGTTAAGCACCTAGTGGGTACTACTTGAGAAGCTGAGAGAAATTTATTATGGTATGTATAAGTCCCTTTTTAGATTTAAGCATAACTATGGCTCACAAGTGTTTTGGTTGGCATCATATGTCACATAGAAGAGGTTAGATGTGTTGGAGAATAAATATTTGTTGATGTGTCTTGGAGCCTTGAGGTGTATGCTTGTGTCCTACTGCATAAGGACTGTATGGAAATGTAATATCGACAATAAAGCCAGTATCATCCTGAGTCAGCACCAACATCTTGTGCGGGAGGTTCATCAGCCACTTGCCAATTGCCTCCATTTCCTGACTCAGGATCTCGGTGTGGCCCTCAGTGACTTTGACAAGTTGGTATTTAACAGTATAGTGCCTTGAGACCTATCCAGCTTTACCGGTGACTGTTCTTGACTCCCAGCTCAAGGTACCGGAGGTTGAGGTCCACCACTCTTTCAGTAACATTATTATAAGTCATTTGGGTTCCCACCAGTTGTACACCGATGACACCAAGTTGAGAGAATATGTGGATGCTAGTTTATGGTTGACTGAATGTTCCTTCAGGTTTGGGCTGCTGATTTATTGATTGGTATTTACCTCTGAACTTTCTGCTATTGAAAAGGCCATAGGCTCTGCTCCAAAGAGTGCGTTTTTGACATGACTGATTTTTCATATTTTTGAATTCCAAGTCAGCCGAACAGGCAATTGTTTCTTGCAAGACTGATTCTAATGAGGTCCTTGGCCGCATGATTAATAAATTGCACTCGTGCAACAAGTTCTTCACGCTTCTCTGGGTGTATGGTCATTGTTGTATCTAAGACAGTGAACAGGCTAACTTGCCTGCAAATTCGGCTGTGGAACTCGAAGAGATATGGGGTGTTCCTTGTGATCTATGGTCGAGTTTCTCCCTTAGAAGGAAATCAATGTATCTTCTCTGGCAAGGTCAGTGGACCTGACTCAATGTACCAACATGCAAACTGACGCTCCACGACTGGGCATCTGTATTATAATCGTGCTAGTCACAAGAATGAAAGGGTATAAGCACATATATATTTGTTACCTTACACAGAAAAAGAGTATCCACCGTACTGTGATGTCTGTGACGTGGTGTTATCACTCAGTTATATCCTGCGCTGTCGGTCATTTATTCGTGACGTGCTTCCCTTATAAATTACTGAGGCTCAGCAGACATGCCCCTCACCCTTTCCACCTTTCCACCATCCTGGGTGATGGGAATCGTTTTATGACTGATACATTGATGGATGTCTTGAAGGAGACCAGACTGATGAAACTGATGTGACTTTATTGCCGTATGGTTGCGGTTTTTACTACTTGTATATATGTGGAATCTGAAGCAACTGCTGTTTGCAGATGATACTGCATTGGTGACTGATTCAGAGGAGAAATTGAGACAGTTGGTAGAGGAGTTTGGAAGGGTGTGTGAAAGGAGGAAATTGAAAGTAAATGAGAATAAGAGTAAAGTGATGAAGTGTACGAGGTTGATAGATGGTAGGGGGATGAATATAGTTTTGAATGGTGAGTTGCTTGAGGAGGTAGATTGTTTTAAATATCTAGGGTCACATGTTGCTGTGGATGGAAGAATAGATGCAGAAGTGAAGTTTAGAATTAATGAAGTAGGAAAGGTGCTGGGAGGAATGAAAAAAGTGTTTAAATGTCGTTCGCTTAGAATGGATGTAAAGAGAAGGCTGTATGAGGGTGTTGTGGTACCGACTGCGTTATATGGGGCTGAAACATGGAATATGGGTGTAGCAGAGAGGAAAAGTTTGAATGTAATGGAGATGAGATGTCTGAGGAGTATGTGTGGAGTGACGCGTATGGATCGAGTGCAAAATGATGAAGTGCGAAGGAGAACTGGAGTTGTTCGGGAGATGGCTGGTAGAGTTGAGCAGAGGGTGTTGCAATGGTTTGGGCATATGGAGAGAATGGATAATGAGCGATTGGTGAAAAAGATAACTAGATCTGATGTGAGAGGTGTAAGACTGAGAGGAAGACCACGAATAGGATGGATGGACAGTGTGAAGAGAGCGCTGGATGCGAGAGGGATGTCTGTTGAGCAAGGAAGAGTGGCTGTGCGTGACAGAAATAAATGGAGAGAAATTGTGAATGAATAAGTGATGACGCAGCCCTGAGGGGATATTCTCCCGCATTTGGTCTGATCAGCTAGTCAGGTCAGGTGCGGGTAAGGGGATGGGTCTGTTATGATGTGGCAGGGGTAAACCAGTTCTGTTGTCGGGCCCTGCTGTGGATGTCACTGCTTGCATTGCACAGTTGACCCTTGTCGGTGTGATGCGGTGAGGATCTGTCCGTTCTCCCCTTTGGGGCTAAGATGCGAATGAATGTGTTTGAATGGATGAGTAAATGGAGAGTGAGTCGTCCTGTCTCGGCTACCTCCCTTTCCTTTGGGGAAGCAGCCTAGGTATATAGATAGATAGATATATGTATATATTTCACCTTTAATTAGTATGTATAACTGACGTTTATGAAAAAGTTCCTGATTCTCACGACTCTGTTTCTAATATTGGTGTCCCCTATACTTAAACACGTGCCTCACCTGACAGTCAACAGTTGGTGAGCGCAAGTGTGCAGTTTAGAGAGGTGTTGGGCATTTCCAGGCAGTGGGGTTCAGTTCGGCAAGGTATTTAACATTTTGTACATATGCAAGTGTTGTGCAACCTGTGTATAAAGTATTCTTAATTTGGGTCAACAGTTGACGTATAATGAATAGTTCCTGTTTCGTCTGGCTCTCTTTCATACACAGATGTCATCCATATTTATACATGTCCCTCGTCCGACAGTCAGCAGGTGATGAATGCAGGTATGTAATGTAGAAAGATATTACATATTATTGTACTTGTTGCTGTTATGCCGGGCAAGGCATTTTACCAGATAGGGTAAGTTGTCTGTGACTATTAGTTAGGTTTAGCAATTTGTCTCTTAGGTCATAGTACAGGATAGCGATTTCTTTGTTAGGTTTATCGATGTTAGAGTTTTAGGAAATATTTTGTGTGTGTGTTCTTAAACTCATTATTGAAGCTAGTTTTTAAAAATATATTTTTACTTATTCAGATAACACACACACACACACACACACACACACACACCGCTCGCTGGTGCAGTGGTAACGTTCTCGCTTGCCAACTGGTGGACGGGAGTTCGCGCCTCGCTCAGGTTGCGAAAAGTTTCACTGACGAAGTGGGAGGTTACTGTCCCCCTTGAGCAAGGGGACGGGTGTGTGCGTGTGTGAAGGTCACAGCCTTGCCCTTAGATCGGACTATATGAGCTCTCAGCTCCCTTCCGGGAGGGTAAAAGCTGACGATCACGACCATCAAGTGATCCTGACCGACCCGGTGAATTACACACACACACACACACACACACACACTAGGCACCGAAGAGAGCAGACCAGTGTTGTCACACGTACGATAATTATCGTACCTGTACGATGATATTGCCTCTGGTACTATGTACGATACAATTTTGTATTATCGTATTGTTTGTACGATAATTTTGGGTTGAGAGCTAGCAAGGCAGTAACTTTTGTGGCATGCATAGCTAATCGTGCACAGTTGTTCCACAATTTGACAGATGAGTAGTCTAAGAGGCTAATATAATGGTGATCACTGAAAATACTTCTTTTATGGTCTTGCTGAGTTATAATCTGCAAGAGGAAGCACATTTTAAGAGTTATCTATTAAAGTCCTATGGACCGCATTCTGCTGCTAGTCAGACTGATTTTCTAGATTGGCACAAAGGGTATTTCGTGCAACATTATTTTTGTAATGATTGATATGATTATATTATTATAATATTATCATGAGATTTTCATGATATACCCTAATTCTGATACAAAATAAAGTGATAAAATATACACCAAAGTAAACATCAGTACCTTAAAAAATTACGGGACTGATGAAGATAATTGTAATGGGTAAGTTTTCAGTAAATACACCAAGTTATTGGCGACAATTTTAAAATGCTTCAGATTAGTGAGTGAATGGTTTGGCCATGTGGAGAGGATGTAGAGTGAGAGACTAACGAGGAGAGTGTTAGTGAGGTGGAGAAGGGGTAGAGGGAGGGGGAGGCCAAGGATGAGATGGAGGGATGGAGTTGAGAGGTATATGAGAGAGGGGGGTGTGAGCTGGGAGCAGTGCAGTGAAATGGCAGGAGACAGGGCGACATGGAGGCGATTTGTTTGTAGCCACCCCTTACGGGATTAAGGCGTCTGGCAATAGATAGATAGATATATAGAAAAATTAATTTAATAGTGTACGATAATTCTAACGAACAAATATAATTTTGAAGAGCCGGTACGATAATTCTCATCTAAAAGTGTGGCAACCAGAAATGGAGGTGGGCAGGCCATGTATAGCTAGAATTAGAGATAACTGATGGAGCAAGACGCTGACTAACTGAACACCAAGAGACTAGCACAAAAAGGCCAGACAGAAGTAGGAGAGATGAGATAAAGATATTTGCAGGGAAGATGTGGAAGAGACTGGCTCAGTGAACGAATTCGTGAAGGTTGGGGGAGGCCTTTGTTCAGCGGTGGACTTGTAATGGCTGATGATGATGATGATATCTATCTATCTATCTATCTATATCTATCTATCTATCTATCTATCTATATCTATCTATCTATCTATCTATATATCCTTTTGCACACGATGTTTCGGCAAGTTTTCTGGCTCACGATTTTATACCACCCGCCTCTCTGCCAGCCCCCCCCCCCCGCGCCTATGAAAACGTATTCTCGCATTATTTTCGCCACCCAGATATATATATATATATATATATATATATAGATATAGATATATATATATATATATATATAGCCTATAGATATAGATATAGATATATATACAGTATATACGATATATATATATATATATATATATATATATATATATATATATATATATATTGCCTTAAAAACTACGTCTTATTCGCCGACGTTTGTTGTAGCCGATAAACAAAAACAAAAAAAAATACAGATTACAGAGGTACATTAGGCCAGTGTGAATAAACATTCCGGAACGTCAAACTCACTTCCCAGCATCATAGTCTGAGTGTTTTCTATCATACTGAAAATTGTTATTAGACGTTTACAAAGAGAATTTCATCAGCTTTCTAATAAAGTTTGCGGATTTTTGAAACGATCTTTAGTTTTCGAGAAAACAATTAAAAACTAAAAGTCAATTCCTACAGGTAACTGATTATTTGTTCAGGGCGCTCTATTGCAATAGTTTTCTTGCAGAGGTTATGTTTTTATTTCATAATCTTGTGTAGAATTTCATGGCCTTTCTCATGGTATCAGCAGATTGTTCATGCACCTCATAGTTTCTGAGTAAACTGTAAAACACTACTTGGTACCCATGCCAGTGCTGCACTTTCGTCATGCGTGCACTGTTACCGTCAGGGGCGCAACCAGGAATTTTCTAAGGGGAGGGGACGTAGTGAGCTGAGGTCAGGTAATCCGATAATTACGGAGTGGTCACAAGCAGGTTTAGAGTCAGAGAGCTGTGGCTCATGTGTTACTCTTTGTTTGAACTTGCCAGTTTTTCATGTTTTGCTGTTATCGAAATAAATATATATAAATTTTTAAAGGACCCAGAGAGCTAAGGGTGAGGGCACGGACCCGGCCGAGAAATTTTTTTTTTCCTGCCCAGTTCCGTCACTTTGCACATATGGCAACGTTGCCCTGTGTTTAGTTTGGCAACGCCGCGCAGGATTGAAAGAATAATAGAGACATAGAGGTCATATAGTTTTCGCTGCCTTAGCTTATATAAATATAAAAAGGGGCCATACCACTGTCTTTACTTCGTCACTCGTCTGCTAAGAGAGAGAGAGAGAGAGAGAGAGAGAGAAGATACTCTCTACACTTTGCTAAAATTAGTTATATGTTGATTTAATGAAAATGCGGTACGTCTTAGGGGTGGTACATGACTGCTCGTTGAGAACACTTATCAGTAACATATGTTGTAGGCCTATACTACTTTCCCTGTCATTTCTTGTCATTGCTCCCAGACGTACGATTCAATCAGCTGTGTTTACAATCGCCAATGGCGCATCACTGGATCTGCTGGTCATGAATCAACTTCAAGGTAAGCTATGGTGTAACGGGGTTGTTGATAAGAGTAACTTGGTTAGTTTTTAGAGTCTTTTCCAATCATTATTTTACATTCAGTCCCTCACTGAAGATCAGCAAATATGTTCCCAGCCCAATGCTATTACCAAATAGAATATATTGAGTTTATTTTTTTAATTCCTTGTTTCTCTTGATTTACTTATTTTGCACACAGTGGTCTATAATGTCTCATGTCTGACCCAATGCCTGTCATCAGCACATGGGAAATAGCATATGGTGCCTGGTGGTGTTTAATATTTAATAAAGATTATATCGTAACAAATAAAGCTTTGCATTTCATCAAATACAAAAACCCTTCAAGCATACTTAACATGAAATAAAGGACATGAGAACATGAAAATAATCTGAAATGTAACCTGACATATGATTTTACTAATATACCTAAGAAAAACAAGAAAATAATCTGAAATCTAACCTGACAAATGATTTTACTAATATACCTAAGAAAAACAAGAAAATAATCTGAAATCTAACCTGACATATACTGTATACCTAAGAAAATGTCTAATGAAACATTGATATTCAGGCATCATTGATACCAATGTTTCCCAGCTTGCAGCAGAAATTACCAAGGTTAACCCTTAAGAATGATCATGAAAAGCGTTTTAGGTGATAAATTATTATGGGTCATTAACCTCTCTCTCTCTCTCTTTCTCTCCTGTAAACACAGCTGATTGAATCGTACGTCTGGGAGCAATGACAAGAAATGACAGGTAAAGTAGTATAGGCCTACAACATATGTTACTGATAAGTGTTCTCAACGAACAGTCATGTACCACCCCTAAGACGTACCGCATTGGGTGCCGACAGAAAATCTTTATTAATGGTGTATAAGTCCCTTATTCGATCAAAGCTAGACTATGGCGCATAGGTGTATGGCTCGGCATCTGATGCCACGTTGAAAGGATTGGATGTGTTGCAGAATAAATGCTTGCGAATGTGTCTTGGAGCCGTCCGGTGTACCCGTGTGGCTCGTATGGAAGTGGAGGCGAATGTGCCTCCCCTCCGTATTCGCCGTGACCACCTGGCATTATCGTATGGGTTAAGAACTTTAAGGAAAAGTAATATCGGCAATGTGGCATGTACCCCCCTACGTCAATACCACCACCTTCTGCGGGGGGTGCGTCGGCCACTTGCCGCTCGCCTCCACTTACTGTCTCAGGAGCTTGATGTGGACCCCAGTGACTGTGACAAGTTGGTGCTTAAAAATATAGCGCCTTGGGAGCCACCTGGCTTTACAGTGGATGTCTCATGGCTCCCAGCACCAAAGGCCAAGGCGCCGGAGGCGGAGGTCCACCACTTGTTTCGTAACATCATTGTTCGTCACTTGGGGTCCCATCAATTGTACACCGACGGCTCCAAGTCGAGTGAATGTGTGGGTGCAAGTGTGTGGTCGACTGATTGTGCACTTAGGTATCGGTTGCCGACTCATACATCTGTGTTTACCTCCGAACTTTTTGCTATTGACAAAGCCATAGACTATGCTCTCAATTCTAGACATGACTCATTTGTCATATTTTCAGATTCAAAATCAGCCCTTCAGGCAATTGCATCTTGTACTACGGATTCTCACGAGATCCAGGGCAGCATCATTAATAAGTTGCATTCATGCAACAAGTCATTCACGCTGATCTGGGTGCCTGGTCATTGTCGTATCTACGGCAATGAGCAGGCTGACTTACTTGCAAAGTCGGCTGTGGAGCTCGAGGAGACTTGGGACGTTCCTCGTGATCTACGGTCGAGTCTATCTCTCGGAAAGAAATCAATAAATCTTCTGTGGCAAGGTCAGTGGACCAGACTAAATATTCCAACTTGTAAGCCGTACCTAGGCGACTGGGACACCGCCAACCGTCCCAGTCGCCTAGAAGAAAAAGTGTTGGCACGGTTACGGCTCAATGCCACCGTTTTAACCCACATAAAACCATATATGGAAAGACGCTTCCCACCGCACTGTGACATCTGTGATAGGGTGTTATCTATCAGTCATATCATCCTGCGCTGTCGGCGATTTATTCGTGAACGTGCTTCACTTATTAATTACTGCGGCGCAGCAGACGTCCCCTTCACCCTTTCCACCATCCTGGGTGATGGGGACATTGTTATGACGGATAAATTGATGGCTTTCTTGAGAGAGACCGGACTGATCAGAGTGATGTGACTTTTTTACTGTGTGGTTATGGTTTTTATCGACGGTAAATATGTATATATTGTAATATTAATTAGGGTTGACAGTTGACATATTTTAAATAGCTCCTCCTCCCACTGATCTATTTCTAATATAGATGTCCCCTACATTAAGCCAAGTTCCTCGCCTGACAGTCACCAGCTGATGAGTGCAAGTGTGCAATATAGGAAGGTATTGGGCACTTGCAGTCGATGGTGGTCTGCTGGGCGAGGTTCTTCACTTTTTGTACAAATTATGTAAATACATTATATTATCTTGCTTAAGTTATTCTAATTAGGGCCGACAGCTGACGTATATGGAAATGTTCCTGACTCGTCTGGTTCCCTTTCATATATTGATGTCCCCTATATTAGGTTGTGCCTTGACTGACAGTCACCAGGTGATGAGTGCAGGTATGTCATGTAGAAAGACATTACATATCTGCAGTCGATGGTGATCTCTTGGTCGAGGCTTTTTTACCATTAGTGTAGGTCTAGTTATTTGTCTCTTAGGATTTAGTATAGGTTAGTGATTTGTCTGTTAGGTGATTAGTTTTAGGGTATTTAGATTAGGTATTTTTGATTATAAGTAATATAAGGTTAAAAATATTAAAAAATAAATAAAAATAATAAAAATAAAACTACAAAAAAATAATAAAATAAAAATTATTATATATATATGTACGTGTGCATGAAAGTGTGTATGTTCATATGCATGGATGTGTGTATGTATGTAAGTATGTATATATATATGTTCGTATATATATGTGTATATATGTCAATATATATACATATATATATTTTGCCTTAATGACCAGGGGCTACGACCCCAATGGTCGATAGGCAAAAAAAAAAAAAAAAAAAAAAAAAAAGTACCGCATTTTCATTAAATCAACATATAACTAATTTTAGCAAAGTGTAGAGAGTATCTTCCTTGCATACTCACTTTTTATTGATGACCCTGCATGTTATTATTTTATACTGTTTCAATCTCTCTCTCTCTCTCTCTCTCTCAGCAGACGAGTGACCTTCGAAGTAAAGACAGAGGTATGGCCCCTTTTTATATTTATTTAAGCTAAGGCAGCGAAAACTATATGACCTCTATGTCTCTATTATTCTTTCAATCCATGTAAAATATAGATAGTCAGGTATTATATTTATAGTCAAGCATAAAAAAGGTAAATAAATGTGATGAATACTAAACCTGGCATCCGATATGGCTCACTGCTGCGCGGCGCTGCCAAACTAAACACAGGACAACGATGCCATATGTGCAAAGTGACGGAACTGGGCAGGAAAAAAAAATTCGCGGCCCCGGCCCCCCCCCCCGGGTGCGCCCCTGGTAACCGTTATACTGTATTCCCACCTATGTAACAACGATTTTTTATCAAAGACATTATATTGTTATATTTTGTACATATGTAGAATTTTATAAGCTTTATCACGTTTTGTTCCAGGAAATCGATACGTCCAATACTTTTCAAATAAATAAATGACAAAGGTAGAATACTCCTCCTACCGCGCTGCATATTTTGCCCGCAAGCGAGATAAAAACGCTTCCCCCGTCTGTACCCAAAAAATATACTTCCAAGGGCTGTTTTATTTTTTTATTTTTTTTTGGTCATGTACAGGTGTAGATTTTTATATGCTTTCTCACGATGTTTTCAAAACATCAACGCGACTATAGTAGCCGCAGCGAGAAATGAACGCTGTGGTGGGGCAGCCGGTCATCCGGGGATTCCCCCACTGTAGCCATATCCACATGTCACCGACCATAGAGGTAGGATGTCACCGACCATCGGCCACTGCTGCAGCCCCGCTCCATGATCCTTACCCTGTGTCTCTGGCTTTCTCTTTCTCTCTCGGTTTCTATATAAACTGGTGTATTTCCGAAACTAATTATGAAATTATTGTGACTTTTGTTCCACACCACCTTTGAGGTAAAAATCAAGGAGAGTTTTCTGTATAAAGGTTTCCCCCCCCTTGTCTGAGGGCAGGTCAGTTCTGGCGAGTGTATAATTATAGGTCAGGCGGAGGTATCGGCAAGGCCGCACTTCCCCGCTCATATGCCACATTTAGGAGGGGGGGGAAATCTTTATACAGAAAACTCTCCTTGATTTTTACCTCAAAGGTGGTGTGGAACAAAAGTCATAATAATTTCATAATTAGTTTCGGAAATACACCAGTTTATATAGAAACCGAGAGAGAAAGAGAAAGCCAGAGACACAGGGTAAGGATCATGGAGCGGGGCTGCAGCGGTGGCCGATGGTCGGTGACATGTAGATATGGCTACAGTGGGGGAATCCCCGGTCATCCCGGCTGCCCCACCACAGCGTTCATTTCTCGCTGCGGCTACTATAGTACCTGCACGATAAAGAACAATATACCTACTAGCACTCTGTCAATTTTTCCTACCTCACCCACACCTACATATTTTCGCTTGCTAGGTTATATACTGTTTTATTCAAAGCATACATATAAAATATCAAAAGCTTTTTGATAGTGCTCTCAGAAACTCGACATGACTACTAGTCTTTTTGCTAGGTACTGATACTGAAACTATACTTTATTCCATCTCATATGTGTATATGTAAAAAACAATACTTGTGTAAAAAATATAGAAATATAGAAATAGGTCTATATACAGATCAACAAAATATAGATAACTCACTTCCTTCAGAAATGTTGAGCTGCTGGCAAGACCATGAGGGGTTTGAAGATGAGTTATGTAGTGAGTGTGTGTGTGTGTGTGTGTGTGTGTGTGTGTGTGTGTATGTGTGTGTGTGTGCGTGTATGCTCCACTAGGAAATTCTTCGATCAGTATGGTACCATTCGAAGCAATCACCCACGCACACAGGACACGTGTGACTTGTGTCCCTCCTCATCTACGTCAGGGCACACAAGGCACACCTGAGCTTCCTCCAGTTTGGGATCCTCTCCCAGTGATGGCTTAGTGTGCAGTCCAACCAGACTGTGTCGTCAATGACATGACGACGCTTGGTTGGATGTCCTCCTGGCTTTTCCTGGTCCTGTCTATCTGGAGGAGCAGTTGCAAGGCCTGGCATGGCAGCAGTGGCAGGTTCTCCTGTTGGACCTGGAACTGCTGGTGATGGTGGTGTTGGCACCCCTGCTGGACCTGCTACAGGTGATGGTGGTCTTGCCACCTGTGCAAGGGCTGCTGCAAGTGCCGGAATTGCCTGCTGAGTGCCAGCTTGAGGTACTGTTGGCTGTCGGGTTAGAAGGTCAGGGGCAAGGCGGATGATGTGCCCTGACACGGGCCAATCCTCTTCACTGAACTGCAGGAGCTTGAGGATATTCTGCTCCAGGAAGTCCAGGAGAGTCTCTGTTCCATGTGTACACTTCTTGTACAAGGCAAACGCGTTGAAGATGGCCATCTGGATGGAGTAGAAGGTGATCTCCTAGGTCCACTTCACGGTTTGCTTTGGATGGGGTAATACTGGATCATTTGGTTGAAATGATCCACCCCACCCATGTGCAGGTTGTAGTTATCCACAATGACGGGATTGTCCACAACCTTCTGGACATAGGTTGTCCTCCCATCAGGAGCCCTGACCTTCCCTCGAACCTGATTGGGGCGGTGTGTGTGCTATGGAAGGTTGAGACCATGTTGACGATGGACTTCTCCTTCCACAGCAACACGATTACAGCCAGGCATAGGGTCCCACACACATAGGTTCGTGCACTGAAGAGGCATTTACACAGGGATACAGAGTTATTATACTGTAGTTGTCCATGAATAACATGTATCCCCGGTCCTTCAGTGGTTCTTCAAGGCCACAGATGGTGTTCTCAAGAGTCTTCTTTTGCCCTGTGTACACCTCAAAGTTCTAGATGTAGCCTGAGGAAGACTCAGCCTGGATGTAGAACTTGGTGGTGTATTTCAAGGGCTTCATGGGGTTGTACACTCTGAAGCTGAGGCGCCCCTTCCACCCTAGTGAGCCCTTGTTGAGGCTGAGTTTCTCCTTGGACAGATAGGTGTCTTGGAACCGTTGAAGGAGGTATTCCATAACCATGCAAACTCTGACAAGCCAATCTTGCTTGTCCTAGGGTATAGCGAGGGAGTTGAAGGGGTGGAAGTGTTTCAGGATTGCCCTGAAATGTCTTCCACTAATCGTGTGCCAAAATCGTGGATAATCATGGAGCTTGAAACTTCTCCAATAGTACCTGATGGTTGGTATGTCCACTATCCCCATGAAAAAGTAGAGCCCCAGGAACTTTGCCATCTCCTCTTCATTACAGGTGAACCATGCGTCCAACTCAGTCTCCAGGAATGCTGTGTACTTGTTGGTCTCGCAGATACAACAACAACTCCTGGGTGAAGAACAGTTGGAAGAACTGTAAGTGCATTGTTGGTGGACCCACCTTCATTCCTGGGGATCCTGTGAAGGGCCCATTATTTGGTGTGAATGGGCCACTGCTCTGCCCTGGATCCTCCGTGGTAATACATCCCACAGTGGTGGCAGTGAGTTGGCCTACCGATACCGTTCGGCCTGCTCTGCCACCCCATGGTTGCCCCCTGTAGCCAGGCATTGGACCTCAGTGACCTCGTTGTGATGGTGAAGGCTCCGAGGAAGATGAGGATAAAGGTTGTTGCTGCCACATATCAGGGAGGATGAAAGCACCCGGTGACAGCATCCTCGTTGACCGGGCAGGTGATTACGACACAGTCACATCCAGCACCAGTTGCGTAGCAGACACTGCAGTAGGTGCAGGTGCCAATGTCGTGTAACTTGGCCCAGTAACAGGTGACATTGGCTCGGCCAACGAAGAAGTGAATCCTGGATGCGGGGAGACTGGGATGGCTGGTGGAGCGAGAGGTCCTAGTGGTGGCAAGGGCTGGGCTATGGGTCCTGCTGCTGATGGTGGTGTATGCTCCCATGGTGGCAGTGGTTGGGGCAAAGCCTCCTGATGGGAACGGCTCGGGACATCATCCCAGTCCTCCTCGCCATTTGACTCATTGTTCGGCACCTCCTTATCCTCTCTCTCAGTCTCTTCAAAGAGCACCTTCTGCCACTCATCTGAAGACAACCTCTTCCTTTCTATGGTTGCCAATCAGTGGAAAAGTTCAAAGTCTGAGACAGGGTTATTTGCTGAAAAAAAAAAATTATACACTGTCACGCAACTCCTTCTATCAAGACTAACACTACGCTAATGATTCCATACATTCCAGTATAACCACTCACTGCACAATTTACGTATATTTCACATAAACCATAAGTAATCTACCAATGTCTGATAGCAGTGCAAAACCTGTTCACTGACTTCCATGGTTGTGTGGCATATTTTTGTTGTATTTTTTTTTTTTTTTTTTTTTAAATAACAGAACGGAGGAAGGAAAAACAAATGGAGAAAAAAAAATAATCCATACACCAGATTACTGGTGTCCTCTGTTCATAAAATATCTGTAAGAATTAGACTTGAACAGTTGTAGGTTGAAATTTGGAGGAAAACAACTCTGGGGAAGCGAGTTCCAGAGAGATGCAGTTCGGGGAATGAAAGAATTCTGATAGGCAGAAGTTCTGCAATGTGGTTGAGTGACATTCCAGTCATGAGCGTTACCAGATGCCCGTGTAGCACGAGGGAAGGCATGGAGAGGTGGCACCATGGACGCAACTTCGTCTGAGCATTTGCCAAAAAAATATCTGTAAAATAATGCAAGGGAGGCAACATTCCTTCTTACTTGCAGGGGAGGTAGTTTATATGTAATGGCAGGGTTGTTAATGATTCTAACAGCTTTATTCTGAATTTTGTCTAGTTGTCTTAATGCAACCTCTCCACAACCATTCCACAAGGGTGAGCAATATTCAAGCTGAGAGCGCACATGACTCTTATAAATTATAGCTAACTGCTCATCGGCGAAGAAGTTACGGACTCTGTACAATAATCCAAGTTTCCTTGAGGCGGTTTTAGCAAGTGATCTGACATGAGAGGTCCAGCTGAGGGCACTGTTAAGTGAGACACCAAGAATTTCAATACTTTTGGAGATGGGAATATTAGTAGCACTGAAGGTAATGTACGAATCTGGCAATATCTGTCTATTAGTAAACTGTATATATTTAGTTTTACTAGCATTAAAAGAGACAAGGTTGTTTTGTCCCCATTCACTGATTGTAGATAGATCTTGATTTATGGAGATGGCTGTATTGAGTTGAGAGGTAGAGATATTAGACTTTGTAAATGGATGTCTGAGTGTGAATGAACTATGTAGTGTTGAGTCATCTGCATATGAGTGAATGGGATTGTGAGTGACAGATAAGAGATCATTAATATGAACCAGAAATAGGGTTGGCGCCAGAACTGATCCCTGTGGCACGCCGGCGTTAATTGAGTGGAAATTCGAATATACATCATCTACTTTTACTCTTATTTTCCTGTCACTAAGATAAGAAGAAATCAAAGGAACAAAAGACGTTAGTCCATAGCAAGGGAGTTTGGACAGCAGGGAACGGTGCCATACTCTGTCGAAAGCTTTAGAGACATCAAGAGCTACTGCATGAGTTTCTCCAAAAAGATCAATTGATTGATGGATGGTATGAGTTAAGAGATTGAGTATGTCAATGGTGGATCTTTCGTGGCGAAAACCGTATTGTCTATCATTAATTAAGTTGTTGGATTCAAGATGTTTAACAATATGCTTATTAATTAAAGTTTCAAATACCTTACCAAGAGAAGATGTGATAGCTATTGGTCTGTAATTGGAGGGGTCAGACGAACTTCCTTTCTTCGGAACTGGGTGGATATTGGCTTCTTTCCTGCACTATGTTCCCGCTAACACATGCAATGCACCCAAAATATTTCTCCACGAACACTCGCTGCACAGTTCACGTATATTTCACATGAATCATAAGTAATCTATCAAAGTCCAATAACGGTATAATACCTGTATACTGATGCCTGTGGTTGTGTGGCGTATTTTTGTTGTCTGTCATCCTTGTGCTACTTTTGCACTAACACATGCAATGCACCCAGAATATTTCTCCACGAACACTTGCTACACAATATACAAATATTTCACATAAACTGTAAGTAATCTATCAATGTCTGATATGAGTACAATAGCTGTTCACTGACGTCCGTGGTTGTGTGGCGCATTTTTGTTGTTTGTCCTTCTTGTGCTACATTTGCGCTAACACATGCAGTGCACCCAGAATGTTTCTCCACGGACACTCGTTGGACAATTTATGTATATTTCACATGAACCATAAATAATGAATCAGTATCTGTTAACGGTACAGCACCTGTTCCGTGACGTCCATGGTTGTGTGGCATATATTTGTTGTCTTGTCCTTGCGCTATTTTTGCGCTAACACATGCAGTGCACCCCAAGTATTTCTTCACGAACAATCGCTGCACAATTTACATATATTTCACATAGACCATAAGGAGCCTATCAATGTCTGATAACGGTACAATACCCATGCAATGACATCCTTGGTTGCGTGGCGAATTTTTGTTGTCTGTCCTCATTGCACTTCGTTTGCACTAACACATGCAATGCACCCAAAATATTTCTCCACGAACACTCACTGCACAACTTACACATATTTGACATAAATCATAACTATTTTATCAATGCTTAGTACAATACCTGTTCATTGACGTCTGTGGATGTTTGGCACATTTTTGTTATCTGTCCTCCTTGAGCTATGTTTGCGCTAACGCTTGGAATGCACCCAAAATATTTCTCCTCAAATACTGTCTGCACAATTTACGTATATTTCACACGAAATCATACGCAAATATATAACTATCACAATGATTCCTTCCCAACCTCCATAATTATTCCATTCCCGACTTCTACACAAACACTCGCTGCACAAAAAACTTATATTTCACACAAAATGATATGCAAAGATATCACTATCAAAATGACTGCATCCCAAACTCCTCTATTATTCTCTTCCCAACTACAGCTATGGCGGACGTAACGCCTGCTAGTTCAATTATTTCGCTAATGCAGGCACTATATGTTTCACACAATATAAGCATTGGCTCCACTATGTAGGTAAAATACTCACAGCATTTGGGGCAGGGTGAGACAGAGTGGTGAACCCTACTATAGCAAACACAACTCTTGCCCAAGGTCTAATGGCTGATAACGGGCCCCAATCCTTTACTAACACTATATTCATGCTCCATAGACACAATCACTTTACAGTATACTCAAAAACACTATACAATCACAATATTTCACTTGTGGCTTATGCCTTGGGCGGGAGGGGCAAAATGCAGGAGTTGAAGGGACGATGGATGCAGCACTACACCTCAGCCCAGCTGGTCTTGAGATACTGAGAATTACTGATGCGCACTGTCCCATAGGAAGCCTGATAGTGTTGCCAAGCATTAACTTTTGACATGAGACTGGCGTGCTAGAACGAACCAAAATTTTATGCAAATCGGCCGAAAACTTATTTTTGACCAAATTTTCTGCTTTGTCATTTGATTCGCGTCAATATGCTTCTACCAGAAAACGCGAATCGCACCACTGTGCCCGGGAGGGTATATATATATATATATATATATATATATATCATCATCATCATCATCATCATCATCATCAGCCGTTGAGGTCCACTGGAGGACCAGCCTATCCCTACCGAAGCAGGGACGATACAGCCAATGTGTCTCTATCCAGTGGCTTAGGCTGTCTGGTAGAGACTGTGTGTAGGGTGAGAAGTGCTTGTGAGTGTGATTGAAGTGTTGTATTGGCTTTGGATGTGTGTGTAGCCTGTGAACCAAGTGCAATCGGCCCGCCTTAAGCCGACTGGATGCAAACATACTAGTATGCGACACTGGTTCAACCACAGCATTCCTTGTGTCCGCCAAAGTAGCAAGTGGCTTGGTGAATGCTTCCCAGAGTTATTGCAACTCTGGCGGGAGGCGAACCCGCGCTCACCAGCGTGCGAAACACACACTCTACCACTGTACCACAGAGGCTCCATATATATATACTGTATATATATATATATATATAGATAGATACATACATACATACATACATGGTTGGTGGCAGCGACCATCATCCACTCACTTGATACAGTGTTGCCTACTTCTTCCTTAGCTTTTATCATTCTTTTTCTGTGCCTGCCCTCCTCTCTTCCTGTTTCTCACATCTTTCCTGTCATTCTTATTGCTTTTCTTTCCTTTACAGGTGGTTTACATTGAGTTACAAGCCAAATAGTTTCCAGCAAGCCAAGAAACCATTTACAAAGCTGGGTGGTAACGATATAACCAAACCCTATGTGCTCCCTATGTGTCAACAAGGGGGTTGGTGCAGGGTTAGTGCCCATCCCTGTAAAACAAATAACTCAAAGTCAAATGGCCAACCCTTACGGGATATGGCATCTGGCAATCTATCTATCTATCTATCTATGTGTGTATATATATATATATATATATATATATATATATATATATATATCATCCGGACCTCCTTTCCCACCCTTGGGCAGGGTGAGGAGTAGCAATCTCCAGACAGCCCAAATTTGCCCAGTTCAATGGGTCATGCTTCCACCTACTCATCATTCAAGCTGCCAGAATCCTGGCTTCATATGATTTGCCAAAAGCATTCACCACGTTCTGTAGCTTCATATAAACGTGTCAGATAGAGTCAATCCGGACACTGCCATGTTAGAAAGGGGTGCCAAAACCCTAATAACGCATTTCTCCTCACAACATTCATCCAGCCAGGTCGATTGCTTGTCTGTTCTTTAGCCTGACCAACTTCCAAACCTCTCCTCACACACTCATCCACCATATCTCTCCACCCTATCCTTGGCCTACCTCGCCTCCTCCCTCCATCAAATTCACTCAGATAAACCTTTTTCACCACAATTTTTATCCATTCTCTCCACATGACCATACCATCTTAGTACACTCTCTTTGATTCTGGTGTCCACCGACTTCCTTACTCCACATCTTTCACAAATCACATTATTTTGTATCATATCTATCTTCTGTACTCCACATACATTCCTCAGCAGTCCCATCTCCACTGCTGTTATTCTTGATTCTTTCATTTTTATGCCACAGCATAGTCTCACATCCATATGTTAAAGTTGGCACTACACTCCTTCATGTAAGCATCGTGCAGCTTCAACACTCAAGTCTCTGTTTCTTATCAGTGCCTTCATTGCACCAGCTACTTTTCTTCCTTGTGCAACTCTGCTTTTCACTGCTTTTGCACATTTTCCTCTCTTTTCTGTCACTCTACCCAGGCATATGAACTCTCTCAATAATTCCAGTCTCTCCATCCACTGTAACATCGGACTGGGAGTCACCTTCTCTCTCAATATCCATCACTATACTCTTTTCTACATTTACTTCCAAGGCCCGAACTTCACAGACATCAGCAAAATTCTGTACTAGCCTACCAAATTCTTATCCGGTATTTGCAAGAAGTACTGCATCATCAGCATACAACAAAATTGAGATATTTCATCCATCACCATTCATTATCAACGCCGTCCCTCTCTCCATTACACGTGTCTTTACTGCTCTCATCACCCTATCCATATATATATTGAACAATCATGGGGACATCACAGAACCTTGTCGCACACCCACACCGATAGTCAACGATTTAGATGCCCATTAACCCTTACACACGCTTCACTAACATCATAAAATCTCTTGGCGGCACCTAGCAGCTTTCCATTTACACCGTACATGTGCAAAACTTTCCACAATCCTTCTCTGTCCACTTTGTCGTATGGTTTTTCCAGATCAATGAATGCCATGAACACCTTATGGTCCTTCTCAAGCCTCCTCTGCTATCTCTTTCACTGCAAATATTTGATCCAGACATGCTCTACCACTCCTAAAGCCACCCTGCTCATCACTCACTAGGATTTCTGATATCACACTTACTTTATAATAATTCTTCCATATACCTTCCCTACCATAGTCAATAAACATCTCTCGATAATTCTTGCATTCAATTTGCTCACCTTTAGTTTTGTACAGGAGCACAATCACAGCCTTTTTTCCACTCTGCTGGCACAGTTTCACTCATCCATGCCTACTTACATATTTCCAACAAGCACTTCATTCCACTCTTTCCAGTACACTTAATCATCTCTGCATACACCTCATGAACCCCAGCTGAATTCCCATTTTTCAGCCTTCTCACAGCACCCCTCACCTGCACGAGTGTCATGTCTCATGGCACTGCATTCCTTCTCTGCACCCCCCCAAAACCAATCATGTTTACAGCTGCTCTTCATTCTCCGTTCCCATTCATCAGGCTTTCAAAATATTCTTTCCATCTGGTCCTTACTTCATCCCCATGGGTTAGTAATCTACCACCTACATCCTTCACACCATCACATTTCTTTCCACTTTCACTTCTACATTTCCGCACCTCTTTCCAGAATAACTTAATATTTTCAGAGAATTTTGCATTTTCATTTTTCTTCCTAGATCATCATTTACCTCCTTCTTTCTCCTCTTCTTTAGTCTCTTTATGTGCGTCTTGCACTTAATATTTCAGTTCCTATTTCAACTGAACCCGTCCTGTAACCACTTTAGCCACTTTCTTCCTCTTTTCCTCCACTGCTCTCATAACCTTATCATCCTACCATGCCGTCCTTTTCTTCTTTGTTGTTACTCTTGCCACACCACACACCTCTTTACCATTCTTAAATAAACAATCCCTACCTGCAATCCACAGGCTGTCCAGATCCATTTCATTCCAATTTACTGATTCTAACTCCTCATCGAGACTGATGTGGGTGAAAGCGAAATTTGAACGGGAGTTGTGGGTATTTGTGACCGCATATGGGCCTGGTAGTGAAAGGGATGAAGAAGAGAGGGAGTCTTTCTGGAATGATGTTGATGAGTGTCTGCAGAGTTTTGGAGCGAATGTGAATGTGGTAATGATGGGAGATCTGAATGCTAGAGTGGGAAATGTAGCAGTTGAAGGCGTAGTTGGTATGCATGGTGTGCCTGGAAGAAATGAAAATGGGGAATGAATGATAGGGATGTGTGTTGAGCGAGAGATGGTGATTGGAAATACGCTGTTTTAGAAGAAAGATATTTATAAGTATACATAGGCGAGACAGGAGGGTGAAAGGGTTGTTGAAAGAGCTTTGATGGACTATGTGGTTGTGTCTAGGAATGTAATAGGAAGATTGTTGGATGTGAGAGTTCTGAGACGGGAGGGTGGAGGTATGTCTGACCACTACCTGGTGGAGGGAAAGTTAAGAGTAGGTATGAGATGGGTGAGAGCTAGGAGGGTTAGGTGTGGCAGGGAGGTTTTGAAAGTGAGTGAGTTGGATAAAAGAGAGAAAATGATAGAGTATCACGAGAAATTGAAAGATGAGTGGAACGCAGTGATAGATCAGGAAAATGGCAGTGTGGAGGAGGAATGGCAGTTGTTTAAGAGTGCTGTGGTGGGGCATGCAGAAGAGGTCTGTGGTGTGAGACGTGTGGGTGGTGGTGTAAGAAAAGGAAGTGATTGGTGGTGCGAGGAAGTAAGTATGGTTGTGGCAGAAAAGAGACGTGCATATGAAGTGTGGCTGCAGAGGAAGGATGAGGTGTTATATGAGAGGTAAAAGGAAATGAGGAATAGGGCGAGAAGAGCTGTGCGTGATGCTAAAGTGGCAGCAGATGAGAGGTGGGGTAGGCGGCTGACTGAGAATTTTCAACAGAATAAGAAAATGTTTTGGAAGGAGGTGAAAAGGGTGCGAAAGGGAGAGTTGGGGAAGGAAGAGCGAATAAAAGCACAGGCTGGAAGGATGTTAACTGAGACTGATGCAGTAAGGAAGAGATGGGGAGAGTATTTTGAATGATTGTTAAATGTAGAGGAGGAAAGGGTAGCTGAGATTGTGGCAGATGGAAGGGTGCAAGGAATAAATGTGTTGGGAGAGTTGAATGATTCTTTGATCACGAAGGAGGAAGTGCAGAAGGCAGTAAAGGAGATGAAAACAGGGAAAGCTGCAGGTATGGATGGCTGTGCTGTTGAATGCCTGAAGAGTGGTGGAGTGACTATTGTTGACTGGTTAGTAAGATTGTTGAATGTGTGCATTGTGAAAGGTATGGTGCCGATTGACTGGGCAAGTGCTTGTGTGGTCCCGTTGTATAAAGGCAAGGGTGATAAGTATGAATGTACTAGCTTTAGGGGTATAAGTCTGTTGAGTGTAGTAGGTAAGGTGTATGGTAGAGTGTTAATTATGAGAGTTAGAGAGGGTACAGAGGGAGTAATTGGTGATGAGCAGTGTGGCTTTAGGAGAAGGAGGGGATGCGTGGATCAGGTGTTTGCTGTGAGACAAGTATCAAGTATGTGAAAAGTATTTAGCGAAAGGGAAGGATGTATTTTGGGCATTCATGGATTTAGAGAAAGCGTATGATAGAATTGATAGGGAGGCTTTGTGGACTATTTTAAGATTGTATGGACTTGATGGTAGGTTACTAAAAGGGGTGAAAAGTTTTTATCTAAATAGTAGAGCGTGTGTAAGAGTGGGAAATGCTGTGAGTGATTGGTTTCCCGTGAGAGTGGGGCTGCGACAGGGATGTGTGATGTCGCCTTGGTTGTTTAATATTTATATGGATGGTGTTGTAAGAGAGGTGAATGCAAGTATTTTAGGTGGAGGTCTGAGTCTGGTCAATGTCGATGGTGGAGAGTGGAATCTTAAGCAGCTGCTGTTTGCAGATGATACTGCACTGGTGGCTGATTCAGAGGAGAGATTGAGACAGTTGGTAGAGGAGTTTGGAAGGGTGTGTGAAAGGAGGAAATTGAAAGTATATGAGAATAAGAGTAAAGTGATGAAGTGTACGAGGTTGGTAGATGGTAGGGGGATGAATATAGTTTTGAATGGTGAGTTGCTTGAGGAGGTGGAGTGTTTTAAATACTTAGGGTCGCATGTTGCTATGGATGGAAGAATAGATGCAGAAGTGAAGTTTAGAATAAATGAATTAGGAAAGGTGCTGGGAAGAATGAAAAAAGTGTTTAGATGTCGTTCGCTTAGAATGGATGTAAAGAGAAGGCTGTATGAGGGTGTTGTGGTACCGTCTGCGTTTTATGGGGCTGAAACATGGAATATGGGTGTAGCAGAGAGGAAAAGTTTGAATGTAATGGAGATGAGGTGTCTGAGGAGTATGTGTGGAGTGACGCGTATGGATCGAGTGCAAAATGATGAAGTGAGAAGGAGAACTGGAGTTGTTCGGGAGATGGCTGGTAGAGTTGAGCAGAGGGTGTTGCGATGGTTTGGGCATATGGAGAGAATGGATAATGAGTGATTGGTGAAAAAGATAACTAGATCTGATGTGAGAGGTGTAAGGCTGAGGGAGACCACGAATATGATGGATGGACAGTGTGAAGAGAGCGCTGGATGCGAGAGGGATGTCTGTTGAGCAAGGAAGAGTGGCTATGTGTGACAGAAATAAAAATGGAGAGAAATTGTGAATGAATAAATGATGATGCAGCCCTGAGGGGATATTTTCCCGCATTTGGTCTGATTAGCTAGTCAGGTCAGGTGCGAGTAAGGGGATGGGTCTGTTATGATGTCGCATGGGTAAACCAGCTCTGCTGTCGGGCCCTGCTGCAGATGTCACTGATTGCACTGCGCAGTTGACCCATGTGTGGTGTGGTGCAGTGAGGATCTGTCCCTTCTCCCCTTTGGGGCTAAGATGCGATTGACTGTGTTTGAATGGATGAGTAAATGGGGAGTGTGTCGTCCTGTCTCGGCTACCTCCCTTTCCATGGGGAAAGCAGTCTAGGTATATAGATATAGAACTCCTCCTCTACAATGGCCCTGTAATCATCTGCCATTTCTTTGATCCTCAACTTCTCAACTTTCAGTCTTTCTACCTGACTGCTCCTCTCTCTTCTGATCCACCTCACTCGTCTCAGCTTGGTCTTACATACCACAAGCATATGATCTGACAGATCTCCACATCGTCCCCTCACGGCTATCGTACTACCAACCATTCCCAGCATTGAGCTCTCTTCGAGCACGTAATCAAGCAGTGATAGACAATATGGTTTTCGCCAAGAAAGATCCACCATTGATATACTCAATCTCTTAACTCATACCAACCATCAATCAGTTGATCTTTTTAGAGAAACTCATGCAGTAGCTCTTGATATCTAAATCTTTCGACAGAGTATGGCACCTTTCCCTTCTGTCCAAACTCCTCTGCTATGGACTAACGTCTTTTGTTCCTTTGATTTCTTCATATCTTAGTGACAGGAAAATAAGAGTAAAAGTAGATGATGTATATTCCAATTTCCACTCAATTAACGCCGGTGTGCTGCAGGGATCAGTTCTGGCGCCTACCCTATTTCTGGTTCATATTAATGATCTCTTATCTGTCACCCACAATCTCATTCACTCACATGCAGATGACTCAACACTACATAGTTCAGTCACACTCAGACACCCATTTACAAAGTCTAATATCTCTGCCTCTCAACTCAGTACAGCCATCTCCATAAATCAAGATCTATCTACGATCAGTGAATGGGGACAAAGCAATCTTGTCTCTTTTAATGCTAGTAAAACTAAATGTATACAGTTTACTAATGGACATATATTGCCAGATTCGTACATTACCTTCAGCGCTACTAATATTCCCATCTCCAAAAGTATTGAAATTTTTGGCAGCTCACTTAACAGTGCCCTCAGTTGGACCTCTCATGTCAGATCACTTGCTAAAACCACCTCAAAGAAACTTGGATTATTGTACAGAGTCCCACGGCTGGATTAAGCATGTGGGAGGCCCGGGGCCCGCTTGGAAGGGAGGCCCCCTTTCCAACTCCCCCAATGGCATACACCACAGACTGGTAACCTAAATCCTAATATATAAATAGGACACTTTTAGTTAGGAAATACTAAACGGGGACTATTCATCCTATGCTGTAATATGTAATGCATAAACACGAAATGAAATGAACACAAGTTGCTCTGGTGGGAGGCCTCCTCTTGGTGGGTGGCCCAGGGCCCGGGCCCCTTGGGCCCCCCCCTTAATCCGGCGGTGCAGAGTCCGTAACGTCTTCGCCGATGAGCAGTTAGCTATAATTTATAAGTCA
The DNA here is from genome assembly GCF_032717465.1 of Coenobita brevimanus. Classification (NCBI taxonomy): domain Eukaryota; kingdom Metazoa; phylum Arthropoda; class Malacostraca; order Decapoda; family Coenobitidae; genus Coenobita; species Coenobita brevimanus. The sequence goes on along the minus strand of NC_137064.1, from coordinate 18,192,779 downwards.
TGTGTGCTCTCAGCTTGAATATTGCTCACCCTTGTGGAATGGTTGTGGAGAGGTTGCATGAAGACAACTAGACAAAATTCAGAACAAACCTGTTAGAATCATTAACAACCCTGCCATTACATATAAACTACCTCCCCTGCAAGTAAGAAGGAATGTTGCCTCCCTTGCATTATTTTACAGATGTTTTTTGGCAAATGCTCAGACGAAGTTGCGTTCATGGTGCCACCTCTCCATGCCTTCCCTCGTGCTACATGGGCATCTGGTAGCGCTCATGATTGGAATGTCATTCAGCCATATTGCAGAACTTTTGCCTGTCAGAATTCTTTCATTCCCCGGACTGCATCTCTCTGGAACTCGCTTCCCCAGAGTTCTTTCCTTTCAGATTTCAACCCACAGCTGTTCAAGTTTAACTGATACAGATATTTTATGAACGAAGGATGCCAGTAATCTGGTTATTTATATAAAAAAAAAAAATGTGCATCTTTGTGTTTGAAATACAAGTTATGAATGAACAACCTCCTCTCCTAACAGATATCCTATAGTCGCTTCCCATTATCATTTTCTGCCGGTACTCCATTACCATCATGTTATCCTTAGGGCCAGTGCCTATTCTTCCATTCAAATATCTATCTATCTATCTGTCTATCTATCTATACAGTATATATAAATATATATATATAGTCATTATTATCATTATCATCATCATCAGCCACTGCCAGTCCACTGCTGAAGAAAGGCCTCCCCCATCCTTTATCATGAATTCCTTCACTGTCACGTTTTGCTTGCAAACGTCTCCATCTCATCTCTTCACCTCCTTCCTGTCCTTTTTCTGCCACGCTAATAATATCTTGGAGAAACATCAGTCAGCTTATGCTTCATCGGTTATCCCATGTTCTTGCTGTATGACCTGCCTACCTCCATTTCTGTTCTTTTATAACTTCCATAATTTCTTTGACTTTAGTCTACTCTCTCACCCAAGTTGATCTTTTCCTGTCTTTTAGATATTCCCAACACTGACCTTTCCTTTGTTCGTTGAGAATGGGTCGATCGATTGTCCAGTGCTTTTGACAGTTTCTAGGTGTCACAATCGTACGTTATAGCTGAGATTATACATCCGTTATGTACATTTCTTTTCGTACTTATTGGCAAGCTACTTTTCATTATTCCTCTTCGTTTACACGAAGCTTTCCATCTAACTGCAATGCGTCTTTTAATTTCGCTATGATGGTCTTTCGTTAATTTTAGCATTTGCCCCGAGTAAATGTATTTCTCGATTCTTCAAGAATTTCTTTTATTCTGAGGACGCTCTTTGGTGTATCAGGGTTAAACATTGTTTTAGTTTTACTCTGGTTTATCTTCTAATATACTATAGCAGTAGCCGTGTGTGTGTGTGTGTGTGTGTGTGTGTGTGTGTGTGTGTGTGTGTGTGTGTGTGCTTCCTCAATTCTTACTTAATTGTATCTTTACAGGAATGAGTCAAGCTCGTACTGTCCCGTGTCTTAAACTATATTTATCGTACATATCCTTAAATTTGTGAATTGTTTTGTCACACACTATTTCATTCGGTTGTGCATTCCACTGATCAATTGCTCTTATTTTGGGAAACTAAATTTCCTTACGTCTTTATCACCTCTCTTGTTATGCAGTTTTTTGCAGTGTCCTCTTGCTGTTGCTTCCCCATACGTTAAGTAATCATTTATGTCTATTTTCTCCTTCCCTGATATGTATTTATATAGCATAATCATGTCATCTCTTTTCCTTCTCTCCTGTAGTGTTGGTAGATTCAGTTTATTTAGTCTTTCTTCGTAGCTTAGATCCCTTAAGCTTGGTACCCATCTTGAAGCGCCCCTTTGAACTTTTTCAATCTTGTGTATGTGTTTTTTGAGATGATGACTCCAGACTACTGATGCATACTCCAGGGTTGGTCTGATGAATGATGTCATTATCTTTCTTTGCATGTCTTCATTCATGTATGTAAAAGCTATTCTCATATTGGCAAGCAGTGTATACATGTTCCGTACCTTCTCAATGATGTGGTCAGCCGGAGATAGTTTGTTATTGACAATCACACCTAGGTCCTTCTCTCTTTCTGATGTGTGTAGGGTTTTATTTCCTAATGTATAATCCCAATCAGGTCTTTTTCCACTTTTACCAAACTTGATTACATGACACTTGACCACAGTGAATTCCATTTGCCATGTATTACTCCATTCATGAAGTTTATTTAATTCTTCTTGTAGCTCTTTACAGGAGTCTGTGTTAGTAATTCTCCTTTGTATTTTTGGATCATCTGCACACATATTTAGATAACTTTCATTTCCAGTGTTACTGTCTATATCATTTATATACACTAAAAACATGATTGGTGCCAGCACTGAGGCCTGTGGTACTCCACTAGTCACTTCTTTCCATGATGAGTAATTTCCCCTTAGTACTGTTCTCATTTTCCTTTTCATGAGAAAATCTTGCATCCAACAATACAGATTGCTTCGAATTCCTCCTGGATGGCACAGTTTCCATAAAAGTCTTCGGTATGGTACTGTGTCAAATGCTTTCTTGAAATCTAAATAGATACTGTCCACCCATCCTTCTCTTTCCTGTAATGTGTCTGTTACTCTGTCATAGTAGCTCAACAGATTGGTAACACATGATTTTCCTTTTCTGAAACCAAACTGTCTTTCTGTTATCATAATGTGTTCTTCTAAGTGATTTACCCAAGCTATTCTTATAAGCTTTTCTAATACCTTGCTTACAACACTGGTTAGTGATACTGGTCGGTAGTTAAGTGGATTTTGTCTATTCCCTTTCTTGATTAAGGGAACAATGTTTGCTTTCTTCCAAATATCAGGTAGTTTACCTTGACTCAAGGATTTCTTGAAAATTAAAAATAATGGTTTACTTAACTCCTTTGCACATTCACGTAGCACCGAACATGAAATTTCATCAGGACCATTTGCTTTTCCTTTGTCTAATTTACTTAGCTCCTCCTGTATTTCTTTTTCTGATGTTTTTATTTCTGGTAGTATGTGTGGGCATGCATGTTCCACATAATCCCTCTCAATTTTTTTTTTCCTCTGTAAAAACTGATAGTAAATTCTTGTTTAGTGCTTCACAAATATCCTTCTCTTGTGCATAGGTGATTCCATCGTCCATAATGGATTGTATTTTATCTTTTACTTGGTTTTGCTTCTGATGTAGCTGTAAAATAGCTTTGGTTGATCACTACTTTTATTTATGATATCCTCCTCAAACTGTTTTTGGGCTTCCCTCCTTATTCTTGTATAATAGTTTTTTGCCTGTTTGCATATATTATATGCCCTTTCACTATTGTGTCTTCTGTATCTATTCCACAACAAATCTCTTTTTTCTTTTGATTGTTTACATTCTGTATTGAACCATTTCTTTATTTTCTTTTCTGTTTCTTTGTGCTGTGGGATGTACTTCTGGACTCCTATTTCATAAAGTTCACAGAATTTTTCATATATAGCATTTAAATCTTGTCTTCTAAGCTCCTTTTCCCAAGCAATTTCTAAGAAGTACTTTCTTTAGGTCATGATACTTTCCCTTTTTATAGTTTAGGCTATTTTTGTAACTTTCATTGCTGTTACCTATGTCATATGCAATCCTGAAATTGCAATTTAGTACTGCATGGTCGCTTTTGCCGAATGGAGGGTGATATATTAAATTGTCAATATCGTTTTCTTGCCTAGTAAATATGGGATTTAGCATTGAGGGCACATTGAGTCCTCTTTTTCTGGTGCTTTCCCTTACTTGTTGCGTTAGGAAAAACTCATGCACAAGATCCAAGAGCTTTTGGTCCCAACAGCTTTCTTGGCTTATTATAGCTAGAGTATTCCAATTTATATTTGTATTAAAATCTCCAGTTAGTATAATTCTTTTCGATTTCTCTTCCATTTTATGTAGTAATTCTCTTAAACTCTGAATTGTACTCTCCGCCAGTTCCTCATATTCGTCTCTTTCCCATGTGTTTGATCTGGGTGACATGTACAAATCGGCTATAATTACTTTCCCTTCTGATGTATTTATCTCTACTGCAATCAGCTCTACTTGTGAGGGTATATCTAATTCTATTTCTTTGACTTTTGGATTTTTCGTAGTTAATATTATAATCACTCCTTTTTTTAAGTTCCTATCTCTTCTCCATATATTATATTCCCCCAAGTTTAGGATGTCATTTGATATCCTTGGTGTTAATTTTGTTTCAGTTAGGCATATTATATGTGGTTCATTTTCTCTGACATAATCATTCATCTTTAGTAATTCAGATACCATTCCATCCACATTTGAGTACAACTTAATCATCTTGTTTATGTACTTGCCATGATTTGATTCTACTACCTTCCTCCATTTTATTCCTTCCCGTTTATGTACCACTTTCGTACCTGCAATCCAATTACTTGGTAAAAAAATGTATTCTTCTCCTCCTCTGATCTTCCCTCATATTTTGTTTTTGCTTCCTCTCTTTTCTCTTTCAGTAATTCCTGCTCCTCTTGTGTTAGGCATCTTTTTATCCATACATTTTTGAACTCCTCTTTTTCCATAAGATTCCTTGCATTTTTTAGATGAATGATGTTATCATCTTCCTCAGCATATCTTCCTTTATATATGTGAATGCTATTCTCATATTAGCAAGCAATGTTTACATGTTATGTACCTTCTCCCTGATGTGATCATCTGGACATAGTTTGTTATTGATAATTACTCCTAGGTCCTTCTCCCTTTCTGATATGTGTAGGGTTGATCTTCCTAACTTATAATCCCAAACTGGCCTTTTCTCACTTTTACCAAATTCGATTACATGACACTTATCCACATTAAATTCCATTTGCCATTTATTGCTCCATTCATTAAGCTTGTTCAATTCCTCCTGCAGCTCTTTGCAAGAAACTGTATCAGTATATTTCCTTTGAACTTTTGCATCATTCGCAAACATATTTAGATAGCCTCCACTTTCAATGTTACTGTCAATGTCATTTATATATACTAGAAAAATAATTAGCACCAGCACTGATCCCTGTGGCACTCCGCTGGTCACTTCCCTCTATGGTGAATAATTTCCTCTTAATATTGTTCTCATTTCCCTTTTTCTGAGAACATCCTGCATCTAACAGTACAGTTTGCCTCGGATACCTCCTTGATGGTACAGTTTCCATAAAAGTCTTTGGTGCGGTACTCTGTCAAATGCTTTCTTTAAATCTAAACAGATACTGTCCACCCATCTTTCTCTTTTCTGTAATGTTTTTGTAACTCTATCGTAGTAGCTTAACAGATTAGTAGTACATGATTTTCCCTTCCTAAAGCCAAACTTTCTGTCTGTTATCATACCGCGTTCTTTTAGATGTTTTACCTAAACTTCCCTTATCAGCTTTTCTAGTATCTTACATACAACACTGGCCAGTGATACTGGTCGGTAGTTAAGTGGATCCTGTCTATTCCCTTTCTTGAATAGGGAAACAGTGTTTGCTTTCTTCCAAATGTCAGGTAGTTTACCTTGACCTAAGGATTCCTTGAATATTAAATACAATGGTCCGCTTAGCTCTTCTGCACATTCATGTAGCACCCAACCTGAAATTCCGTCAGGACCATTTGCTTTTCCTTTGTCCAATTTACGTAACTCTTCCTGTACTTCTTTTTCTGATATTTGTGTATCTGGTAATACTTGTGGGCATGCATGTTCCATATCATCTCTCTTAAAATTTCTTTCTTTTGTAAAAAATGATTGAAAGTTTCTTTCTCTTGTGTATAGATGATCTCATCATCCGTTACGGACTGTATTTTATCTTTAACTTTGGTTTTACTTCAGATGTAGCTGTAAAAAACTTAGGATGATCACTACTTTTATTTACAAAGTCCTCCTCAAACCATCTCTGAGCCTCCCTCCTCATCTTTGTATAGTCATTTCTTGCCTGTTTATAGTTGTTATATGTCCTCTCACTATTGTTTCTTCTGTATCTATTCCACAGCAAGTCTTTTTTTCTTTTGCTTTTTTACACTCTGTATTAAACCATTTCTTTATTTTCATTTCTGTTGCTTTGTACTGTGGGATGTAATTTTGGACTCCTGTTTCTTAAAAGTCACAGAATTTTCTATACATATTTTTTAAATTTTGTCCTCTAAATTTCTTTTTCCCAATTAGTTCCTAAGAAGTACTTCTTCAGGTCATGGTAATTGCACTTTTTGTAGTTTAGACTCTTATTGTAACTCTCATTGATGGTAACGTCATATGCAATCCAGAAGGCACAATTTAATACTACATGGTCACTTTTGCCGAATGGGGGGTAATATATTATACTGTCAGTTTCATTTTCTTGCCTGGTAAATATAAGATCTAGTACGGATGGATCATCAAGCTCTCTTTTTCTGATATTTTCCTTTACATGCTGTGTTAGGATGAACTCCTGCTCAGGATCTAAGAGCTTTTGATCCCAGCTGCTTTCATGGCTTTTTACATCTAAAGTATTCCAATTTATTTTGAAATTGAAGTCTCCAGTTAATACAGTTCTTTGAGATTTCTCTTGCATTCTATGTAATAATGTTCTTAAACTCTGAATTGTACTTTCTGCCAGGTCTTCATATTCGCCTCTTTCCCAGGTGTTTGATTTAGGTGGCATGTATAACTTTGGCACAATTAAGTTCCCTTCATATGTGTTAATTTCCAAGGGAATGAGTTCTACTTGTGAGGATATATCTAGTTTTATTTCTTTGACTTGCAGATTTTTCTTTCTTAAGATTATAGTTCCTCCACCCTTTATTAAATTTCTGTCTCCTCTCTATATATTGTATTCCTCTAATTTTAGGGTATCGTTTGATATGTTTGGGGTTAATTTTGTTTCAGTTAGGCAGATAATGTGTGGTTCCTTTTCTTTGATATAATCTTCTATCTCTAATAATTTAGACACCATTCCATCTACATCTGAGTACATCAACCTAACCATCTTGTTTGCATACTTACCATGACTTGAGTCTACCACCTTTTGATTTCTGTTCCCTGTTGGTTATGTGCCACTTTCTTACATGCAGTCTAATTACTTTGTAAAGAAAAACACTTTTCTTCTTTTGATCTTCCCCCATTCTTTGTTTTTGCCTCCTCCCTCTTCTCTTTTAGTTTACCTAATTCCTCTTGTGTGTGTGTGTGTGTGTGTGTGTGTGTAAGGCGTTGTAAAAGTTATTCAAGGCGAGACAGAGGACATTCGAGTATGAGGGTGTATTGTGAGAGTTTATGGGTGTTTGAAAACTTTATGTACTGCTGTTTTCTGATGATGCCGTTTTGTTAAATAAAGATACAGGAAATTGCAAGGCTTAGTAGATAAGTTGGTAGTGTTTGTAAGAAACGAAATGTAAAAGCGACTGTAAATATGAGTAGAGTTGCGGTGTTTGAAAGATGTCACACTGTGTACAGTAATACTGGATGCCCATGAAATGGATAATGTGAGACGCCTTCAATTATTTAGATACTGTGATGTATAACGATGGAAGTTTAGAGGAGGAATTGTATGTAAGGATACAGCAGAGAAGAAAATCTGCCAATTCAAAAAAGCATTAATGATGAGTAAGGTATAAATGTGGAAGTAAAAAAGCTGCTTCCTAAAGGTATTGTGACTCCTCCTCTAACGTAGAAGTGAAGATTGAATCCTGTTGGGAAGACACAAATTGTGTCAAGAGTGAGAGAAGTAGAAATAAATTTTCTGAGAGGAACATGCAGAGTTACATAGAGTGCCAGACAAATGAGGGAGTGAAAGAGTATCGCGGCATTGGTGTGGACATATTTGAGAGCACTATAAGTACTAGGAGATGGTTTGACCACGTAGAGAGGATGGAGAACAAGAGGCTGACTATAGTCGTTCTATTTTATGAAGGCAGTTTGGGTGGGGCAGCCAAAGACCTCACACCACTAGCTCAGTTGCCACATCACCACCACCACACACGTGTAATTACGCCTGCTCACCTCTCTCTCTCTCTCTCTCTCTCTCTCTCTCTCTCTCTCCTATTTTAAGTTAGTACCTAGTTATAAATGAATTTTAAATACTCTGTATAGATGTAATTAAAAAAAAACTATAGTATAGTATAAATCTGGTAAGACATTGTCAAGTGGAGTGACACGGGAAAAAAACTTATGTGTGCGGCTCATACTCAGTCAGTCTCCCTACATGGAAGCTTGCCCATCAAAATTCAAAACAAGAGAAAAAAATAAAGAAAATAAAAACTGAAGTAGTTAATATATATATAAATATGAGAGAGAGAGAGAGAGAGAGAGAGAGAGAAGCACGTGTGTGGCGACGATGTGGCAACAGAGCTAGCGGTGTGAGGTCTTAGGAGGCCTCACCCAAACCGCCTTCATATAATAGAAAGCCTATAGAAGAGTATGAGAGTAAAGTGGTGGTGGGGGGGAGGGAAGGTGAAGGATGGGATCAAGGATTTAGGGGACGAATGGAGTAGGGAGGTATGTGAGAGAAAGAGTGTGTGAGTTCGAGGGAGAACGTCCTAATGGCAGGGAACAGAGTGACATGGAAGCTATTTGTTTGTGGCCACACCTTATGGGATTAACGCGGGTGGCTATAGACTGATAGAATTTAAGTGAGATGAACCCTTTTGACTTGGAAGTAAATATAGTCCCCGGACAATTAAAATAATGGTAACTAACAAGGGACTGACAGGGAGATCTTCGGGTGATGACTCAGCATTAAGAAATCAGCCCTCTTCATCCTTGCAAGCACCTTGCCGATGCTATGAAACAACATGTATGAGATTTTTCATTTCGTTTTAATTGTATCAGAAGATACGAGAGCCTTATCTAGGCATAATTTGAACTTCATAGGTTTTCAGCAAGAGAAAATCTGAACCGTAAATGATGGGTTTTGTTAAAAGCCCACCATTAAATTTATGACTATTTATAGCACACAACTTTATTTGGCGATTGAGTTTATGTGTATGTGTATGTGTGTGTGTGTGTGTGTGTGTGTGTGTGTGTGGTTGTTGGTTTAATTTTTGCTGTATAAAGTTCTTTGTGTCTACAGGGTGCCTGATACCGATTCTAAAGATAAAAAGAAATCATCCCGAAAGGTGTCTGCAGGTGGTGACTATAAGGCGACTCGAGCAGAAGCGGTGCGGCACCCACACGCAGTCAGGTGAGGGACATTCCCCTGTTAAATCTGTTCATTACTATGACCTTTTTCATTTTTGTCCCTCTAGCACAGTGGTGTCTTTTGTGTGGTACTGTATGTCCGCGTTTTAAGTCCCTATTTAATATTTCATTTATGTTTGCTGTTATATCCCGGCAGTCCACGAAAATGTATTTTGAAATTGTTTTAGACAGCATCACAGTATTTTACAGAAGCGAGGAGAACCACCTTAACAGTGAAGAGGTTATGGACCTTTCCTGCTTGAAAATCTCTCTAAATCTGAATAAAAGCATCCGGAGTTAGTAAGAAAAAGAAAATAAAATATTGTCGTAGCAGTGAAGAGGTAGAGTGCAGTACAGTTTGTAATATTCAAGTTTCAGTGCTTCTTATGAAGATGATTTCCCATTTCCAGGAATTCAGAGTTGAATGAGAAATATGCTATATTCTGGAAAATTTCCATGGTTTATTTAGAAGACTGCCTGTATAATTTCTGTTTTAGTGATCAAAATGCCCCAGTCGTCCCAGTGACGACTCGAGGTGCCTGGAACCACTGTCTGACTCTCTTCTTCTTCATTTCTGCAACATTCGCGGCCTTTCCTCTAACTTTCGCTCTTTTGAGCACCACCTCTCCTCCTCTAAACCTCACCTTCTTTTTCTAACGGAGACTCAGCTGTCTGAGGCAACTGACAGCAAACCCTTTTCTGTATCCTCCTACTTTCTCAATACTCATTTCAAAGCCAAAGGTGGCTGTTGTGTATATATACGCAACGACTTATCTTGCTCTCGTGTTCCTGAACTCGATTCTTCTGAATTCTCTACACTCTGGCATCGGCTTTCCTGTCATTCTCTGACTAAATATATCTGTGCTGTTTACTTATCCCCTAATTCTACTGACTATCAAAAATTCTTCGACTATCTTCTACGATGGAACACATTTTATCCATTTCTCCTTTCTCTGAAATCTCCATTCTAGGAGATTTCAATGTTCAACACCACCTTTGGCTCTCCTCTCCTTTCACGGATCCACCTGGTGAACAAGCCTACATCTTTTCTATCCTTAATGACCTAGAGCAGCTTGTACAGCACCCTACCCGTATCCCTGACCGCCTTGGAGAGAGCTCCAACATACTTGACCTCGTCCTCGCAACTAATCCTTCTGCTTACTCTGTTAATCTTTTCTCTCCGTTGGGCTCCTCCGATCACAACCTTATTACCTTAACCTGTTCTATCACTCCGGTACGGCCTGTGGACCCTCCAAAGAGACGTCCCCTGTGGCAATTTGGAGCTGCAGATTGGGAGACCCTCAGGCAGTACTTCTTTGATTTTCCCTGGAATGATTATTGCTTCCATGGCCGGGAGCCATCTGAGTGTGCCTTGTGCATTATGGAGGTTATTCTCTCGGGCATGGAAGCATACATTCCTTTCTCATATCCTTTGACTAACGCAAGAAAGCCTTGGTTTAATCATGCTTGTTCTAATGCTGTCCGCAACAAGGAGAGGGCCTACAAAAGGTACTGGAGCCAACCCACCCCTGAATCACATCATCTTTACGTTTCTGCCCGGAATCATGCTAAGTCTGTTCTTCGCTCTGCTAAAAGTAATTTCATCCATACTAAATGCTCTCAACTCTCCAACTCGAATTCTTCCCGCTCCTTCTGGCACCTTGCCAAAAATCTTTCTAACAACTTTACCTCATCATCCTTCCCTCCTCTTTTCTACTCTGATGGTTCTGTAGCTATTTCTTCTACTGATAAAGCAGATCTCTTCGCACAGACTTTCTCCTCCAATTCCACCTTAGACGATTCCGGTGCTGTTCCTCCATCACTTCTCCTCTCTGACTTCCTCATGGCTGACATTAAAATTTCTTCAGTTGATGTATTTTCTGCCATTGCTGGCCTCAGTACTAACAAGGCATATGGGCCTGATGGGGTCCCTCCTGTTGTTCTCAAGAACTGTGCTTCTGTGCTTACACCCTGCCTAGGCAAACTCTTTCGCCTTTGTCTGTCAACTTGTACCTTTCCTTCTTGCTGGAAGTTTGCTCTCATTCAGCCAGTCCCAAAGAAGGGTGACCACTCCCAACCCTCCAACTATCGTCCAATTGCTTTAACGTCCTATATTTCACAAGTTTTCGAGTCAGTTCTCAATATAAAAATTTTAAGGCATCTTTCCTATCACAACCTTCTTTCCGATCGTCAGTACGGGTTCCGTCAGGGACGCTCCACTGGCGATCTTCTCACCTACCTTTCAGACTCCTGGTCATCCTCCTTTCGGGACTTTGGCGAAAGCTTTGCCATTGCACTTGACATCTCAAAGGCTTTCGATCGAGTCTGGCATAAATCTTTAATTTCCAAACTGCCCTCCTACGGTTTCTATCCTTCTATCTGTGCCTTCATCGCTAGCTTCCTTTCTGGTCGTTCTATTGCCGCTGTTGTAGACGGCCATCGTTCTTCTCCTAGATCTATCAACAGTGGTGTTCCTCAGGGCTCTGTCCTATCACCAACTCTCTTCCTTTTATTCATCAATGATTTTCTAAGCTGTACATCTAACCCTGTCCACTCATACGGTGATGACTCCACCCTTCACCTTTCCATTCTGTTCCCGCAACGCCCATCTCAACAGTTACTTCAACAAACAAGGGATGTGGCTATGGCACACCTAATGTCAGACTTGGCTCCTATCTCTGACTGGGGTAATAATAATATGGTTGTTTTTAATGCATCTAAGACTCAGTTCTTACACCTATCAATCCGACAAAATCTTCCACAGGTATACCCACTAATGTTTAATAATATTCAGCTTAATCCTGCATCATCCTTGAACATGCTTGGGGTTTCATTTACTCGGGACTTATCTTGGAAAGATCATATTACATCTCTTGTAAAATCTGCTTCCAAGAGATTGGGTGTGCTAAGCCGACTCCGCTCTTTCTTTACCCCTGCACAATTGTTGACTCTGTACAGGGGTTTTTTCTGCCCCTGTGTGGAGTACAACTCTCATGTGTGAGGAGGCTCCCCACATGCAGCTCTTCTCAATAGGGTGAAGTCAAAGGCTTTTCGTCTCATTAACTCTCCTCCTCTTACTGACTCCCTTCAACCTCTGTCTCTTCACCGCACTGTTGCATCTTTATCTCTTTTCTATCGCTACTTTAATGGTCACTGCTCCTCTGAACTGTCTGCTTACATTCCTCCACCTCTACGACGGGCGCGTAGCACCCGTCTGGCAGCAAACTCTCATCCCTTTTCTGTCCAACTCTCTAATGCAAGAGTTAACCGTTACTCCCAGTCTTTCATTTATGCAACAGGTCAGCTCTGGAACTGTCTCCCTCTGTCTGTATTTCCTGCTGCCTATGATCTCCAGTCTTTCAAACGCAGTGTGTCCAGGCATCTCAAAATGATCGGATCTTGAATTTGGCTCTCTATTGTATTTTGTTTTTCTCATGGAGGGAACTGTTACTGCGGACTCATGGCCTTTGGTTCCTTCTTCCTCGCATGAAAAAAAAAAAAAGTCTTACTGACGGCTCTAGGCTTGCACATAAGTTTGATCCCCAGGAAGCGAGTGGAAGTAATTTGATCACGCAGTGTTACCAAAGGCAGTAAGATGGTCATCTGTTTGGAAATTTAGTACGGGACCGCAGTAGTCTTTTCTCTGGCCCGTACATCTAGAAGATGGTAATAAGAGACTGACTTGTTATTTTTGTCATACTCTCATCTATGTTGAGTGTTTTGAAAATTTCAGTATTTACAAGTAATCTAAAAGACATGTAGTCTCGTTGGTTATACTTGAATACTTTCAAATAATCTTTACTGTGTAGTGTCATATCACTCTGTCTAGGCTATGAACTTCCTGGAGAAGAAAGAACCAAAGACTAGGGTAGAAGCTGCAAAGTCGTTCTTTAAAAAATTCAACAAAAGAGGTGCACAGAAATAACAGAAAATTTTTTCAAGGTCCCTTCTGACCTATTAAGCAGATTTACCAGTTTCCCCCACTTGGTTGTGCTAATTGTATGTAAGAATTTGTGATATGATGGAGCACATCAATGACACATAGGGAGGATTTATTGTTCTTTTTGAAGGCATTTACATACCATCTCAAATTTGTTAATGACCACAAGTGTCTGCAACATCTCTTCCTAGCAGTGGAATTAAGTGCACATATGGGCATGTTGTTTATTTGAAAGATACTACACTTTCGAAACGACTTAAATTCTTTAAGGTATGAATAAACACAGGATATATGTAAAGAGTATTGTGCGGTACTGCAAGGAGGAGAGGGAGAGAAGACAAGTAGGAAGAGGTGAAAGGGGGAAGGGGGGTAGGGAACTTGGGGGAGAGAGAGAGAGAGAGAGAGAGAGAGAGAGAGAGAGAGAGAGAGCAGAAGCAGATACTGCCATGGCAATACAAAATCATATTTCTAAGAAATCTGCTCTTTGACCGAGTTCAGCACAGTATTTTTTTTTTCACTGTATTGTCGTCAGTAGGTCTACTTTTCTAATTGCAGTGTATACAGTATTGCTCGCTGATTATGCTTACATACTGCAGTAAATCTCAGATGCAAATATTGACTTTCACAAAGCAATCTGCAGTGCAACCTTTGCAGAACCTCTTTAATACAGTATTGTACAATCCGTTCATCCCCCCCCCCCGCCCTTTTTTTTGTTTTTTTATGCAACCTAGGAGATCATCATATTAGTTAAGTAGTATAAAAAGTAAGAGCAGATAAAATTGTTTAGAGACAGCAACAACATTTCGCCATTATTTTTTCATATGGGCTCCAGCATGCTGGCATGCATCGCTTTTGGTCATATAAGAGCATCACTCCTTGCCGCTCGTTCTCCAGCAGTCTCTGTTCACTTCCTTAGGCCTGAGTCACGCTCTATGACCTCATCCCAAGTCTTTTTTTGACCTACCTCTCGCAACTCTTCCCTAAACATTCACACCTTTCACCCTCCACATCCAGATGTCATCCTTCATCATCTCCATATGCCCAATCCTTATCTGCTTACCCCTTCTCATCACAACACTAATTCATTCAAGCTCTGTCCTTCCTCTCCACTCTTCATTCGTAATACTGACTCCCCATAGCCCAGGCGATATGTGCATCAGTAACAAGGAATTAGGCAAAATCATGTACAAGCATGAAACTTTGCACAATGATAGACCATCATATGGATATAAATTCCAGACATGAGCCATTCGAAAAGCACGATATTTTTGCCGTGGCAGCCATTTCTGATCTGCCATTACGAGAAATATGTTTTTTTGCCATATCTAATAAACTAATCGACTTTATGGTAATAAAATTGATCCACCTAGTGAACAAGCCTATATCTTTTTTATCCTTCATGACCTAGTGCAGCTTATACAGCACTCGACCCACATCCCTGGCCGTCTTGGAGAGAGTTCCAGCAAACGAGTATATGACCTCTTCTTTACAACTAATCCTTCTGCTTACAGTTAATCTTTCCTCTCCGGTGGGCTCCTCCGATCACAGCCTTATTACCTTAACCTGTCCTATCGCTCCAGTACTGCCTGTGGATTCTCCAAAGAAACGTCGGTTGTGGCGCCTTGAACCTGCTAATTGGGAGGCCCTCAGGCAGTACTTCTTTGATATTCCCTGGAATGATTATTGCTTCCATGACCGGGAGCCATCTGAGTGTGCCTTGCGCATAACGGAATTTATTCTCTCGGGCATGGAAGCATACATTCCCTTCTCATATACTTTGACTAATACAAGAAAGCCTTGATTTAATCACGCTTGTTCTAATGCTGTCTACAACAAGGAGAGGGCTTATAAAAGGTACAGGAGCCAACCCACCCATGGATCACATCTTTTTTATGTTTCTGCCCGGAATCGTGCTAAGTCTGTTCTTTGCTCTGCAAAAAATAATTTCATCCATACTAAATGCCCTCAACTCTCCAACTCAAATTCTTCCCGCTCCTTCTGGCGCCTTGCCAAAAACCTTTCTAACACCTTTACCTCATCATCCTTCCCTCCTCTTTTCTACTCTGATGGCTCTATAGCTTTTTCTTCTGCTGGTAAAGCAGATCTCTTCACTCAGGCTTTCTCCTCCAATTCCACCTTAGACGATTCCGGTGCTGTTCCTCCATCACTTCCCCCCTCTGACTTCCTCATGGCTGACATTAAACTTTCTTTAGCTGATGCACTTTCTGCCATCACTGGCCTCAACACTAACAAGGAATATGGACTTGATGGGGTCCCTCCTGTTGTTCTCAAGAACTGTGCTTCTGTGCTTACAGCCTGCCTAGGCAAACTCTTTCGCCTTTCTCTATCAACTTTTACCTTTCCTTTATGCTGGACGTTTGTTCTCACTCAGCCAGTCCCAAAGAAAGGTGACCATTCCCAGCCCTCTAACTATCGCCCAGTTGCTATAACATCCTGTGTCTCTAAAGTTTTCGTGTCTATTCTTAACGGAAAAATTTTAAAGCATCTCTCCTATCATAACCTTCATTCTGATCATCAGTATGGGTTCCAATAGGGGCGCTCCACTGGTGATATTCTCACTTGCCTTTCAGACTCCTGGTTATCCTCCTTTCGGGACTTTGGCGAAAGCTTTGCCATTACACTTGACAACTCAAAGGCTTTCGATGGATTCTGGCATAACTCTTTTATTTCCAAACTGCCCTCTTACGGTTTCTATCCTGCTATCTGTGCCATCATCTATAGCGTCCTTTCTGGTCGTTCTATAGCTGCTGTTGTAGAGGCCACCGCTCCTCTCCTAGATCTATCAACAGTGTCGTCCCTCAAGGCTCTGTCCTATTACCAATTCTTTTCCTTTTCTTCATCAATGACCTTCTATGCTGTACATCTAACCCTATCCACTCATATGCTGATGATTCCACCCTTCACCTTTCCATTCTGTTCTCACAACGTCCATCTCAGCAGTCGCTTCAACAAACAAGAGATGAGGCTGTGGCACACTTAATTTCTGACTTGGCACTTATCTTTGACTGGGGTACAAAGTTGCTGTTTTTAATTCATCAAAGGCTAAGTTCATACACCTATCACCTCGACAAAGTTTTCCACAGGAGTACCCACTAATGTTTAATAATATCCAGCTCAATCCTGCATGATTCTTAAACATACCTTGGGTTTCGGTCTCTCGGGAATTAGCTTGGAAAGATCATGTTACATATCTTGTAAAATCTACTTCCAAGAGATTAGGTGTGTGTCACGAATCAATTCGCGACATTTCCCTTTTGTGAGAAGCCGCGAACTATTAGTGGAAAACTCACTGTGTATCGCTCAGTTAACCGTTTCTCTCTCCATTTCGGGGTATACTTTTCAAATCATTCGTCACCGTTTTCAGGGGTGACCGATTTGATGCACGTCACTAAGTGCGCTACTGAGCGATACAATTGTTTCTTTATCGTTCGCCTCTGCTTGCATAAACCGTTAGCCACGCCTTCTTCCGGTGGCTCGTGCTTCCTGCCCATACATTATTTGAATTCAGTCTTGTGTTTGCTGTGACGGAGAAAGGGTCTGTGCTCAGAAGTGGAGAGGTCAGCTAGCACCCCAAGCTCCATTAGTACAGTTAATCCCAGTACTCCCACCCCACTCCTCGGGTGATACATAGTATTCATCGACTGGTATTTCCTTTGTGTATTTTGTAGTTTTAAGAGCTTAGTTAAGGTGTTTTTCCTAGGCGTAAGTATTTAGCTTCTGTGTGAGTGAGCGAGTGCGTCTCATTGATTTGATTTGAAATGTAATGTTAAATTTATTTTTGTAATTAATAAATTTAACAGTTCTATTTCTTGAGCTTAATGTAGAGTAAATCTTGTTTCATTTCTCCATAATTAAGCTTATTTTCCATATAGCTCCTAGCTTGCATAAACGTTTTACTATTCATAACTGGTACTTAGACCAGTCTTGTATTAACTTAAAATCCGTTGTGCCAGGAGTTAATGCATCAGCAAGAACCTGATGTTATTATTATTAGTATTAGTTATTTATTGTCAGGGGTGATGTAACTTTCTCCAGAGGCTAACAGTACAGTAATTCAGCAATTGTGAGTAATTAGTCTCTGCTGTGTACTGTTGAGAAAGTTTATAAATTCTCGTTCTCAGAGAGTCGTGCGAAGAAGCAGCGTAATCATTGCTTGATGTAGCAAGACAATCATTGTCTCTGCTCTTCAATATTATTGAATATTATTATCAATTTAAACAACATTTAAAGCATATATTTTAAAATTACCATGATATTCTAAAAACCCCGTGACAATTGGCGACCTCGCCAGGATATTAACTCCTAGCTCTAAAGCTATTCACGAGATAGTGCTCACTCATTCATATTTAGGTATTTATCATTAAAGTTTATAGGCACAAGCTTACTGGTGTTTACCCTTAATTTAGCAAGTGAATTTTGCTTTATTAATCAATAGAATACTTAACTCTAGTTTATTTTTGGTAACGCCAGACAATTTTATTCGCTTCTGGGAAGTCGCCGTACCATTGTGTTTATTATTGAGTCTTCCCAGTCATTTACATTTTTGATTTATTCTTTGCCAGTTAACTGGATAAGACTGGTCACCACTAGCTTGTGTCTGTACTCTTTATTTTTGTTTATTAGTATTCGTCGCTAAGCAGTCAGTACTCAATTTCGGTTTGCTTAATAAATTAGCGAAATGGCTACTACTGTATTTTTACAGGAAGCCAAAGAAATGGGTCTTTCGGACCCAACCGAAATTAAAGAGTATATACTCTCACGGCATAATCACGAGCAGAAACAACGCGAGCTCGAGTTAGAAAAAGAGCGAGAACAGCGCGAACACGAGCGAGAACAGCGCGAATACGAGCGTGAACAATGAGACAAAGAACGAGAACATGAACTTGAAGTGCTGAAGCTCAAGCGAGATTCCTTGGCTTCAGACACGTCTGGTGCAGTTGGTCCAAGCTCCACGAGCTTTCTCCCTGCACATGTCCTGGCGACCCCACGCATCAAGCTTCCTTCATACAAGGAAAGCGAGCGAATCGAGCCGTACATAGCTCGTTTTGAGGACATGGCAGACATGTATCAACTGGATGAGGCAGCTAAGCGGATCCAATTTCTTAGTTTATTTGAGGGCCCTGCCCTCGATATTCTCCACAGAATTCGTGGAGACAATCTCACATATGAGATGATGAAAGCTGCACTCATTAAGGCGTATGGTCTCACAGTAGACGACGCCAAAGTTCAGTTCATGCGAGCTCGTCTCCAAGACAAGGAGACAGCTGTTCAGTTCCTTGATCGTCTCACAGCTTACTTAAATGAGTGGATGGAGAAAGATGAAACTCCTTTCACGCGTGAGGGGATAATTGACCTTATGCTGCGTACACAGCTAGAGAGGTCGTGGCCTGCTGAGCTCATAGCACAGCTTAAGATCTGCCAGGTGAAAGATGCCAGCCAAATGGCAGAGAAGGCTGACGCATTCTTTACTGCATACGGGTATCAAGCTCGTAAGCAAAACACCTGGAGTAGAAAAGATACTGCCAAGTCTGGGAAGCCGTCTCAGACTGAATCCCAGCACCAAGGCCGTTCTCAGAGTAATGGTCAAGGTCCAAAACCGCAGTGGAAGGACCAGGGGCAAAACACTCAGAAACCTGAGTGGAAGAGGTACAACAAGTACCCTAACCAGCAGCAGTATCAGCCACGCAACCGACCGACGGGACAAGAGTTTTCACCACCAACTCAAAAGAGGCAGGAAGCGAATGCAGCCTTCATTCCTCAGCAGCAGCCTGGTTGTCACATCCCTACCAGTGTGGGTACTTCCCCACAGTTCACTAGTCCCACAGTGACAGTGAACCCCCCTCCACAGATGGCCAATGTTCCATCTTCCCATGCAGTGAGTGCAAACCCTCAAGTATATAACTCTCAAGGCACAATGTTTGCCACATCAATTCAGCAGCCTCATGAGTGGCTGGCTGCTTCCTCCACAGGCCCTCCCACAGGTGACAGTACCTTCCTTGTTCAGCCAGGGTTTGTGGGAGGCATTCCTGTGAAGGTCCTGAGAGACAATGGTTCCTCAGGTTGCTCTGTTAAACAGAGTTTAGTTCGGCCTGAGCAGTATACAGGTCGACAGATCCATGCAAAGCTTATTGATGGATCAGTGAGATTGTTCCCTGAGGCATGTATCCAGGTGGCATCTCCATTTTATACTGGTACGACACTTGCAGTTGTCATGCCAGAGCCTCTATTTGACTTGATAGTAGGCAATATTCAAGGAGCCAAGGATAGTTGCTCCGATGATGGCGCCACTCAGACTTCGGCTGCTGCGGTAACACGAGCCATGACTGAGGCTCCAGACTGTGTCACCCCAGTGATCATTGAATCGCCGCAAGATCTGATGTGTAGTCAACTTGTTGTACAAGAACAACATTCTGACCCGACACTTGCTACCGTGCGGAACAAACAAAAGGGTCGAGTGATAAAGTATTCACGGGGAGGTCGAGCCAAGTTCCTTCGTAAACAAGGACGGCTCTACCGTGAGTCACGAACACCCGAGGGCGAGGTTCGACTGCAGTTTGTCGTTCCCGCCAAGTACCGCCTAGCAGTGTTACAATGGGGTCATTGTTCAGTCTCAGGGGGTCACATGGGCAAAAGGAAGACCCAGGCCCGTATCCGAGCTGACTTTTTCTGGCCAGGGATGGGACGGGACATAGATAGTTTTGTCCGTTCTTACAGTGTGTGCCAAAGTATCACCACTAATCAGGGACATGCCCTTCCTGTGCCATTTGTAACTACACCTGTAATCTCTGAGTCAGTTGAGAGACAGGGTAGTGGTGAAGTGGGTGCAGACCTGACGTCTCGCCCATTGGCCCCACAGGACACATTATGTCCAGGGCCTGTACATACATATTATGTACCGTAAGTTAAGGGGGAAGTTGAGAGGCGACTTGAGGCTATGGAAGACCCAAGTTTGCACAAGGATTCTCAGCTTCCCGATACTAATAGAAGTACTGTAGGTTAAGGGGGAAGTTCGAGAGAGAACTCCACAGTGGCGACTTGAAGCTATGGAAGACCCAAGTTTGCATAAGGATTCTCAGCTTCCCGGTACTAATAGAAGTACTGTAGGTTAAGGGGGAAGTTCGAGAGAGAACTCCGCAGAGGCGACTTGAGGCTATGGAAGACTCGAGTTTGCACAAGGATTCTCAGCTTCCCGGTACTAATATAAGTATTGTATTGTAGGTTAAGGGGGAAGTTCGAGAGAGAACTCCGCAGAGGCGACTTGAGGCTATGGAAGACCCAAGTTTGCACAAGGATTCTCAGCTTCCCGATACTAATATAAGTATTGTAGGTTAAGGGGGAAGTTCGAGAGAGAACTCCGCAGAGGCGACTTGAGGCTATGGAAGACCCAAGTTTGCACAAGGATTCTCAGCTTCCCGGTACTAATATAAGTATTGTATTGTAGGTTAAGGGGGAAGTTCGAGAGAGAACTCCGCAGAGGCGACTTGAGGCTATGGAAGACCCAAGTTTGCACAAGGATTCTCAGCTCCCCGATACTAATATAAGTACTGTAGGTTAAGGGGGAAGTGAGAACTCTGCAGAGGCGACTTGAGGCTATGGAAGACCCAAGTTTGCACAAGGTTTCTCAGCTCTCCGATATTAATATAAGTACTGTAGGTTGAGGCAGAGGTTGAGGACCCGTGTGCAGTTCGAGGCTATGGAAGACCCGAGTTTGCACAAGGATTCTCAACTTGCCGACCATAATTGTGTGCTATAATTAATGGCGACCTCGAATGTACGTCGTAGCACTGACTGCTAGGCAGAGAGTAATTGTAACATAAAAAATTTTTTGTCCCATTGACACTTTTGATGCTCCACCTCAATTGGTTTTGCAGGTTCAGCAATGGGTGTAGCAGTTTAGCTGTGCGGGCCAGCTGATCGTCTGCCGCACACTGCCGCCTCTTCTCCTCTGCCTTCGTCGTCGCCATATTATTATTTACTATGTCATTTTACATGTAGGTACAGTTACACTACAACTGTCACACCTACACCGTGTATTACATACATCACGCTACACAACAATTAGTTGTCAGTGTAAATGTAGCGAATTTTCGCTCAGTTTGACCTGAGTACAGGATTTTCACCGTCGTCACGGAGTTTTTCCCTCAAGCTTGCTTCTATTAACGTAAATACGAGTTTTTTTCGCTCACTGGCGACTGCGATTTTCTCCTGTAGCAGGATAGCACACACACCACAGTGTGAATCTTGTGTGACTGAGTTAGGATTTATATGTATGTATATTGAAATCTTTCTTCTGAAGGAAGAAAGATTTAATTTTCATGGGGCGTAATGTCACGAATCAATTCGCGACATTTCCCTTTTGTGAGAAGCCGCGAACTATTAGTGGAAAACTCACTGTGTATCGCTCAGTTAACCGTTTCTCTCTCCATTTCGGGGTATACTTTTCAAATCATTCGTCACCGTTTTCAGGGGTGACCGATTTGATGCACGTCACTAAGTGCGCTACTGAGCGATACAATTGTTTCTTTATCGTTCGCCTCTGCTTGCATAAACCGTTAGCCACGCCTTCTTCCGGTGGCTCGTGCTTCCTGCCCATACATTATTTGAATTCAGTCTTGTGTTTGCTGTGACGGAGAAAGGGTCTGTGCTCAGAAGTGGAGAGGTCAGCTAGCACCCCAAGCTCCATTAGTACAGTTAATCCCAGTACTCCCACCCCCCACTCCTCGGGTGATACATAGTATTCATCGACTGGTATTTCTTTTGTGTATTTTGTAGTTTTAAGAGCTTAGTAAAGGTGTTTTCCTAGGCGTAAGTATTTAGCTTCTGTGTGAGTGAGCGAGTGCGTCTCATTGATTTGATTTGAAATGTAACGTTAAATTTATTTTTGTAATTAATAAATTTAACAGTTCTATTTCTTGAGCTTAATGTAGAGTAAAAATCTTGTTTCATTTCTCCATAATTAAGCTTATTTTCCATATAGCTCTAGCTTGCATAAACGTTTTACTATTCATAACTGGTACTTAGACCAGTCTTGTATTAACTTAAAATCCGTTGTGCCAGGAGTTAATGCATCAGCAAGAACCTGATGTTATTATTATTAGTATTAGTTATTTATTGTCAGGGGTGATGTAACTTTCTCCAGAGGCTAACAGTACAGTAATTCAGCAATTGTGAGTAATTAGTCTCTGCTGTGTACTGTTGAGAAAGTTTATAAATTCTCGTTCTCAGAGAGTCGTGCGAAGAAGCAGCGTAATCATTGCTTGATGTAGCAAGACAATCATTGTCTCTGCTCTTCAATATTATTGAATATTATTATCAATTTAAACAACATTTAAAGCATATATTTTAAAATTACCGTGATATTCTAAAAACCCCGTGACAGTGTGCTAAGCTGACCCCGCACCTTCTTTACACGTGCACAGTTATTGACTTTATACACTGGTTTTATTTGCCCCTGTGTAGAGTACGACTCTCACGTGTGAGGAGGCTCCCCACATGCAGCTCTTCTCAATAGGGTGGAGTCAAAGGCTTTTTATCTCAGTAACTGTCCTTCTCTTACTGGCTCCCTTCAAAGTCTGTCTCTTCACCACACTGTTGCATCTTCAGCTCTTTTCTATCGCTACTTCAGTGATCACTGGTCCTCTGAACTGTCTGCATGCATCCATCCCTCCACCTGTACGACGGGAGAGTAGCACCAGTCTAGCAACAAACTCTCATCCCTTTTCTGTCCAACTCTCTAATGCAAGAGTTAACCGTTACTCCCAGTCCTTCATTTATTCAAGAGGCCAACGCTAAAACTGTCTCCCTCTGTCTGTATTTTCTACTTCCTATGATCTGCAGTCTTTCAAACGCAGTGTGTCCATGCATCTCAAAATGAACGGATCTTGAATTTGGCTCTCTGTTGTATTGTTTTTGTTTTTTCTTGAAAGGAATGGTTTGTGGGCTCCTGGCTTTTCGTTCGTTCTTTCTTGCACACACACACACACACACACACACACACATATATATATATATATATATATATATATTAGCTTTTCAGGGTCAAGGATGACGATTAAACCATTCAAAATCATGTAAAATTATTGTAATGCTATGCTTTTGCACAATTACCACAAAACACCCATTTACGGCACACACTATTATTTCGCAAAATCCAAATCTAAGTTGTGAAAGTTACGTGTATGATTCTGCTGCAATTATCATCTGTACAATGGACTATCATTTTCAAATGAAAGTCACACCTAAATTTCGAATTTCAATTTTTATTCCGGAATTGCCTAAAATAATGCCTTTATATGTTCAAACCTTGCTCCAAAGTCGACCGTGCAGATGTGGTTGATACAGTTTCGAACTGCGATGCACTAACTACGTCTACATGATGGGCAAGATTGTTCGAAATTTGGT
This sequence comes from Coenobita brevimanus, assembly GCF_032717465.1. NCBI lineage: Eukaryota > Metazoa > Arthropoda > Malacostraca > Decapoda > Coenobitidae > Coenobita > Coenobita brevimanus. The sequence goes on along the minus strand of NC_137064.1, from coordinate 18,169,275 downwards.
GCAGCTTTTATTAATGAATTCATAGTAATCACATTTTATTCAGTGTGCATAATCCCCACCATAATGATATGATATGGCGCTGTGCAATTTTGAAAATAGCCTTTACACATCGGCAAGCATTTCTGCACCCCTTTTGGCAGCTACAGCGTAACAGTTCACAAGTAGTTTTTCTCGCTTGTGAAAGTGTGGTCCACACTGGCTGCCATTCTTCTGGATTTGACCAACCGGATTCTGAGGGACAGGGGAGTTCTGGTGAAAGATCCAGAGTTCTACCCCAGCAGTAAGAACCCTGGAATACACTTCTCCGGATATGGAGCATAAGAGCATCATTTGTAGGGGGTATGTCCTCCATCCTGTGCCCTTTCTTGAAGGAGCTGCATGCGAGCTGCATGAACACTGGGTAGAGTACTGGTTTTCTTGTACAATAAGACAGTGAAACACTCCATTGTGTAAAGTGTCTCATATATAAACTCATCTGGGACCACCATCACTGAGTGGTAAGCCTCCATGAGATTGTCATGTCTTCCATATATCCCAGGCTGTTTTCTTCCTCCTTTTGGCGAAGAATGACACTGTATCACAGCCTGTGTAGGCATGGAAGATTGAAAGGACCTTGGACTTCACTGGACCCAGTGACAGGGCAATAAAATGTTTGGGAATGTATCGGAGATGGTGCCCAGTGCTAAACGCTGCACATAGCTCAGTAATGTTGAGTGTGGGAATGATGGTGATGGCAAGAATCACCATATCAGTATCCACCGTACGAATCATAATCCTTTGATAGCCTTCTTTGACTGCATCAGCTGCATGCACAAACAACCATGTGTCAGCTTCTTCGTGAAAACAGGAAGCAAGTGAACTTATATTGTATGGATTTGCACTCATGACATTTTCTCTGTATGTTGTGATAACCCACTTTTCTGTCTGAATTGTTGCAACATGTACGGCAAGGAACTCAGACAGGTCAGTTTTGTTTTGTCCTCTCTGAGAAATTCCTGCCAGTTTTGTGGTACATAGATGTAATCTACAACCATTTTCCTGACTCTCTTTCCACCCTAGATTCTGGTTTGTGCTTTCAGGCTGTGTACTGTGTAATATCTCATATATCAACTCTGTCGACCTTCTTCAACTGTGCCTGTATGTATGGTACGATCTTAGAACATCGTACAACCAGTAAAGTGTATCGTGTTTACAATTACTGCTCCATCCAGAATAGTTACACCACATTCTGGAGCCTGCCTTTGGCTATCAGCCTCATTCTCTAGGCAGCTGAGGAGATCAAACTTTTTTCCACTACGCAGAGTCCCATCTTGAGACAGAGGTGGTGAGCAAGACTGATTTTGATACCTGAAAATCTCTTCCAGGTTTTCCTCACTTATTTGGCACGCTATATATCGGAGTGAAAACAGAGTGCAGTCATTCTTCAAGTGAGACACCTTCAGAGAGTCAATGGTTGTCGAATTGGGCACTTGTTAAACACAGAAAATTTGTTATTCTTGATAGGGTCAGATATGGGTTGGTCTCCAACAAGACGTGATGTGATGTATCTCTTGAATTGTTCTTGACCATTCTTCTCTGTGCTGTTGACTGCCTCTATGGTCTCATCCCCAAAGACTTCCCTGTGTGCCTGTTCTGTAAAATGCACTGCAATTGTCTGCAGATGGATTGCCAAGTTCCTCCATTACATCTACCATTGACTTAACATGGTTAGTGAAGGCTGCTTGGGTAGCTTTGTTTTGTTCATGATAGGAGGTACCCTTGGACAGTTTTTTGCATTGTTTCAGAGATGAATTCACATACTATACCGGTTAGCTCTGGACCTGTGACCATCCAGCACTGCAGAGGCTCTGGGTTTTGAATTAGTCCAGTGGCACCACTGTCACCCTTCATGTTGTAGAATTGTTCTCTTCATGTGCCTGGTCTATTGCCATTGCTGAAAATCGGTTGTGTGTCTTCTGGGCTGTAAACCTGTTACAGAAGTCCTGTAATACCTGAGGATGACGTTTGCCGAGACTGGCCATGTCATGTACACTTGCGTTCACGATTCCCTAGACACATCTGGAGGTATCTGGCATCTCTTACTACACGACGTAGTATTAATCTATGAATGATGGCAACGATTTGTGTCGTGCCCGCTGATTGGTTACAGAGGCTCAGTTCCATTGGTTACTTGTGTGAGATTTAAAAATTACATTCTACCATCTCTAGAGTGTATTGCGTGATACTGTCAGTATAATGGTAGAGATATCACATGATTCAGTCGTACTGAGTATCAGCATTATTTACATACATCTACAGTTGGTTAAACTGTAGTAATATGAGGAACAGCAGCCAATGGCAACCTATGTTACATCTAGTTGGATTCGCTTCAAAGGAACGAAACAGATTTCATATTGACCAAATTAAGTAAAAGTATTGTTTCTGCGTAGCTAATTGATATTTAACATGTGCCTCAATCCTCTGTTGCTGTGTCCTAACACTGTTTGACCTAAGGAGCACTGCATCATTTCATACGGTTACTATATAACGGAACCCTGTGTTCTTACCTAATTGTATCTTTACAGGAATGAGTCAAGCTCGTATTGTCCCGTGTCTTAGACCATATTTATCGTACATATCCTTAAATTTGTGAATTGTTTTGGCACACACTATTTCATTCGGTAGTGCATTCCATTGATCAATTGCTCTGTTTGGGAAACTGAATTTCCTTACGTCTTTATCACCTCTCTTCTTATGCAGTTTTTTGCAGTGTCCTCTTGCTGATGCTTCTCCATATGTTAAGTAATCATTTATGTCTATTTTCTCCTTTCCTGATATGCACTTATATAGTATTATCATGTCACCTCTTTTCCTTCTCTCCTGTAGTGTTGGTAGATTCAGTTTATTTAGTCTTTCTTCATAGCTTAGGTCCCTTAAGCTTGGTATCCATCTTGTAGCGGCCCTTTGAACTTTTTCAATCTTGTCTATATGCTTTTTGAGATGAGGACTCCAGACTACTGATGCATATTCCAGGGTTGGTCTAATGAATGATGTTATTATCCTTTTTAGCATGTCTTCATTTATGTATGTGAATGCTATTCTCATATTTGCAAGCAGTGTATACATGTTCCGTACCTTCTCGCTGATGTGGTCAGCCGGAGGTAGTCTGTTATTGATAATCACACCTAGGTCTTTCTCTCTTTCTGATGTGTATAGGGTTTTATTTCCTAACTTATAATCCCAATCAGGTCTTTTTCCACTTTTACCAAACTTGATTACATGACACTTGTCCACATTGAATTCCATTTGCCATGTACTACTCCATTCATGAAGTTTATTTAATTCTTCTTGTAGCTCCCTACAAGAGTCTGTGCTAGTAATTCTCCTTTGTATTTTTGCATCATCTGCAAACATATTCAGATAGCTCTCATTTCCAGTGTTACTGTTTATATCATTTATGTACACTAAAAACATGATTGGTGCCAGCACCGAACCCTGTGGTACTCCACTAGTCACTTCTTTCCATGATGAGTAGTTTCCTCTTAGTACTGTCCTCATTTCTCTTTTTATGAGAAAGTCTTGCATCCAACAAAACAGTTTGCCTCGAATTCCTCCTTGATGGTACAGCTTCCATAAAAGTCTTTGGTGTGGTACTGTGTCAAAAGCTTTCTTGAAATCTAAATAGATACTGTCCACCCATCCTTCCCTTTCCTGTATTGTGTTTGTTACTCTGTCATAGTAGCTCAACAGATTAGTAACACATGATTTTCCTTTTCTGAAACCAAACTGTCTTTCTGTTATCATACTGTGTTTTTCTAGATGATTTACCCAAGCTTTTCTTATAAGTTTTTCTAATACTTTGCTTACAACACTAGTCAGTGATACTGGTCGGTAGTTGAGAAGATTTTGTCTATTTCCTTTCTTGAATAAGGGGACTATATTTGCTTTTTTCCAAATATCAGGTAGTTTCCCTTGACTCAAAGATTTCTTGAAAATTAAAAATAATGGTTTACTTAACTCATTTGCACATTCTCGTAACACCCAACATGAAATTTCATCAGGACCACTTGCTTTTCCTCTGTCTAATCTACTTAACTCCTCTTGTATTACTTTTTCTGCTATTTGTATATCTGGTAGTATGTGTGGACATGCGTGTTCCACATAGTCTCTCTCAAAATTTTTTCTTCTGTAAAAACTAATTGGAAATTCTTATTTAGTGCTTCACAAATATCTTTCTCTTGTGTATAAGTGATTCCCTCGTCCGTGATGGATTGTATTATATCTTTTACTTTGGTTTTGCTTCTGATATAGCTGTAAAACAGCTTTGGTTGATCGCTACTTTTATTTATTATATCCTCCTCAAACTGTTTTTGGGCTTCCCTCCTTATTCTTGTATAGTCGTTTCTTGCCTGTTTGTAATTATTATATGCCCTTTCACTATTGTGTCTTCTGTATCTATTCCACAACAAATCTCTTCTTTCTTTAGATTTTTTACATTCTGTATTGAACCATTTCTGTATTTTCTTATCTGCTTCTTTGTGCTGTGGGATGTAATTCTGGACTCCTATTTCATAAAATTCACAAAATTTTTTATATACAGCATTTAAATCTTGTCCTCTAAGCTCATTTTCCCAATCAACTTCTAAGAAATACTTCTTTAGGTCTTGATAATTTCCCTTTTTATAGTTTAGTCTCTTTTTGTAACTGTCATTGCTGTTTACTATGTCATATGCTATCCTGAAGTTATAATTTAGTACTGCATGATCGCTTTTGCCGAGTGGAGGGTGATATATTAAACTGTTAATGTCATTTTCTTGCCTAGTAAATATTAGATCTAGCACTGAAGGTACATCAAGTCCTCTTTTTCTAGTGGTTTCCCTCACATGTTGCGTTAAGAAAAACTCTTGTACGAGATCCAGGAGCTTTTGGTCCCAGCAGCTTTCTTGGCTATTTATATCTAGAGTATTCCAATTTATATTTGTATTGAAATCCCCAGTTAGTTTAATTCTTTCCGATATCTCTTCCATTTTATGTAGCAAGGATCTTATACTCTGAATTGTACTCTCTGCTAGGTCCTCATATTCGTCTCTTTCCCATGTGTTTGATTTCGGTGGCATATACAAATTGGCTACAATTACTTTACCTTCAGATGTGTCGATCTCTACTGCAATCAGTTCTACTTGTGATGGTATATCTAGGTTTATTTCCTTGACTTTTAGATTTTTCTTAGTTAATATTATAATTCCTCCTCCTTTTTTTAAATTTCTGTCTCTTCTCCATATATTGTATTCCTCTAAGTTTAGTATGTCATTGGATATCCTTGGTGTTAATTTTGTCTCAGTTAGGCATATTATTTGTGGTTCATTTTCTCTGACATAATCATTCATCTCTAGTAATTTAGATGCCATTCCATCCACATTTGAGTACATCAACTTTATCATTTTGTTTATATACTTGTCATGACATGGTTCTACTAACTTCCTCCTTTTTCTTCCATCCTGTTTGTGTACCACTTTCGTACCTGCAATCCTATTACTTTGTAAAAAAATTTCTTCTTGTCCTCTTCTGATCTTCCCTCATTTTTTGTTTTTGCTTCCTCCCTTTTCTCTTTCAGTAATTCCAGTTCCTCTTGTGTTAGACATCTTTTTATCCATACATTTTTGAACTCCTCTTTTTCCATGTGTGTGTGTGTGTGTGTGTGTGTGTGTGTGTGTGTGTGTGTGTGTTGGACCTTCACGGAGAGAAGCGTCGGTTCTTTTCACATTACCATTTTTATAATCTGATTCATAATTGTAAAAATGATTACTTAATTTCCATTGGCAGCGATCTAATATGTGTTATAACAAAACACACACACACACACACACACACACACACACACACACACACACACACACACACGTAGAGCATACAGTATAAGCAATAGGTTTGCTTTGGATAACGTGAGCGTCGCTTGCTTGAACAATTGCTTCTCCCCGTGCTCCGATGTTTCGGCCAAGGACGTTTGAGCCATGGGCCACCACCCTAGGACGTTTTGGCCACGGAAGGTAGGACATAGGTTAGGTTAGGTTAGGTTAGGTAAGGTTAGGTTAAGGTTCACAACACTTCACACTTCAAAACGTCCTAGGTTGGTGTCCCATGGCCCAAACTTCCGTGGCCGAAACGTCCTACATTCGTTTCTCCCTGTAACTGCGCAACAGTCCGGTATTTTATTTCATGATAATAGTAATTCTTTGCATAAGTGTATGAATCGCACTTAAGTTATGATTTGAATTTGTGCATTAAAATACTGATCGGTGACCTCAAAAGCAGTCTTTAATCTAATAATGTAGCGCACAGTACGACACGAGGTATAGAGATGGCCATCCCTCCCAGGTTAGACTCGAAGAGCTCACGTTTTAAGATATACAGGGATACGCTAATAATGAATAATTACTAAATGGAGATCGGTATGCCTATATGATATCCGTTGATGCTAATCAAACACTAACCCAAGATGCCACAAGGACGCAGGAACCTGTCGGGTTCGAATTACTCTCGTAAAAAAATATGTATAAGGAAATAAAATATAAATGACAGAGAAGCGCTCGGGAGCCGAATGCTAATTGCCCGCCAGAATATGTTTGGCCAAGTCCAAGATTTTGGCCATATCTTATACCCTGAAGGTTTCATGTTGATAGCTCAAGCTAATCATGAAATATAATGATGTTAAAGGCTGGCGATAAACATTAGTTGACTTCTGACAGCCATATTGGTGGCCTTGACCTTGACCCAGAGTGCCCATTTTCGAACTCGGCCACTATTTTGGCCATATCTTGATACCCTGAAAGTTTCATATTGATTCCTTAAGCCGTTCATGAGATACAATGGAAATACACACACACACACACACACACACACACACACACACACACACACACACACACACACACACAGGGTTTCGTTATACAGTAACTGTATGAAACGATGCAGTGATCCTTAGGTTAAATAGTGTTAGGACACGGCAACAGAGGATTGAGGCACATGTTAAACATCAATTAGCTACGCAGAAACAATTCTTTAATTTGGTCAATATGAAATCTGTTTTGATCCTCTTATGCGAATCCAACTAGATGTAACATAGGTTGCCGTTGGCTGCTGTTCCTCATATTACTACAGTTTAACCAACTGTAGATGTATGTAAATAATGCTGATACATCTACTCAGTACGACTGAATCATGTGATATCACTACCATTATACTGACAGTATCACACAATACACTCTAGAGATGCTTCGAATGTAATTTTTAAATCTCACACTGGTAACCAATGGAACTGAGCCTCTGTAACCAATCAGCGGGCACGACACAAATCGTTGCCATCATTCATAGATTAATACTACGTCGTGTAGTAAGAGGATGCCAGATACCTCCAGATGTGTTTCAGGGAATCGTGAACGCAACTGTACATGCAATGGTAGCCACCTGGCATGATTGGTGTGGTGAATACTAAAGAACCATGCAGTTCGCTTTGCTTATGCATCATTATACAGGGTAAAGTTGCCTTCACGGATAGACGTGATGTAGGCTAGTAGAAGTAGCTGTTACTTGAGAGCAATCTACCAGAATCGAAATTGAGGGCTCTTTTGTAACTGAGCTTCACACCACCCTTCCAGAGATGGTGACACGCCTGCATCGCAGTTATCGATGAAGTGAGTGAATGCCTTCTTGATCACGGTGAACAGGCAGCACACTATTTGATGAGAATGTCTGGTACGAGTCAAATGACAGACCTTCAAAAAGGACTTTGCAGTACCACGAGAAGCTGCTTTGGCTTGAACAATGGCCTCAGTCCATACACTGCCTTGCAACCACTCCCCAGTCATCTTCAGGCACCACGTTTCGATGTGGAAACCGCCGAGGATCATGACAAAATGGTCTTTTCCGTGTGTTGCTGGCCAATACCACTGGACCTGCTTAGCCAGTGAATATAGAGGCTGATCCAAAGTCACGACGGGTATCTGACCTGGACTGAGTTCCTGTACTGCCAGCTGGATGACATCAAAGGCATGACGTATCATGCCCACAGACATGGAGTCATCAGGAAACAGTGACAACATGACAGATATAACTCGAGTATTTTCACCCACTGCCACCGTATTCCATGCGTGTCGTAAAAGGCGACTAAAAGGAGCGGGGTGAGGGGACTAGGGACCCCCTCCTCTGTTTTTTAGTTCCTAAAAAGAGACAGGCCAGAGAAAGGGATGGGGGATGGAGTTATCCCCGTACCCTGAAGATTGGGTCTATGAATGTGCGTGGATGTAGTACGATTGAGGCTAAAAGGGAGGAGATTGGGAGAATGTTTGTGAGAAGGAAGTTGGATGTGTTAGCTTTCAGTGAAACGAAGATGAAAGGGAAGGGTGAGTCTATGTTTGGAAGTGTGAATGGAAGATTGTCAGGTGTTGATAGAGGAAGGGCAAGAGAAGGTGTGGCCTTGTTAGTGAGTCCGGAAGTACAGCAGTGTGTGATTGAATGGAAGGGGGTGTCATCGAGACTGATGTGGGTGAAAGCAAAATTTGAACGTGAGTTGTGGGTGTTTGTGAGTGCATATGGGCCTGGTAGTGAAAGAGATGAAGAAGAGAGGGAGTCATTCTGGAATGATGTTGATGAGTGTCTGCAGAGTTTTGGAGCCAATGTGAATGTGGTAATGATGGGAGATCTGAATTCTAGAGTGGGAAATGTAGCAGTTGAAGGTGTAGTTGGTATGCATGGTGTGCCTGGAAGAAAAGAAAATGGGGAACGAATGATAGCGATGTGTGTTGAGCGAGAGATGGTGATTGGAAATACGTTGTTTGAGAAGAAAGATATTTATAAGTATACATGGGTGAGACAGGAGGGTGGAAGGGTTGTTGATAGAGCTTTGATGGACTATGTGGTTGTGTCTAGGAATGTAATAGGATGATTGTTGGATGTGAGAGTTCTGAGAGGGGAGGGTGGAGGTATGTCTGACCACTACCTAGTGGAGGGAAAGTTAAGAGTAGGTAAGAGATGGGTGAAAGCTAGGAGGGTTAGATGTGGCAGGGAGGTTTTGAAAGTGAGTGAGTTGGATAAAAGAGAGAAAAAGATAGAATATCAGGAGAAATTGAAAGATGAGTGGAACGCAGTGAAAGATCGGGAAAATGGCAGTGTGGAGGAGGAATGCCAATTGTTTAAGAGTGCTGTGGTGGGGCATGCAGAAGAGGTGTGTGGTGTGAGACGTGTGGGTGGTGGTGTAAGAAAAGCAAGTGAATGGTGGTGTGACGAAGTAAGTATGGCTGTGGCTGAGAAGAGACGTGCATATGAAGTGTGGCTGCAGAGCAAGGATGAGATGTCATATGAAAGGTATAAGGAAAAGAGGAATAGGGCGAGAAGGGCTGTGTGTGATGCTAAAGTGGCAGCAGATGAGAGGGGGGGTAGGCGGCTGACAGAGAATTTTCAACAGAATAAGAAAATGTTTTGGAAGGAGGTGAAAAGGGTGTGAAAGAGAGAGTCTGGGAAGGAAGAACGAGTAAAAGCAGAGGACGGAAGGATGTTAATTGAGATGGATGCAGTAAGGAAGAGGTGGGCAGAGTATTTTGAAAGATTGTTAAATGTAGATGAGGAAAGGGTGGCTGAGATTGTGGTGGATGGAAGGGTGCAAGGAATAAATGTGTTGGGAGAGTTGAATGATTCTTTGATCACGAAGGAGGAAGTGGAGTAGGCAGTAAAGGAGATGAAAACAGGGAAAGCTGCAGGTATGGATGGGTGTGCTGTGGAATGCCTGAAGGGTGGCGGAGTGACTATTGTTGACTGGTTAGTAAGATTGTTGAATGTGTGCTTTGTGAAAGGTATGGTGCCAAATGACTGGGCAAGTGCTTGTGTGGTCCCGTTGTATAAAGGCAAGGGTGATAAGTATGAATGTACTAGCTTTAGGGGTATAAGTCTGTTGAGTGTTGTAGGTAAGGTGTATGGTAGAGTGTTAATTATGAGAGTTGGAAAGGGTACAGAGGGAGTGATTGGTGATGAGCAGTGTGGCTTTAGGAGAGGGAAGGGATGCGTGGATCAGGTGTTTGCTGTGAGACAAGTGTGTGAAAAGTATTTAGTGAAGGGCAAGGATGTGTTTTGGGCATTTATGGATTTAGAGAAAGCGTATGATAGAATTGATAGGGAGGTTTTGTGGACTGTTTTAAGATTGTATGGACTTGATGGTAGGTTATTAAAAGGGGTGAAAAGTTTTTATGTAAATAGTAGAGTGTGTGTAAGAGTGGGAAATGCTGTGAGTGATTGGTTTCCCGTGAGAGTGGGGCTGCGACAGGGATGTGTGACGTCGCCTTGGTTGTTTAATATTTATATGGATGGTTTTGTAAGGGAGGTGAATGCAAGAGTTTTAGGTGGAGGTCTGAGTCTGGTCAATGTCGATGGTGGAGAGTGGAATCTTAAGCAGCTGCTGTTTGCAGATGATACTGCACTGGTGGCTGATTCAGAGGAGAGATTGAGACAGTTGGTAGAGGAGTTTGGAAGGGTGTGTGAAAGGAGGAAATTGAAAGTAAATGAGAATAAGAGTAAAGTGATGAAGTGTACGAGGTTGGTAGATGGTAGGGGGATGAATATAGTTTTGAATGGCGAGTTGCTTGAGGAGGTAGAGTGTTTTAAATATCTAGGGTCACATGTTGCTGTGGACGGAAGAATAGATGCAGAAGTGAAGTTTAGAATAAATGAATTAGGAAAGGTGCTGGGAGGAATGAAAAATGTGTTTAGATGTCGTTCGCTTAGAATGGATGTAAAGAGAAGGCTGTATGAGGGTGTTGTGGTACCGACTGCGTTATATGGGGCTGAAACATGGAATATAGGTGTATCAGAGAGGAAAAGTTTGAATGTAATGGAGATGAGGTGTCTGATAAATACGTGTGGAATGATGCATATGGATCGAGTGCGGAATGATGAAGTGAGAAGGAGAACTGGAGTTGTTCGGGAGATGGCTGTTAGAGTTGAGCAGAGGGTGTTGCGATGGTTTGGGCATATGGAGAGAATGGATAATGAGCGATTGGTGAAAAAGATAACTAGATCTGATGTAAGAGGTGTAAGGCTGAGAGGAAAACCACGAATAGGATGGATGGACAGTGTGAAGAGAGCGCTGGATGCGAGAGGGATGTCTGTTGAGCAAGGAAGAGTGGCTGCGCGTGACAGAAATAAATGGAGAGAAATTGTGAATGAATAAGTGATGACGCAGCCCTGAGGGGATATTCTCCCGCATTTGGTCTAATCAGCTATAGTAGCCGCAGCGAGAAATGAACGCTGTGGTGGGACAGGCGGGATGACCTGGGATTCCCCCACTGTTGCCATATCCACATGTCACCGACCATAGAGGTAGGATGTCACCGACCATCGGCCACCGCTGCAGCCCCGCTCCATGATCCTTATCCTGTGTCTCTGGCTTTCTCTTTCTCTCTCGGTTTCTATATAAACTGGTGTATTTCCGAAACTAATTATGAAATTATTATGACTTTTGTTCCACACCACCACTGAGGTAAAAATGAAGGAGAGTTTTCTGTATAAAGGTTTCCCCCCCCTCCTAAATGTGGCATATGAGCGGGGGAGTGCGGCCTTGCCGATACCTCCGCCTGACCTATAATTATACACTCGCCAGAACTGACCTGCCCTCAGACAATGGGGGGGAAACATTTATACAGAAAACTCTCCTTGATTTTTACCTCAGTGGTGGTGTGGAACAAAAGTCATAATAATTTCATAATTAGTTTCGGAAATACACCAGTTTATATAGAAACCGAGAGAGAAAGAGAAAGCCAGAGACACAGGGTAAGGATCATGGAGCGGGGCTGCAGCGGTGGCCGATGGTCGGTGACATCCTACCTCTATGGTCGGTGACATGTGGATATGGCAACAGTGGGGGAATCCCAGGTCATCCCGCCTGCCCCACCACAGTGTTCATTTCTCGCTGCGGCTACTATAGTCAGGTTAGGTGCGGGTAAGGGGGTGGGTCTGTTATGATGTGGCAGGGGTAAACCAGTTCTGCTGTCGGGCCCTGCTGCGGATGTCACTGATTGCATTGCGCAGTTGACCCTTGTGCTGTGTGGTGCGGTGAGGATCTGTCCGTTCTCCCCTTTGGGGCTAAGATGCGAATGAATGTGTTTGAATGGATGAGTAAATGGGGAGTGTGTCGTCCTGTCTCAGCTACCTCCCTTTCAGTTGGGGAGGCAGCCTAGGTATATAGATAGATAGAGATTTTCACCCACTGGCTGCTGACTGGCATGGTATACAGCCCAGGATATGTTGTCATCTTGTGTAGTGTCCATGATGCCCTGGTCTGCATTTTCCAACTGCTAACAGTTATACGTGTAACTCCTCATGCATGATTTCTATTGCTCATTATATCATGACATATACAGAGAAGCAGTAGAATTGTAGGTAATGAATCGATGCTATTTGTTGAATCATATATGGGGTGAGAGTTCAGTCCAATGTTTAAGTGATCTATCTGTCACTCAGAAAGATGATGTTACTTTTTATGATAAGACTGTGGGAGGCAAACTTCCAGTAACTCACCTCCTTTCTGCATTGAGTGTACGTTCGATGTCTGCTCCATTTCTTTTGATGGCACAAAGGAGAATAGGGGCAATAATTCTGGTCTTCCTCATTTTGACTTGAGGCACTAAGGAGTAGGACACTGGGAGAGAAGCCACCTTCTTGTGCTGTGTGACTTAAAGGTTGTCTTGTATGCAGCAAGTTGTTTCACTTAAGTCAGCTGTTACATGCTGGAACAGTGATATCCCTTTACCATAGAAGGAACCACTTGCTGTGGTAGATGTCAGATAATCTATGTTGTCTACTGCAGCAGTTGTAAACAGGTCACCTCTCAGGCTCATGGGGCAGACTTTATCCTCAGCATTGTATTGCCTACAGACCTGATTGCTAAGAGCTGTACTGATATCCATGACCCTGTCATACGAGATAGACAGGCAGAGGTGGTGAAACATATCCACTATGTCATGACTGCAGGTTTTAGCATGGGCCATCAAGTCAACATACATCGCAAGTGGTGTTTCTCGGTTCTTCTTGTGCCTAGACCCATGGTTGTAGAGTGGCGTCCAATATGACTGTTAATCAATAACAGCTGTGAGACACTAAGAACTTTCTGTGAGACAGTCATGGATTGTGACTGGATATTTCGACCATCTTGGATCATGCGAGTCAGTACAAGGAGTGAATCTGGTATGATGTTTTTCTGACTGTCATTACCGAAAGACCCAGAGAATACAGCCTGAGTTTGCAGTATGTCTCTGTGAACAGTAGATGCTGCTTTTGCAGGACATAATCCATCATCATCATAGCTATTTTCATAGGCTTCTACAATGCCATTCCAGTATCCTTGTTGTATGTGAGTAAAAGATCCCAACCCTCTTTATGCTCACTCACATCTGGGAACTGGCCAAGTAAACTGGTCATCCTGGTTGTGCTGCGGACACGTGATGGCACTCAATACCCAGCTGCTGCAACAGTGCTGCATACATCTTTGTGTAATGCTATGAATTTTTTTATATGTCACCGCTGACCACCAGTGTATTGCTAAGAATTATTTGGATACCTCTAATGCCACCGCTTAATGGAACCAGTATAATGGTCAGAATTTATTCAAAATTATGGTGGATGGGGGGATGGTAATGTGATCTTCTTTAATGGGTTAAGCCACCAGTGTAATGACCTTGAAATACCCTTTTTAAATTGCCAACGTGGCTACCATTAAGATACCGAGCCTATTTTGAATGTGAAATCCATAACTAACTGGTGTGGTTTAATTCTCTTACTCCGTAATAGGTACAAACTAATTAACTGAAATGTGTCCAAACAGTTAGGCTCGAATTCCACTGAAAAAAGAAGGTAGCGCGGATTGAAGTTGGCTCGGATTTACGTATCCATACTCTCCCTAGTACACCTTGCGGGCAGCCCATTTCATGCTTATTAGAGAAGGTGATTGGAAAAAATCCGAAATTAGATATTACATTCCTTTAATTATACCTCAGTTGTTCAAAACTCACTTTACTCACTTCACTGATCACTGTTTCCTCTAACAATGCCTTAATTAGAATGACCTGTTGGTTCTATCGGGCGTCGTCCTCCATGGTCACTGGTGGACTCGGGGAGGGTTGATATTAAACAATGTGAGATTCCACTTTCTTACCAATGATGAGACATGTTCATAACCACTCACTTCAGTTACCAACAAAACTCAAAAGTTACAACCGACTTAATGCCTTCAAGTTTCCGAGAACCAGAAGGTAAGTTTATAACAGTAACATCCACTCTGATTACATTGTTCCACTCATGAATTATAATATAGAAACTTCTCAGTCAGTTATAACAAACAATTATGTCTAGATTCTGACCTAACGCAAAATCAAGGGGAGAAAGGAGGGGAGTGTAAACTGTATAAGGTGTGATGACGTGGCGGGCAGACAAGGACTTGGTTGGTGCTGAGGTTAACCTGCGAACACGACGAGGACTAATGGTAGAGTCACACAAGAATTTCACTACTGAACACAACTGTTAATCATTCTATCCTCCATAACTCACAATGTGAAAGTAACGAGGGAGGGGGAAAATATATATATATATATATATATATATATATATATATATATATATATATATATATATATATATATATGGAAGTTTATCACTAACCTGCGAACACGACGAGGATTGATAGTAGAGTCACGCACACGATGCGTGCTCTGGGTTTATACTGTATAAACTAGGGGAACTCGTACGATTGCAATTGAAGATTTCAACTCCCCGGTTATTGTTATTCCTTAAAACACATGTCTCGTATCACTTACTCTGGGATTGACCTTTTTAAGATTTATAGTATCTCACATAGATTATACGACGATAGTTAAAATTTGAATACTGTCTATAATGATCTCAGATCTCAATATTACGTTTTTGTCATGACGTTCGGTCATTATTTTGTCGGTTAAACTTGGCTTGGTGGTACGCACAACGATCGGAAATTCGAGATTAACATCACATAGGCTATTATGAACTGCTTCTCCCTCTCTGATACTTCTCAATTAATGTTTCTATCATTGAAATGGATTAGGACTGAAGGATATCTTTGAACGGACTCAAACGGAAGACTGTGAAGTCTCGGCTAATTTAATTATTCGCCAAACCTTTGTTACAAGCGTGTTTTATGGAAAGGGGGGGAAGGGAAGGGGGGGAGGTTTGATCGGCTGATGCAATACTTAACACGAATTACATAATGCATAGCTGTTTACCTACTACCTTATCTCTACAATACAAGAAACCACTCTTATATTATACTTAATTTACACTTATACTAGTTTTCAATTATTCACACTTATACTCTATTGCTCTTAACTACTAAATTACACTTATCTTATATCTAGATTGCATTTATAGTATACCTTAACCTAACTTGCTGGTACTACATTTGAAATTCAGCAAGCTTTAGTAAAGGTACTGAATTCTCTACACTGTGCAGACCATCTATAAATGTAATCAGTTCAGCAAAGGCTATGCCTGACACATGTTTTCCTGATTACTCTTTTCTTCAGTGCTGTGTAGTTCATTGGCCTTGTGATAATATTCAACCAAGCACCGGGGGTGATACTTAGCTTCTATTGCCACCATGTCACAAGCACTCAACATAGCTAGTATATGATCATCCTGTAAGTCCAATGCACATTTATGAACCCTGATGTCCAACTGAAATGTAAAAGTATTTTGCAAAGAATCATCTTTTTTTTTTTTTTTTATGTGAGGAAGAAGGAACCAAAGGCTACGAGACCTAATGACTGTTCCCTCCAAGAGAAAAACAAAATACGAGAGAGAGCCAAATTCAAGATCCGATCATTTCGAGATGCCTGGACACATTGCGTTTGAAAGACTGGAGATCGTAGGAAGCAGGAAATACAGATAGAGGGAGACAGTTCCAGAGCTGACCTGTTGCGTAAATGAAGGACTAAGAGTAACGGTTAACTTTTGCATTAAAGATTTGGACAGAAAGGGGATGAGAGTTTGCTGCTAGATGGGTGCTATGCACCCGTCGTAGAGGTGGAGGGATGCAAGCAGACAGTTCAGAGGAGCAATGACCATTGAAGTAGCGAGAAAAAAGAGCTAAAGATGTAACAGTGCGGCGAAAAGACAGAGGTTGAAGGGAGCCAGTAAGAGGAGGAGAGTTAATGAGACAAAAAGCCTTTGACTCCACTCTATTGAGAAGAGCTGTATGTGGGGAACCTCCCCACACATAAAAGTTGTACTCCACACGGGGGCGGATAAAACCCGTGTATTGAGTCAACAATTGTGCAGAGGTAAAGAAGGAACGCAGTCAGCTTTGCATGCCTAATCTCTTGAAAGCAGATTTTACAAGAGATGAAATATGATCTTTCCAAGATAAGTCCCGAGTGAATGAAACGTCAAGCATATTCAAGGATGATGCAGGATTTAGCTGAATATTATTAAACATCAGTGTGTACACCTGTGGAAGATTTTGTCAAGTTGATACGTGTAAGAACTGAGTCTTTGATGCATTAAAACAACAAGATTATTTTTACCCCAGTCAGAGATACGAGCCAAGTCAGACATAAGATGTGCCATAGCCTTATCCCTTGTTTGCTGAAGTAACTGCTGAGATGGGCATTGCGGGAATCGAATGGAAAGGTGAAGGGTGGAGTCATCAGTGTATGAGTGGATAGGGTTAGATGTACAGCTTAGAAGATCATTGATGAACAAAAGGAAGAGAGTTGGTGATAGGACAGAGCTCTGAGGAACACCACTGTTGATACATCTAGGAGAAGAACGATGGCCGTCTACAAGAGTAGCTATAGAACGACCAGAAAGGAAGCTAAACATGAAGGCACAGATAGAGGGATAGAAACCATAAGAGGGCAGTTTGGAAATTAAAGATTTATGCCAGATTCGATCGAAAGCCTTTGAGATGTCAAGTGCAATAGCAAAGCTTTCGCCAAAGTCCCGAAAGGAGGATGACCTGACGGAACCCATACTGACAATCTGAATGAAGGTTATGATAGGAAAGATGCTTTAAAATTTGTCTACTAAGAATTGACTCAAAACCTTTTGAGATACAGAATGTTAAAGCAATTGGGCGATAGTTAGAGAGTTGGGAATGGTCACCCTTCTTTGGGACTAGCTGAATGAGAGCAAACTTCCAGCAAGAAGGAAAGGTACAAGTTGACAGACAAAGGCGAAAGAGTTTGCCTAGGCAAGGTGTAAGCACAGAAGCACAGTTCTTGAGAACAACAGGAGGGACTCCATCACGTCCATATGCCTTGTTAGTATTGAGGCCTGTGATTGCAGAAAATCCATCAGCTGCAGAAATTTTAATGTCAGCCATGAGGAAGTCAGAGGAGGGAAGTGATGGAAGAACAGCACCGGAATCGTCTAAGGTGTAATTGGAGGAGAAAGTTTGAGCAAAGAGATCTGCTTTATCAGTAGAAGAAATAGCTACAGAGCCATAAGAGTAGAAAAGAGGAAGGAGGGATGATGAGGTAAAGTTGTTAGAAAGGTTTTTCGCAAGGTGGCAAAAGGAACAAGAAGAATTCGAGTTGGAAAGTTGAGAGCATTTAGTACGTATGAATTATTTTTAGCAGAGCGAAGAACAGACTTAGCAAGATTCCAGGCAGAAATGTATAAAAGGTATGATTCAGGGGTGGCCTTGGCTCCTGTACCTTTTATAGGCCCTTTCCTTGTTGCGGACAGCATTAGAACAAGCATGATTAAACCAAGGCTTTCTTGCGTTAGTCAAAGGATATGAGAATGGAATGTATGCTTCCATGCCTGAGAGAATAACCTCTGTAATGCGCAAGGCACACTCAGATGGCTCCTGGCCATGGAAGCAATAATCATTCCAGAGAAAACCAAAGAAGTACTGCCTGAGGGCCTCCCAATCTGCAGCTCCAAAGTGCCACAGACAACATTTCTTTGGAGGGTCCACAGGCCATACTGAAGCAATAGGACAGGTTAAGGTGATAAGGTTGTGACTGGAGGAGCCCAATGGAGAGAAAAGATTAACAGTGTAAGCAGAAGGATTAGTTGTAAGGAGGAGATCAAGTATGTTGGAGCTCTCTCCAAGGCAGTCAGGGATACGGGTAGGGTGCTGTATGAGCTGCTTTAGTTAATTAAGGATAGAAAAGGTTTCCTAGCAACAGAAAAGAACACAATTTTGTAAATATTCCACTGTCTGGGCCACTGAGGCGAATGTATTTCTTGGGTAATGTTGAACTAGTTGAGTGTTCCCGTTTCTCAGCCCTTTTGAGTTTAGTGCTGTTCAGCTTACCTTTGCATGATGTGTGCCACATAGCTCGATGCTGCTGAACTGTATCTAACATACCACTGTCCTCATCAAGCCTGTCAGTATCAAACTTTATTGGTAGCTGGTTGAGTTCTTTAACCCCTACACGCCGGTGGTTTTCCGATTTTGCCCACTCCACCCTATGGGGGATTTTCGTGATTCTGGAAAAACATACCCTTACTTCAAACCTTATTATCTGCTAAACTATAATAACTAGAGAAAAAAATTAATGATACATAAGACTCACCAACTCTTCTTTGAAATGAAAGTATCCCAACATCTCCAGGTGGTTCCGTCAATGAGTGAGGATAAGTTAAAGATGACTGGTTTTTCATTTTTTTTTTTTTTTTTTCTCCAGGTGCACTCTATTGACCTTGCGACATGTGTGAATAACATTTACTAACCCAAATTTCCCCCTCAGATATATATTGTCAATAATTAATAATGCTAACAAGTAAAAGGATTATGAAGTAATGTTGCATTCACCCAGTCATCACCAACCTGTCATGTGCAGATTCGCCTCGATTTATTAAAAAAAAAAAAAAAAAAAAAAAAAAAAAAAAGAGTATAGTTCGCTAGCGTTGGCAGCACTGAACGGAGTGGTGATTGTAACACTGCCTGGGCTTCTTTCGAGGGAAAATGGAATTTTCCACTCATTCTTCGACTTTTCCTTAATCACCGTCATAAAGATGAGTTATCACCCTGTTCATATGGATCCCCATAAGGTTTTCCACCCATTTCGTAGCGCCACTATGCCCCGTAGGTGTGCTGGAAAAGAACATCTCTTTGATTTTCTGTACTCACTTCTTGCGTCAATTTTAATAATTTCCCTCTACTACGGCACTTATATTTGCACTTGACGTCACGATTACGGGTAACTACACTTTGAGAAGTCAATATTCTGGCTGTTTCATGCAGTGTGGTTGAGTAAGAGGTAATTACTTGTACAGAAATTGTGACTAATTTGTACTAACCAGGGGCATCGTGAAAATATTAATAATGTTATACACAACTTACATTTTTTGTACTTCACATCACAGATACGTTAATTCTCACGTATTCGGTATTATTTTCTGAGTAACGAGGGAAAAAATTAGTTACAGCCAACCAGGTCATATTCTTTCTCGCCAGTGCCCTCGTGGTATTCTTTCATTGTACCAAATGGGGTTACTCAAGTTATTTCCGATCACTGTTTCACAAATAACCATAAACAGTAACAATTATTGCAATGCACTTGTAAAACTTAATATAAAACACATATTTCAGAACACTTACTAGATATAACTTATAATATCTTACATTTCACTGATGTATAAAAAAAAAAAAAAAAATTGTGTATTGCTGTTTACTATTTACAATTTCACACACACCTGCTCAGTCACTGAGCCCTTTCTCCAGCAGTAAGGGCAGGACTTTCACAGAGGTAGATGATGCAATCGACTCCGCCCATCGGGGAGTGGAATTGGACGAGGAGGATGAGGAAGACATCACTCTACACTCTACCAGTGCCGTGTACGGTCTGAGCCGTGCGTCAGTGGGGTACCTTGGGTACCTACCTACCCTATGGTTGTCATAGAAAATGGTCGTGGGTTCAAAGGGTGGCAGAAGACGTTTGCAGCTATACAAGTCAACCGGCATTGCTCCACACCCAAAATCGTGATGGTATAACACGTCAACTGGGGTGTAGGGGTTAAATCGCTTTATGTTTTCAGCCAGTGTATAATAACCTTCATCACTGTCACTGCATGAGAATTTAGCAGATATCTGCAGGTTCGCAGATGTCACTTTTTGATATGAAGCACATTTTGTCCAGTCTGTTTCACTATTTCCGTTGTAGGTGAAGTGCTACTGGTTGAGGATGTGCAGGATGACATTATGGGCAGTTCTATGCACCACAGGTTTTAGACAGTTTCTTCTTCTGCTACAACAAACACCACCACCAAATTCTCAGCCATGCACATTCAGCATCTAAAAGGAAAGAATACAAGAACAGAAGATCACAGACCACCACCACCATAATAAGCAGGAGCATAAAGTAATATAGATCACATGGAAGTAAGTAAGATCAGGGTGTAAGTGCATTTATACTGAATTTTGTGGTCAAGAGACTTTATGGAATTTTTAATATGACAGAATGGTACAGCCTACACCCAAACCCATACACTATACACTGTTTATAATGACAGAATCATCCTTGATAAAAAAACCCAGGTGTAGGTACTGAAATATTTAATTTGTAGTACCAGTAAGAGATATTGGGGGATATCAGAAAACTCTTTTTTCTCTACTGTAACTGCGGAAACAAAATGGCTACTTTTTGTGCTTCTGGTATATTGTAGGCTTCATGTTTTTAAGTGGCTTAATTAAGTTCTCTGACTATTAAAAGCAAGGTTTAGGCTTTTTAATTTTGAAGTTATATAAATTTTTTAAAGGAGACATTGCAGAAAATAGTTCGGGCGGTAATTGCGGAAACAAAATGGCCATCATTTTGTCCGTAGGGTGAATCGCTGTTGCTTCATGTCTGAAAATACTAGCACTGACGAAGGGAATAGGTGTATCAAGTTTCATGTTTGTAAATAAAAATGCCCAATTTTTGCACATACTGCTTGGGCTACCAGGCCTGTCATTCAAGGATGTATTACGCGTCCTACTGACCATTCTCATCTCTCTACATTTGAGCCTAGGAATATCCCCTTCCTTTACTGCCCATGTCCCACTACCATACAGTAATACACTCAGACCACATTATGCATACAACAACCCCATACATTGAGAAAGAGCTGTCTCGGTGTAAGGAGGGGCAACGACTCCCAAAACTTCATCTAACCACTCCTTGCCATTGCTACCAGGCTAGCTCCAGCTCCACCTTCAGCACATATCATGTCGCCCCCCCCCAAAAAAAAAAAAAATCCATACACCAAAGGGACTCTCCAGTAAAATTGATCATCTTCCACCTCTATGCTTCTGTATGCTTTGTTTTACATACCTCATTGGTCATAGGTGGTGGCGACCATCATCTTCCCACTGTGGACCTTCCCAGCTTTGACATTTTGGAGCTGCTGACTGGGAGGCCCTCAGGCAGTACTACTTTGATTTTGCCAGGCAGTCATTGTTTTCATGGTCAAGAGCCTTTTGAGTGTGCCTCACGCATTGTGGAGATTATTCCCTTCGGCATGGAAACATACATTTAATTTTTAACAAGAGCCAACTCAGAGCTACATCATCTTTGAACATATTTGTGGTTTCATTTTCTCGGGACATATCATGGAAATATCATATTACCTTTCTTGTATAATCTACTTCCAAGTGATTAGATGTTCTGTGCCGATTCCGTGCCTTCTTTACCTCTGCACAGTTGTTGACTTTATACACGAGTTTTATTTGCCCCTGTGTAGAGTACAATTCTCATGTGTGGGGAGGCTTCCCACATACGGCTCTTCTCAACAAGAGTCAAAGGGTTTTTGTGTCATTACCCCTTCTCCTCCTACTGGCTCCCTTCAACCTTTATCACTTTGCCGCACTGTTGCATTTTCATCTCTTTTTTTATCGCTACGTCATTTGTCACTGCTAATTTGAATTGTCTGCTTGCATCCCTCCGCCACTACCACGGGCACATAGCACCCGTTTAACAGCAAAAGCTCATCCCTTTTCTGTCCAGCCCTCTAAAGCAAGAGTTAACTGTTACCCACAGTCCGTCCTGTCTGCAACCAGTCAACTCTGGAACTGTCATCCACTGTCTCTATGTCGTACTGCCTATGGTCTCCATTCTTTTAAAAGCAGTGTGTCCAGGCATCTTGAAAAGGATGGCTCTTGAATTTGTCTTTCTATTGTTTTGTTTTTGTTTCTTCTTGGAGGGAACAATTTGCAGGCTTCTAGTCCTTGGATCCTTCTTCTTTGCATTAAAAAAAAAAAAAATGGTATTGAGCATGCTACTTTTTCCCTTACGTACATCGTTCTTTTTTTTGTGTCTCCCCTCCTTTCTTCCTGTTTTCCCATCCTTCCTGCCAGTTTTTATTACTCTTCTTCCCACTCCAGGTGGCTATGCTCTGAATGCCAAGCCTAATTGTCTTCTGTAACCCAGGATATAATTTACAATGCTGGGTGATAATCATATAACAAGGTGAGGTAGAGCCACCTTTGGTGCCCCTGTTAACTGAGTGGAGATACCAAAATGTAGCATCCATGCAGGAGCCAAACCTCCACACTCTTCCCTGCGGCTCCCTGGCAAGATGCTGTCTAATGCAAGGGGAAATCGGTTTATTGCAAGGGACTTTCCTTTAGCAGAGGTTACGTTCCTGTGGTCAATGGGTCTGTTTGGCCAGACATACAAGGCCGGGGTTACTTAACAACATACATCACATTCAGAATCAGCAGTGTTTTGCAGCCTACCACTAATACCACTACATCTCTTATGTACCCAATTATTATATACGCTGTGCAGAATGAAGGTACTTTCCAGAACCTTGTGGTAAGCTATATAATCATGCCTTGACAGTAACGCCACCTGCCCCAGGTATCAGCACATTTATCATTTACTATCAAACCCTTTTACCTTATTCCATATTTGCACCTCCGAAATATCTTGTCCGCAACTCGTACCATCTCATTCTCTGTAATGAACACAAAATCATCAGCATACAATGGAAGGAAAGTTCTGAAGTCACGTGAGAGGGCATCAAGCAGCATGGTGAAAAGTAAATGTTTAAATCTGACCCCTGACCCACACCAATGTTCACATGTATTTAATAATACAAACGTCCATCTACTCACCCTAATTCATTATTATAACCACTCTAACCAAACATATGTTATTCCCAAGGTTTCTCATTGCCCACTTCACCACCTTCGTGGCATTCTCCAAATCAATGAAAAGGTACAACTCTCTGTTTCGTCCTATATATTTTTTCCTTGAGTGGTCCGATAGTGAATATTGTGTGAGTGGTCCCTTATACACATTTACAGTCATGCTCTTTAACCCGCCCCGTCCCGACGACGTATGGGTACGTCACCACGATTTGCATTTGCCAGTCCCGGCGACGTACCAGTACGTCGTGCAATTGCAAGGTACCTAATTTGCACAATTTTCAATTTTCGCACGTGATTTTTCGTATGTATACACGGGACACCTTCCTCTATTCCTGTACAAGAAACCAAGCAGGGACAATGCCTTACACTGCATAACCTCCCCCCTCCCCCCCTCATGCCATTGTCTTGGCAAAGGACCTGTTACCAGTGACCTGGCTAATAAAGTTATTCAGGGCCAGAGTGATTCCCCAATCGATGACAATGTGGAGGACAATGTTTACATAGCATTAGAAGAAGAAACAGCCAGAAATAATGATCAGGTAGTGTGGCAAAAATAGGTCAGGTATGGTGATTAGTTAGTGAGTGAAACAATGCTTATAATGCCTTTATTACTGCTTGAAAACCAATATACTGTCATACTACATATAAATTCGTACCAAGTAAATAAATAAATACCGTTTATGAGTGGATAAAATAGTTACCCTCCCATAGAACTCGTTTTCTTTGGTGCCAGCATGTCAGAAAACCCACTCAGGTAAGGAGGAACTCCTACCTGGATTGGGCACTTTAAACCTCAGGTGAGCGATTTCTCTATGAATTTTCGATGTTTCTCACCAAAAGCGAAGGTTTTAGCCAAAAAAAAAAAAATCGAAAATACCTCGGGACTGGGGGATGTCGGAGGTGCGGAAAACCTTGGGACGTGACGGGTTAACCAGTCATCTGGAACAATACACTATTATAAAAATGAATTTACACAAATTAAGCAATTATTGCCAATCCTATACTTCCAGAGGATTTCAACATCCCGGCAGTCCACCGAGACACTCCTGCCGCCCTCTCCAACAGCAGTCTGTCCATTATCTTGCCCACAGTACTATTGTCAACCAAAGGCCGAGAGCGAAACACTTGATCTGCAGTCAACAAACTTTCTCTCTTCCGGTCAAACTCTTCGTTCAACAGCCTGTTGTAATGCTCTCTCTACGTATCTTTACGAGTAATATCCAGTCTTCCATCGCAATCCTTCCTTCACCAGTCTTAACAGTTTGTGTGGTGATAATATCCCTTTTCTCTCGTTATTTATTTAGCCACATTAAATAACATATTTCTCCATTCAACACTAACCTATTCATTAAAAGTGTCTTGAAACCCACACTTTGTCCCACACACCTCCTTTCTGACTCCGCACTTAGCTGCCAAGTCAGTTATTCGTCTCTGTTACCATTCCATTTCTATTCTCTAAGCACTCTCTCTCTCTCTCTCTCTCTCTCTCTCTCTCTCTAACTGCAGCTTCTGCTCCTTCCATCACATTGCCGTGTGTCTTGGTGGGCTCCTGGTCCAGTCACACACCAAATCGTAGCTCTCAGAGATTGTTCTTGAGAGCTCTGTACCACTCATTTACACTTCTGTCTATAGCTGCCTGCTGAGCCACCAGCACTCATCTCGCAATAAAAAATTGCATCCCTTGCAGCATGGTTTTTCAAATTCCATACCTTCCTTGTGTGAACTTTCGCCCATTTTCACTACCTTCTTCAGTACCATGTCACTTATCAGTAATTTGCATTCTTCACCCCCTTTACCTTGACTTTATGTAATAGCTTCCTATCATCCCTCTTGACTAGCAAATAGTCGATTTTTTTTTTTTAATCTGGAGAACAAGGAACCAAAGGCAATGAGCCCGCAAAACTGTTCCTTCCAAGAGAAAAACAAAATACAAGAGAGAGCCAAATTCAAGATCCATTCATTTCGAGATGCCTTGACACACTGCGTTTGAAAGACTGGAGATCATAGGAAGCAGGAAATACAGACAGAGGGAGACATTTCCAGAGTTGACCTGTTGCATAAATGAAGGACTGGGAGTAACGGTTAACTCTTGCATTAGAGAGTTGGACAGAAAAGGGGTGAGAGTTTGCTGCTAGACGGGTGCTACACGCCCGTCGCAGAAGAGGAGGAATGCATGCAGACAGTTCAGAGGAACAGTGACCATTGAAGTAGCGATAGAAAAGAGATAAAGATGCAACACTGCGGCGAAGAGACAGGGGTTGAAGGGAGTCAGTAAGAGCGGGAGAGTTAATGAGACGAAAAGCCTTTGACTCCACCCTATTGAGAAGAGCTGTATGTGGGGAGCCTCCGCACACATGAGAGTTGTACTCCACACAGAGGGGGATAAAACCCCTGTATAGAGTCAACAATTGTGCAGGGGCAAAGAAGGAACGGAGTCGGCTTAGCACACCCAATCTCTTGGAGGTAGATTTTACAAGAGATGTTATATGATCTTTCCAAGACAAGTCCCGAGCAAATGAAACCCCCAGCATGTTCAACGATGATGCAGGATTAAGTTAAGTATTATTAAACATAAGTGGGTATACCTATGGAAGATTTTGTCGGATTGATAGGTGCAAAAACTGAGTCTTTGATGCATTAAAAACAACTAGATTATTTTTACCCCAGTCAGAAATACGAGCCAAGTCAGACAGTAAGTGTGCCATAGCCTCATCCCTTGCCTGTTGAATTAACTGCTGAGATGGACGTTGTGGGAAACGAATGGAATGGTGAAGGGTGGAGTCATCAGCGTATGAGTGGATAGGGTTAGATGTACAGCTTAGAAGGTCATTGATGAATAAAAGGAAGAGAGTTGGTGATAGGACAGAGCCCTGAGGAACACCACTGTTAATAGATCTAGGAGAAGAACGATAGCCGTCTACAACAGCGGCTGTAGAACGACCAGAAAGGAAGCTAGAGATGAAGGCACAGATAGAAGGATAGAAACCGTAAGAGGGCAGTTTGGAAATTAAAGATTTATGCCAGACTCGATCGAAAGCCTTTGAGATGTCAAGTGCAATGGCAAAGCTTTCACCAAAGTCCCGAAAGGAGAATGACCACGAGTCTGAAAGGTAGGTGAGAAGATCGCCTGTGGAGTGTCCCTGACGGAACCCATACTGATGATCAGAAAGAAGGTTGTGATAGGAAACATGCTTTATAATTTTTTTATTAAGAATAGACTCAAAAACTTTTGAGATACAGGATGTTAAAGCAATTGGACGATAGTTAGAGGGTTGGGAATGGTCACCCTTCTTTGGGATCGGCTGAATGAGAGCAAACTTCCAGCAAGAAAGAAAGGTACAAGTTGACAGACAAAGGCGAAAGAGTTTGCCTAGGCAGGGTGTAAGCACAGAAGCACAGTTCTTTAGAACAACAGGAGGGACTCCATCAGGCCCATATGCCTTATTAGTACTGAGGCCAGCAATGGCAGAAACTTCATCAGCTGCAGAAATTTTAATGTTAGCCATGAGGAAGTCAGAGGGGGGAAGTGATGGAGGAACAGCACCGGAATCGTCTAAGGTGGAATTGGGGGAGAAAGTCTGAGCGAAGAGATCTGCTTTATCAGTAGAAGAAATAGCTACAGAGCCATCAGAGTAGAAAAGAGGAGGGAAGGATGATGAGGTAAAGTTGTTAGAAAGGTTTTTGACAAGGTGCCAGAAGGAGCGGGAAGAGTTCGTGTTAGAAAGTTGAGAGCATTTTGTATGGATGAAGTTATTTTTAGCAGAGTGAAGAACAGACTTAGCACGATTCCGGGCAGAAATGTATAAAAGATGTGATTCAGGGGTGGGTTGGCTCCGGTACCTTATATAGGCCCTCTCCTTGTTGCGGACAGCATTAGAACAAGCGTGATTAAACCAAGGCTTTCGTGCATTAGTCAAAGGATATGGGAAAGGAATGTATGCTTCCATGCCCGAGAGAATAACCTCCATAATGTGCAAGGCACACCCAGATGGCTCCCGGCCATGGAAGCAATAATCATTCCAGGGAAAATCAAAGAAGTACTGCCTGAGGGCCTCCCAATCTGCAGCTCCAAAGTGCCAGTGATGACGTTTTTTTGGAGGGTCCACAGGCCGTACTGGAGCGATAGGACAGGTTAAGGTGATAAGGTTGTGATCGGAGGAGCCCAGGTTCTTATGTAATGAATCTACTTTCTGTTTTCATAAAGACAATGTTGTACACAGTCATGTTCATTGCATCACTGAATTCCTATGATCTGCATTCCTCATATCATATGGACATCCCCTGTGTACTCATTCATATTGTGCTTCTGCACCCACATGGCCATTAAAGTCCCCTCCCAAAACTATAAGCTCATCATCCCCATAACTCCAATCAAATGTATCAAGCAATCCATGAATCTGTCTCCTTCTTCATCCAAGCCAACATGTGGAGCATATGCTATTATCATTACCATTAACTTTCCGAAACTTAATAGTATAATCCTTTGATCTGCACCCCTTATGTTCATAACTCATCCATTTCCTTTCAACAAGTTCTAAATATCTTGCACCTACAATAATTTTGGACAGTCTCCTTGCTGATTCTTCTCTCCATCAAACTTGTATAAGAGATATCCACCCATCTCCTGCCCAAGGTCTCTACCACCACCCTCCTTCCACGTCTCACACTACTTACATTCCAAGATACCATTCTGAATCCTTTGGGTGATTTAACTCCTTCTCACTTGCTATTTACATTACGCTTATTTTCTGTTATAGCTGTTAAATAAAAGGTGAAGACAGGCTATAGGCCTCGCCCGCACATTCTTGAGTCTGGATGGGGAAACAGGGACCCACAACCCACCAGCCATAGCCAGTGGTTGCATCAGTGGTTCCGGGACACCCCTCTAGGTCAGACCCTGGGACATATATCCAAGCGCATCTTGGCACTGTAACTGCCCCACCATTATGCACCCAGTGATAGTGCAGCCTCCAGGGACTCCAAGTTTTGGGCTCCACACTTTTGGGTGGAAGTGGTAGCCTGGGAACCATAGTGCTTTCTATCCTCTGGCACAGATCTGTGCCCCAGCCCAAGCTGCGCTGAAGCAACCCACCCCATATCTCCCCTCTTGCCTGCCACTATAGTCTCACCAATCTAAAACCAATGTTTGGGTGGAGTCCAGCCGGGGATTTCCCGGCGTACAGCGTTGCCTTGTTTCCTATACTCTGATTGGGTAGTGGCTGACCTGACACCGTTAGAGTTCGTCCGCTCACACCTCGCCACCTGGCCTGACATGACTTCACCCACTTCTGTGTGTGTGTGTGTGTGTGTGTGTGTGTGTGTGTGTGTGTGTTTTGTGTGTGTAAAGACAAACTAATTTAAGTTATAAATATAATTTAAGTTATATATATAACAAAGTGAACAGTGGAAGCACGTGACGGAAGCTTAATCTCCCTCCAATGGATTAACTCCCAGTATGGGCCTGGATGTTGCCGCTCGTGAGTGTTTTAACTTATTTATTTCTATTAAGAAAATAGCGTATGTTCTACTGATTCCTTCAAATTATATTATAAACGTAATTGTTACATTACTTACCCAACTTAGAACTACCGTGAAAGTCGGTAAAAGTAACTACATTTTTTTCAGCACCACTGTAAAATATGTATGCCACGTTTCTTTATTGATGTACAAGAGCCATATGCATTACAAGTTTACCTTCCTTTGATATGCTAGAATACTTACGTTTATATTGTATTAGTATGTGTGTACCTATCTGTGATGCCTATTACATATATAACAGAATCTACTCATCGCTCGTTTAGGAAGTATGGCATGGCTGCACCCAGCGCCAGACCCCACCCAAACCTTGGTTTAAGATTGGTGAGACTATAGGTACTGGGGGCAAGATTTCTGGCTGCATGCCCTTGCTGGGCACTTTCCCTATGTCATGGTATTATACAATGTGCGGTGTGTAAAGTGCATATAGTGTGATGTATTGAAGACAGAGAAGTGCGTTTCCTTGACTACTTTCCATGTTTGTGACACACTGAAAAACGTCAGCAAAGGGGTTGGTCAGGATACAGGGCATGTGAAAGGAAAGATTCAGTTCTCCCAATCACCAGCTTTCCTATTGACTTCGGGAGTACTGCCCTGATTAGCACGTGCCACAGCCTACTCCAGCTATAGCAATAAAACAGTAGCAAATATACATGCAATAATGAAGAGGTTAGTCTCGTTATGCCAGGGATATGTTGTTGCTGATGAAACGAATCAGCTTGGTAGGTAACAGTGGAACTTTAATAAACGGTACATTCCTAATTTACTGTTTATTTGATCACAGAAATATAAATTTGCAATTCTCTCTCTCTCTCTCTCTCTCTCTCCCTGCAAATATCTATATATATATCCATCTACCTATTTATCTATCTATCTATATCTATATCTATTTATCTATCTATCTATCTGTCTTTATCTTTCGGACAACCTTTCCCACCTTAGGGTAGGGTGAGGAGTAGCAGTGTCTAGGCAGCCCATATTTGCCCAGTTCAATGGGCCATGCTAACATTCACTCACCATTCACGCCTCCGCAATACTGTCTCTCTGATACGCCAAAAACATTCACCACGTTCTATAGCTTCACATAAAGTATCTGATAAGAGTCAATCCAGATGCTGTCACGTTAAGAGGGGGTGCCAAATCCTTGATTATGCGCTTCTTCTCACAATATTCATCCAGCCAGCTCGATCTCTTGTCGGTTCCCTAGCCTCACCGACTTCCAAACCTCTTTTCCTCACACACCTATCCACCATATCCCTCCACCTTCTCCTTGGCCTACCTCACCTACTCCCTCCTTCAAATTCGCTCAGATATACCTTTTTCACCACTCTGTTGTTATCCATCCTCTCCACATGACCATACCATCTCCGTACCCTGTCTTCGATTCTAGTGTCCACAGATTTCCTCACCCCACATCTTTAACGAATCACATTATTTCATATCCTATCCACTCTCTGTGCTCCACATACATTCCTCAGCAGTCCCATCTCCACTGCTCTCACTCCTGACTTTTTATTTTCATGCCACACCATAGTCTCACAATTGTATGTTAAAGTTGGCATTAACACTCCCTCATGTACTGTAAGCCTCGTGCAGCTGTACCACTCAAGCCTTTGTTTCTTATCAAGGCCTTCACTGCACCAGCTACTTTCCTTTCTTGTGTAACTCTACTTTCCACTTCTTTTGCACATTTTCCTCTCTTTTCTATCACTCTACCCAGGACCCAGGTATTTGACCTCTCTCACCAGTTCCAGTCTCTCTCCATTCATTGTAAGATCGGACTGGGAGTCATCTTCTCTCTCAATAACCATCAGTGTACTCTTTTCTACATTTACTTCCAAGGCCCGAAGTTCACAGACATCACCAAAACTCTGCACTAGTCTACCAAGATCTTGTGCGTTATTTGTAAGTAGAACCACATCATCATACAATAAATTTGAGATATTCTATCCATCACCATTCATTACTAACGCCATCCCCTTCTCCATTACTCATGTTTTTACATCTCTCTTCACCCCATTCATATATATTGAACAACCATAGGGACATCACACAACCTTGTCACACGCCAACACCAATCGTGAATCATTCACTTAGATGCCCATTAACCCTTACACATGTTTCACAAACATCATAAACTCTTGACAGCTCCTAGCAGCTTACAAACTACACCGTACATGTGCAAAACTTTCCACAGTCCTTCTTTGTCTACTTTGTCATATGCTTTTTCCAAATCCATGAATACCTTAAACGCCTTATAGTCCTTCTCACAAGCTCTCTCCACTATCTGTCTGATTGGAAATATTTGATCCACACATCCTCTGTCACTCCTAAAGCCACCCTGTTCATCACTAACTAGGATTTCTGATATCTCTCTTACTTTATAATAATTCTTCCATATACTTTCCATATCACACTCAATAAACTTATGCCACGATAATTCTTGCACTTATTTCGCTCACCATTATTTATGTACAGGGGCACAATCACAGCCTTTTTCCACTCGGCTGGCAGTTTCACTCATTCCTGTCCTCTTACATATCTCCAACAAGCACTCCATTCCACTGTCTCCACTACATTTAATCATCTGTGCATACACCTCATCTACCCCAGCTGCTTTTCCATTTTTCAGCCGTTTCACAGCGCTCTTCACCTGTGCGAGAGCCACATTTCCTGGCACTGCATTCTTTCTCTGCATACCCCGAAACCAATCATGTTTACAACCGCCCTGCTCTATTCCCATTCATCAGGCTTTCAAAATATTCTTTCCATCTGGTCCTTATTTCATCCCCATGGGTTATTTAATAATCTACCACCTACACCCTTCACACCTTCACTTTTCTTTCTGCTTTCATTTCTTTATTTCCGCACCTTTTTCCAGAATAACTTTCTATTTTCAGAGAAGTTTGCATTAATTTTTCTTCCTAGATCATCGTTTACCTCCTTTTTCCTCTTCACTAGTCTCTTTACGTGTTTCTTGCTCTCGGTATATTCACCCTCCCAGGCACAGTCACGCGATTCGCTTGACATCGGCCTGCACTCTGCCAGGCACAGTCACGCGAATCGCGTGGTTAAGGCCCAAAAATATTCGTCAGAAAAAAACTTATAGGCCGATTTGCGTGATTTTTGGGCGCGTCTTAGGGTAGCCAAGGCCTTCTCGAGGTAAGTCATTGGCAACGCTGTGTCGCTTCATCTCCCGCACCCCGCTCCCTCCAACCTCAGTCATTGTCCAGCACCCAGGCAGTGAGGGTGACAGCTCATGGTTCCCTATAAATCCTCCATTATTTTCCCCCTCCGGCCCAAAGCAAAGGCCCCTATTGACTCAGTGTGATAATACATTGTATGTGAACATATAGTGACGTGATATTGTCGATGGAACATATATATATGCGTTGAAAAGGAATAATGGCGGTTAGGAATCGTTGGGCCTTGGAGAGAGAGAGGCATGGTCAGTGTAGCGGGGTTTTGTCACTCCGCCCCCCCAGTAGGCCGTGTGGCATGAATTGACATATGTCAATAATGCAGCCAAGGCCTCAATATATAGTTTGTGAAAGTTACAGTGGATGGCATGGTGAAAT
>NC_137064.1:18124528-18127028 GCF_032717465.1 Coenobita brevimanus | reverse complement strand
CTGTGGCGCCTGGCATCCCTGTTTGGTGGATTGACTGATAAGGCGCTCACCTGTGCTTTCGTGGCTGGGCTGCCAGAGAACATTCGTCAGTTGCTGAGGGCGGGGTCGCGTATGGAAGATCTCAACCCGGACCAGATTCTTTCGAGGGCAAGGGCGGTCATCAGGGACAACAGCCCCCTTGAAACATCAGAAATGTGCCTCGGCGCCTCAGTGAGGACTGGTGATGAGTCTTGTGCAGGTGTACGACCCGTGTATGCAGCTGGCATTGGCGTAACTGGTGATGAGATTGCAAAGATACATCATTTTGCAGGTCACCCAGGAGTGAGACGAACACTTTATTTTATATGGCGAGCCAACCCAGCAGTCACCAGGCGGCAGGTGCAAACTGTTGTCACCAACTGTGAAGTATGCCAGTCCATTGACCCAGCACCTGTGAAGTGGAAAAAGGGAAGCCTGAGCGTTGAGAGAGTTTGGCAGAGAGTCGGCATGGATATTACTCACTACAGTGGCCGGTCGTATCTGACTTATTGATTGTGGACCGTCATGGTTAGCTGTTTGGTGTCGGCTGAGACTTTAGACCAGTGCAAGCATTCTTGAGCAGTTGGGGGCATTGTTCTGTGAGCGTGGGGCGCCAGAAGAACTGTTAACAGACAATGATACAGCCTTTTGAAGCAGATTGTTTGCGGACTTCGCAGTGTGGTGGTGTGTGCACCTCCACTTTAGATGTGCATATGTTCCTTCTGGAAATGGTATAGTCAAAAGGTGCCATCGTACTATAAAGGTCATTGCTGCAAGGAAGAGCTGTTCCATAGCAGAAGCAATGTACTTGTTGAATCTGATGCCTCAGGATGACTGCAAATTGTCGACCGCTCCGGCCAACATACTGTACAGGTACTCAGAGTTTGCGAAGTGGACCCCCACGGGGAGGATGAACCAGAAGTGGACGGCCTCTACCAGGTTGGGGAAGAAGTCTGGGTAAGGCCGCCTAATGCTCGGTGTGAGGAAAGACACAAAAGGGGTACAGTTACGAGAGTCGTGTCCGACCAAGCTGTCAAAGTAGATGGGGTACCTCGCCACCTTAGAGATCTCCATCGTTGCAGCCCACAGGGGACTCAAGCCGAGTCTTTCACCAAGGACACTGCCAACAAGGCACTTGTTATTCAGCTTCCTGCCAGAGTTGATGAGGTGGTGGAAGCTGATCGTGATGAAACTGCTAATCGGCCTGAACGTGAACTGCCGAGGCATTCTTCGAGAATTAGAAGACCTCGATTATGTGACCTGTGTGGTTTGGAGGCTTTAGGGAAATGTAATGTATATTTTATAATGTAAAAATGTAATGGGTAATGTATGTGATTAGTTTCAGGTAATGTATATACCATAATGTATTATGCATAATATTCAATGTGTGATCTGAAATCAGGGGGGAATGTAATGTGTAATGTACAATGTACAATTTATGATGTATGAGTAATGTATATTCCTTATTTATTTATGAGTCTCACGAGTCAGTAGTTTGGTTTTAGCACTGCTTGTTAGGGTGTTAAACAGATGGAGGCGAGGTCATGGTTTAGGGATGCAAAACGGCAGGTGCCGGTAGTACAGGCAGACAGAGGTTAGCTGGCGTGAGGGTGGTGAGAGAGTGTGTCAGTGGAGAGAAGGCCACCGAGCTAGTTAGACTGCAGGGACTCTGAGCCTACACTATATTCTGTGTTACTCAAATTAGTTTTCTCTACCGTCAATTAAAGGAAAACGAGCAACACTTCGTTTTATTACTGCCACAGTGTGGTAAAAATTCTTTGTCAATATTGGAATCTCTCTTGACATTCAGGCTCATTCCCAGTATCTATAACATGGAATTATCTACAAACTTTTTTTGTTTTGCAACATCTTTTGGACGTTTCTTGAGAAGAGGGATTGTTTATTGCACGGTAATGGTTACTTTGATTCTGTACGCCACCGAATTTTTAATAACCACTGCATCGTCTAGTGGTTTTTAATTTCTAGTTAGGATTTTTAATGTCGCAAAGAGTTTTTGCCCTTCACTGCATCGTTCAGTGTTTTTTTTTTTTTTTTTTTTTTAAGGTAGAACACCATATTAAAGTTTTTAATTCTGACATAAAGTAATATTTTCAGTAACAGTCCTTTCAATGTGCGTTAATAGTTGTCACCAAAATTAGGCAATTTTCACTCAAGAGTTATATGCAGAGACTAATGTAATTAATTTTGTAATACTGCTTAATACTACATTTTGGTATGGAGGATTATTACATGAGTGGCATAATATATTATGACACAATACTATATATAACTATTGTATGTAACTACGGTACAAAGTATAGCTACAGGTAACAATATGTAAAACAGGTAGTTATGTCTGAAGTTCTCCAGGAAGTGAGAACTACACATCCCCTAGCATAGACTAATGAAGAATGACAAACACTTCTGATCATGTGCCAGAAGCATGACCAACACACACACACAAATACGCACAGACACTTTA
>NC_137064.1:18109528-18119528 GCF_032717465.1 Coenobita brevimanus | reverse complement strand
CCAAGGTGGATGGAAAGCAGATGACAGTGAGAGCTAGAGCTCCCGTTTCATCAGCCCTCGGGACTAGATCCTGACCGTCCTCCTTTGCTGAACTTTTTCAGTGTTTCAGTAACACAGAGAGTAGGTCAGAATGCTCTCCAATACATGTTTCTGTAACTGTCAATGCCCAACTACATGCACAGTAAACACTACACTTCCTTTTTAAAATTAAAAAAGGAAAATGGCATTAGTAAATCGGGCCTTGGAGTCTCCAGGGGAAAGACCATAAATTCCCCCGCCATCCATCACTCTTCGAGTGGCGACTCAGAGAGATGCCTGGAACCACTGTCTGACTCACTTCTTCATTTCTGCAACATTCGCGGCCCTTCCTCTAACTTTCACTCTGTCGAACGCCACCTCTCCTCCTCCAAACCTCACCTCACCTACTCTTCTTGGAAGAGACTCAGCTGTCTGTGCCAACTGACAGCAAACCCTTTTCTGTTTCCTCCTACTTTCCCTATACTCATTTCAAAGCCAAACGTGGCTGTTGTGTATATGTCTGCAACGATTTATCTTGCTCTCATGTTCCTGAACTTGATTCTTCTGAATACTCTACTCTCTGGTTTCAGCTTTCTTGTCATTCTCTTACTAAATATATCTGTTCTGTTTACTTATCTCCTAATTCTACTGACTATGAAAAACTCTTTCACTGTCTTACTTCTTCGATGGAACACATTCTATCCATTTCTCGTTTCTCTGAAATCTCCATTGTAGGAGATTTCAATGTTCACCTCCACTGTTGACTCTCCAGCTCTTCTTTCACTGATCCGCCTGGTGAACAAGCCTACATCTTTTCTATCCTTAATGACCTAGTGCAGCTTGTACAGCACCCTACTCGTATCCCTGACCGCCTTGGAGAGAGCTCCAACATACTTGACCTCCTCCTTACAACTAATCCTTCTGCTTACACTGTTAATCTTTCCTCTCTATTGGGCTTCTCCGATCACAACCTGATTACCTTAACCTGTTCTATCACTCTGGTACGGCCTGTGGACCCTCCAAAGAGACGTTGCCTGTGGCAATTTGGAGCTGCAGATTGGGAGACCCTCAGGCAGTACTTCTTTGATTTTCCATGGAATGATTATTGCTTCCATGGCCAGGGGCCATCTGAGTGTGCCTTGCGTATTACGGAGGTTATTCTGTCAGGTATGGAAGCATACATTCCCTTCTCATATCCTTTGACTAATGCAAGAAAGCCTTGGTTTAATCATGCTTGTTCTAATGCTGTCCGCAACAAGGAGACGGCCAATAAAAGGTACCAGAGCCAACCCACCCCTGAATCACATCTTGTTTATGTTTCTGCCCGGAATCATGCTAAGTCTCTTTGCTCTGCTAAAAATAATTTCACCCGTACTAAATGCTCTCAACTCTCCAACTCAGATTCTTCCGCTCCTTCTGGCACTTTGCCAAAAACCTTTCTAACAACTTTACCTCATCATCCTTCCTTCCTCTTTTCAATTCTGATGGCTCTGTAGCAATTTCTTCTAATGAAAAAGCAGATATCTTTGCTCAGACTTTCTCCTCCAATTCCACCTTAGATGATTCCGATGCTGTTTCTCCATCACTTCCCCCCTCAGGCTTTCTCATGGCTGACATTAAAATTTCTTCAGTTGATGTATTTTCTGTCATCACTGGCCTCTGTACTAAAAAGGCATATGGGCCCGATGGAGTCCCTCCTATTGTCCTCAAGATCTGTGCTTCAGTGATTACACCCTGCCTAGGTAAACTCTTTCGCCTTTGTCTGTCAAGTTGTACCTTTCTTTCTTGCTGGAAGTTTGCTTTCATTCAGCCAGTCCCAAAGAAGGGTGGCCATTCTCAACCCTCTAACTATCACCCATTTGCTTTAACATTATGTGTCTCAAAAGTTTTCTAGTCAATTCTTAATAGAAAAATTTTAAAGCATCTTTCCTATCATAACCTTCTTTCTAATATTCAGTATGGGTTCCATCAGGGACGCTCCACAGGCGATCTTCTCACCTACCTTTCAGACTCCTGGTCATCCTCCTTTCGGGACTTTGGCGAAATCTTTGCCCTTGCACTTGACATCTCAAAGGCTTTCAATAGAGTCTGGAAAATATCTTTAATTTCCAAGCTGCCCTCTTACGGCTTCTATCATTCTATCTGTATTATCATCTATAACTTCCTTTTCGGTTGTTCTATGGCCGCTCTTGTATACGGCCATCATTCTTCTCCTAGATCTATCAACAGTGGTGTTCCTCAGGCCTCTGTCCTATCACCAACTCTCTTCCATTTATTCATCAATGACCTTCTCAGCTGTACACCTTACCGTATCCGCTCGTACGCTGATGATTCCACCCCTCACCTTTCCATTCGGTTCCAGCGACGTCCATCTCAGCAATTACTTCAACAAACAAGGGATGAGGCTATGGCACACCTAATGTCTGACTTGGCTCGTATCTCTGACTGGGGTAAAAATAATCTTGTTTTTAATGCATCAAAAACTCCGTTTTTACATCTATGAACCCATCAGAATCTTCCACTTGAGTACCTACTAATGTTTAATAATATCCAGCTCAATCCTGCATCATCCTTGAACATGCTTGGAGTTTCATTTACTCTGGACTTATCTTGGAAAGATCATATTGCATCTCTTGTCAAATCTGCTTGCAAGAGATGAACGGATGTGGATTTTGGCTCTTTTTTTTGTATTGTTTTTTTTTTTTTTTTCTTGGAGGGAATGGTTTTCGGGCCCCTGGCCTTTGGCTCCTTGTTTCTAGCATGTAAATATATATATATATATATATATATATATATATATATATATAGATATATATATATATATATATACAGTAGGTTGATAGACTGATATATATATATATATAAAACCTATTGTATATACAATATATATATATATATATATATATATATATATATATATATATATATATATATATAATTGTATATAGAGAGATAGATGGATAGATAGATAAATAATTGTGTTCAGCATAATATACTGTACTTAGGACTTCGTGTGCATAAACCTCTTAACAGACCTTGTTTTAGAAGTGTAAGTACATTCAGTGACATGCCTTATGATGTATTGATGACAAAGCACTAAAATTCATCGGAACATGGCCGAGGCAGTAAAAGTACATGTAATGGCTTTTTTTTTTTTTTTTTCTTTTTTTTTTCATGATTTCGTGAACTACATGGTTGGTTAATAGCGATACCATCCTCACGACGCTTTTCGTGTGCATTTATGTTGCACCCAAATGGTACACCCTGGAGGAAAAAATGTAGAAAAGAGATTTCATGTCTTTTTACCACATGTGTCTCATTCAGATTGTTTTTGGCATACTGTCATCCCTACATCGGGACTAGCTCTTGACCATCCCCCTTTGCTGAACTTTTTCAGTGTTTCAGAGACATAGAGACTAGGCCAGCATGCTCTCCTGTATAAGTTCTTCTGATTGTCAACACCAAACTACATGCACATTACACAGTTCACTTCCTATTAAAAAATTTACAAAAATAATGGCATCGTACTAACCGGCATCCGAGTCCTTGGGGGGAGGGGAGACCATCAAAGCCCCAACTATCTGTCCCTCACCCAGTGATGACCCAGCGGGATGCCGGGAACCACTGTCTGCCTCTATTCTGCGATATTCGTGGCCTTTCCTCTAATTTTCTGTCTGTTGAGCACCAACTCTCTTCCTGTAAACCTCACCATCTCTTCCTAACTGAGATTCATCTCTCTGAAAAGACTAATAGCAAACCCTTCTCTGTATCCTTCTACTTTCTCTATACTCCTTTCAACGCCGAAGGTGGCTGTTGTGTATATTTAAGCAACGACATATGTTGTTTTCATGTTCTTGAACTTGATTCTTCTGAATTGTTGGCTTGACTTCGGCTTTCCTGTCATTCTGTAGCTAAATATATCTGTGCTGTTTACTTATCTCCTACGTCTGCTGACTATGAAAAATTCTTCAACTATCTTATTTCGAAGATGGAACACTTCCCATCTATTTCTCCTTTCTCTGAAATCTCCATTCTAGGAGGTTTTAATGTTCACCACCACCTTTGGCTCTCCTTTCCTTTCACTGATCCACCTGGTGAACAAGCCTACATCTTTTCTATCCTTAATGACCTACTGCAGCACGTAAGGACCCTACCCATATCCCTGACCACCTTGGAGAGAGTTCCAACATACTTGACCTCTTCCTTACAACTAACCCTTCTGCTTATGCTGTTAATCTTTCCCCTCCATTGGGCTTCTGCAACCACAACCTTATCACCTTAACCTGTCCTATCACTCCAATAAGGCTTGTGGACCCTCTAAACAAGCGTCGGTTGTGGCACTTTAGTGCTGCTGATTGGGATGCCCTCAGGGAGTACTTCTTTGATTTTCCCTGGAATGATTATTGCTTCCATGGCCGATAGCCTTCTGAGTGTGCCTTGTGCATTATGGAGGTTATTCTCTCGGACATGGAAGCATCCATTCCTTTCTCATATCCTTTGACTAATGCAAAATAAAAAATAAAAAATGGTTTAATCTTGCTTGTTCTAATGCTGTCCACAACAAGGAGAATTCCTACAAGGTACTGGAGCCAACCCACTCGTTAATCTCATCTCATTTATGTTTCTGAGAGAATAGTGCATAGTCTTTTCATCACTCTGCTAAAAATAATTTCATTCGTACTAAATGATCGAAACTCTCCAACTCGAATTCTTTCCACTCCTTCTGGTACCTTGCCATAACCTTTCTAACAACTTTACCTCATTATCCTTCCTTCCTCTTTTCCACCGTGAGTGCTCTGTAACTGTTTCTTCTACTGATAACGGAGAATTCTTCATTCTGACTTTATCCTCCAATTCCACCTTCGATGATTCCTGTGCTGTTCCTCCATCACTCACTTTCCCCCCCCTCTGACTTCCTCATGGCTAATATCAACATTTCTTCAACTGATGTATTTTCTGCCATCACATGCCTCAATACTATAGTCGCGGTGCACGATTGTGAGGTTGTTATTATTGTTCCCTGGCAACTACCATTCAAAAGTGCATCCCATTTCGTGTATAACATGAGACCCAAGTGATTGGTGTATAATATGCTCGTCTATAATAATATTCGCATATAATATATTCGTGCATAGAATGATACGAAATCAGCCGCACTTTTGAATGGTAGGTTGCCACGGTACGATAATGAGAACCTCAGAGTCGTGCACCGTGACTATAGTACATCGGCCTATTGGGGTCCCTCCTGTTGTCCTCAAGACCTGTGCTTCTTTGCCTACGCCATGTCTAGGTTAACTCTTTCGCTTTTGTCAACTTTCACCTTTTCTTCTTGCTTGCAGCTCCCCTCATTCAGCCTGTCCCAAGGAATGGCGACTATTCCCATCCCTCTAACTATCCCCCAATTGCTTTAACATCCTGTGTTTCGAAAGTTTTCGAGTCTATTTTTAACCCCCCCCTCCCAAAAAAAAATAATAATAATAAAGCATCTTTCCTACTGATCGTCAGTATGGGTTACGCCAGGGACGCTCCACTGGCGATCTTCTCATCTACCTTTCAGACTCCTGGTCATCTTCCTTTCAGGACTTCGGCGAAAGCTTTGCGATTGCACTTGACATCTCAAAGGCTTCCGATCGAGTCTGGCATAAATCTTTAATTTCCAAGCTGCCCTCTTACAGTTTCTATCCTTCTATCTGTGCCTTCAACTCCAGTTTCCTTTCTGGTAGTTCTATAGCTGCTGTTGTCGACGGACACCATTCTTCTAGAACTGTCAATAGTGGTATTTGTCAGGGCTCTGTCCAGTCACCAACTCTCTTCCTTTTATTCATCAATGACTTAATCTGTACAAATAACCCTATCCCCTAATATGTTGTGACTCCACCTTTCACCTTTCCATTAACTTCCCGCGGCATCAGTTACTTCAATAATCAAGGAATGAGACTGTGGCACACCTAAAGTCTGACTTGGCTTATATCTCTGGATAGGGTAAAAATAATCCTGTTTTTGCTGCATCAAAAACTCAGTTCTTACATCTATCAACCCGACAAAATCTTCCACAGGAGTACTGTCCAATTTTTAACAATCTCCAGTTTAATCTTACATCACCTTTAAACATACTTGGGGTTTCATTCTCTCACAATTTATCTTGGAAAGAAGATATTACCTCTCCTGTAGAATGTGCTTCAGGAGATTGGGTGTGCTTTGCCGACTCTGTGCCTTCTTTACCCTTGCACAGTTGTTGATTCTAAGGTCAAGAAGGGTTTTATTCGCCCCCGTGTAGAGTAAAACTCATGTGTGAGGAGCCTCCCCACATACAGCTCATCTCAGCATGGTGGAGTCAAACGCTTTTCATCTCATTAAGTCCTCGTCTTACTGGCTGTCTCTAGCCTCTGTCTCTTCGCCGCTGTTGGATCTTTATCTCTTTTCTGTTGCTACTTCAATGGTCACTGCTTCTCTGAGCACTCTGCTTGCATCCTTCCACCACTACGATGAGCGCGTATCACTCGTCTAGCAACAACTCTCACCCCTTTTCTGTCCAACTGTCTAAGGTAGGAGTTAACCGCTACTGCTAGTCCTTCATGTATGAAACAGGTCGACTCTGGAGCTGTCTCCCTCTGTTTGCATTTCCTGTTGCCTACGATCTCCATTCTTTCAAACGCAATGTGTCAAGGCATCTCGAAATGAACGGATCTTGAAATTGGGTTTCTCTTATCTTGTTTT
This sequence comes from Coenobita brevimanus, assembly GCF_032717465.1. NCBI lineage: Eukaryota > Metazoa > Arthropoda > Malacostraca > Decapoda > Coenobitidae > Coenobita > Coenobita brevimanus. The sequence continues at coordinate 18,112,793 of NC_137064.1, read as the reverse complement.
TGTTTTTTCTTGGAGGGAACAATTTGCAGGCTCCTGTCCTTTGGTTCGTTCTTCCTTGAAAACAAAAAAATATCGTCTTAAAACAGAGAAATATAGTGACATGAAGGTTGAGATCTTATAAACACACATGCACCAGGAAGGAGTACACAGAACAAAGGGAGAATTTCACGTTTTGACCCCTAGAATAAGATAACTATAGGAAAGAAGGCTATCCGCACCCTTTTAATCTTCTTTCGAGATTAGTTAGCTGATTTACTTCAGTCCTTGTACTTGGCTCTTTTCACCACCATACTGATTACTCATTCTCTCCATGTTACCACACCATGTAAGTATACTCTCTTCAGCTCTGTTGACCAAGGATTTATTTACTCTACATCATTTAGGATTCATATTATTACTTATTCTCCCCACTCTGCACTTCACACACGTTTCTCAAGAACCCTATCTCCATCTCTCTAACTCTTGAATTTTCATTTTCATGTCACACCAGAGTCTCACACTCGTTTGTCAATGTGGATACTACAACTCCTTCATGCAATTCTCTTGTTGAATGTTACGCTGAAACCACTGCATCACATCTAGGCCATGAAGGGAGAAACCTGTACTGTACACAGGAAAAATCATCTGGTAAATTACCAATATGCTGGGAATCGAACCAGTGGTATGCTGCCTGGCTCTCATCTGAGAGTCCCTGGTTCGATTCCCAGCATATTGGTAATTTACCAGATGACATCTAGGCCATCAAAACATCGCAGTTCCTTCTCTGGGCCATTTTACTGTACTTTATACTTACCTTTGCAATTTTTTTTTTATCATAGCTGCCAGGCCCTTTAAACCCTCTCACCAACTGGTCTTTCTCCACTTAACAGGATATCACACTGGGAGTCTCCTTCCCACACAACAACCATCACTTAAATCTCATCTAATTTACTTTTAAGCTACAATGCTCAAAGACATCAGAAAAACCCTTTACCTGTCCGCAAAGTTAATTTTCGATTTTAGTTAACAGCACAGCATCATCTGCGTACATCAGACTAGAAAATACTTCTTCCTTCTCTATTCATTACTGTTTTCATCCCTCTCCTTCACACGAGTTTTACCTCAGGACTTTATCCATATAAATACCGAACAGCCATGGGGACATCACACATGCTTCTCATCCTTCAGCACGGATGTTAACTTCCTCAGAAAACTGCATAGTCTTGTGCAAGCTTCACTGCTATAAAAAAAAAAAAAAAAAAACTCTTTAAAACTATCAGCAACTCTCCCTTCTCACCTTACATATTTCCAACAAATAGTAATTCATCCCAGTTTCTTCACTAATCACGATCTTTCTTCATATCTCTCATAAGCGCTTGATGCCTTCATATTTTAAACCTTTTCACCTCATGTTTACTTCTACCTGTGTCACATTTTTTGACACTACACCATAAATAAGAGCAGGGGACCATAAAAGTAGGGGAACTATAAACAGATGTGGTCAGCGAAACTGTCGACAAATCCATCAGTAAATCGTCCAAGTCTTCAAATTACCACCTGTACTTCACATATAAATTCATGGACATTTTTTTTTTTTTTTTGGGGGGGGGGGGCTGTACTTCACCGACACTTGATGGATTGTGACATCCCACTGATTATCGTGTTTAAAACATTTTCTTGGTATTTGTATATCCATGAATGGCTGATTCATCCATTTCTGTCAGTCATCAGCTCTTTTGCTTCAACTTCTACACTTGCTTTAACACTCTTTTACTTACCATTTATATCCACCATCTTCTTGGCCATCCTGATTTCCCTCCACCATCAGACTCACTCATCTATCGCCTTTTCACCTCTCTAGTCATATTCGCTGTGTCTGTATGACTAAACCTTCTAAAGATATGCACTCTCTTTTAGTATCGCATCATTATATTTGTTTCCTACCTTGCATACTGAACACTGTATTTCTTATCACATTTAGTGTATGCAGTTGTCCTTTAACGGTTCCATTTCCTGTACTGTAGACTCACTCAAAATTTTACAAACTCATGCCATACCAAAGACTCTGATTCGTATGTTAGTGATGACAAAAACACACCTTTTCCTAGTCTCCTTGCAGCCTCTGTACTCAGTCCTGTTTAAAATCAAAGCCTAAATAGCACTGGCCACTTTTATTTTTTTTTTTTTTTTAGTCACTCTGCTCTCCACTTTATCGCACACACATAATCCCTTTCGTCTACTATTGTCCTAAGGTACTTTAAATCATTCGCTAATATAAATCTCTCTCCTCATCAGCGTATCACACTCTGAATCACCTCTCTCTCTCTCTCTCTCTCTCTCTCTCTCTCTCTCTCTCTCTCTCAACAATCGCTTTACCTTTGCTTCCCTTGATAGTTTTGTTTCAAGACTGGAAAATATCTGGATGACAGGATGTTTGACAATTAATTTCCACACAGTACCCTCGATATGTCACTATGAGACAGCAGTTTAAGAAAGCACCGGTAACATTTATTTGTTGGGCTTAATCATATGAAAGACATCGTATCTTGGATATAGGCAACAGCTTCAATGCAATAATAGCTTCTCATTTACTCCTTTTTGTTTGCAGTGAGAAAGATGGAAGTGGCAATGGTGATGAGATGGACAGCAACCTGGAGGAGTCTCAGCTATCCACTTTCACACCACCACCACCACTGGAACCCCCGCACACCATTGACAACAACAGCAAAAACAGTGAGTGATACAAGCCTCAGCTTTCTCAGACCAATAATTGTTTAAATAGCCTCTTCACCTCGAGAACCTTTTTACTGGTTAAACCCGCCCCATCCCGACCACTTTTCCACCACTGACTCCCCCCAATCCCGGCCATTTTTGGATTTTTTTTTTTTTTTGGCTAAAACCTCCGCTTTTGGTGAGAAACATCGAAAATTCATAGAGACGTCGCTCACCTGAGGTTTAAAATACTCGATACAGGTCGGAGTACCTCCTTACCTTACAGGGTTTTCTAATAGGCTGGCACCAAAGAAAACGAGTTCTATGGGAGAATAACTATTTCACACCACTCATAAACGATATTTATTTATTTACGTGGTACGAATTTACATGTAGTACGAGAGTATATTGGTTTTCAAGCAGTAATATAGGCATTATAAGCATTGTTTCACTCACTAATTCATCACCATACCTGACATTTTTTTGCCACATTACCTGGTCATCATTTCTGACTGTTTCTTCCTGTAATGCTATGTAAAGTTTGTCCTCCACATTGTCATTGATTGGGGATTCA
>NC_137064.1:17902028-18104528 GCF_032717465.1 Coenobita brevimanus | reverse complement strand
CTTTATAAGGTAATGGTTAGGAGTATCTTAATTTATGGACACGAGTCTTGGTACAGCACAGTGACTATGGAAAATAAATTCTTGGTGTTTGAAAAACAAAGCACTTAGAAGAATATTAGGAGTTAAGTGGTGGGAAAGGATACCTAATAGTAGAATTAGAGAAATAACGGGAGTGCAGCCGGTCGATGAATATGTTAGGTTCTCACGATGGAAGTGGCTAAGACATGTGTATAGAAGACAGGGAATAGTACGAGGTACACCAGGGTGGGTGGCACTTGGTAGGAGAGGTAGAGGAAGGCCAAAAGAGACATGGGTGAGGACAATGAGACGGGAAGCTGGAGATGAGTGTTGGGGAGATCTTGAGGAGTTAGCACAAGATAGGATGTGGTGGTGTGAGTTCATCGAGGCCCTATGCATCCCCGAGGGTGCCACAGGAAATGATATATATATATATATATATATATATATATATATATATATATATATATATATATATATATATATATATATATATATATATATATATATATATATTGTTATGGAACAGAGAAAGATAATGTACACTTTAAGTGAGAATACTAAAAATCACTACTGTCCCGTAAAGTTCCAGGTTCAAAACAAAAGAGTTAGGTAAAATTACAAGTTAAAGTTTAATGCTCAAACTAACAACAAAACATTCAGGACTCATAAGGATAATGTAATGGCAAAAACAGGATAAATATATGGTTAACTGCAATAGCCTTTATTAACACGAAATTAGCATGAGTAAATTTAACTAAGTCAGCCCTGATAAAATGAGAAAACACTGGATAATGCTCAGTTAACGCAAGATATATTATTACAGATACAAAGTATTATTACCACTGGCTGACAATATGAATTACAAAAACTTTACTAGGCCTACGAATCAACACCTTATGCTATACAGTACAAGAACAAAATGTAATAACACTTATACTCAAATTACACAGCTGCTAGATGGTTGGAGACTTCCTGAGCACTCACAATAATAACAACTGCACAGGGGAGGACAGAGATGTGAGCAAAATGAGGAGTAGATCTAAGTGGCAATTAATGCAGAGACTGAGCTCATTATATAGGGGCCGGCAGAGCTTGATACAACTTGTAAGAAGGACGCGCAAATGAAGCCAGAGGGGACAAAGAGTTGACACTCCTGCTCTGAACAACAGAAAGAACGACTTACTCTACTATAAGGGAGGAGGGGGTGGAGTGAGGTAGAACACGCTCGTGATCAAACATGCAGCATACTGTACATTAGAATTTTTTTTTTTTTTATGCAAGGAAGAAGGAACCAAAGGCCATGAGCCCGCAGTAACAGTTCCCTCCAAGAGAAAAACAAAATACAATAGAGAGCCAAATTCAAGATCCGATCATTTTGAGATGCCTGGACACACTGCGTTTGAAAGACTGGAGATCATAGGCAGCAGGAAATACAGATAGAGGGAGACAGTTCCAGGGCTGACCTGTTGCATAAATGAAAGACTGGGAGTAACGGTTAACTCTTGCATTAGAGAGTTGGACAGAAAAGGGATGAGAGTTTGCTGCCAGATGGGTGCTACGCGCCCGTCGTAGAGGTGGAGGAATGCAAGCAGACAGTTCAGAGGAGCAGTGACCATTAAAGTAGCGATAGAAAAGAGATAAAGATGCAACAGTATGGCGAAGAGACAGAGGTTGAAGGGAGTCAGTAAGAGGAGGAGAGTTAATGAGACGAAAAGCCTTTGACTCCACCCTATTGAGAAGAGCTGTATGTGGGGAGCCTCCCCACACATGAGAGTTGTACTCCACACAGGGGCGGATAAAACCCCTGTGTAGAGTCAACAATTGTGAAGGGGTAAAGAAAGAGCGGAGTCGGCTTAGCACACCCAATCTCTTGGAAGCAGATTATACAAGAGATGTAATATGATCTTTCCAAGATAAGTCCCGAGTAAATGAAACCCCAAGCATGTTCAAGGATGATGCAGGATTAAGCTGAATATTATTAAACATTAATGGGTATACCTGTGGAAGATTTTGTCGGGTTGATAGGTGTAAGAACTGAGTCTTAGATGCATTAAAGACAACCATATTATTTTTACCCCAGTCAGAGATACGAGCCAAGTCAGACATTAGGTGTGCCATAGCCACATCCCTTGTTTCTTGAAGTAACTGTTGAGATGGGCGTTGTGGGAACCGAATGGAAAGGTGAAGGGTGGAGTCATCAGCATATGAGTGGATAGGGTTAGATGTACAGCTTAGAAGATCATTGATGAATAAAAGGAAGAGAGTTGGTGATAGGACAGAGCCCTGAGGAACACCACTGTTGATAGATCTAGGAGAAGAACGATAGCCGTCTACAACAGCGGCTATAGAACGACCAGAAAGGAAGCTAGAGATGAAGGCACAGATAGAAGGATAGAAACCGTAGGAGGGCAGTTTGGAAATTAAAGATTTATGCCAGACTCGATCGAAAGCCTTTGAGATTTCAAGTGCAATGGCAAAGCTTTCGCCAAAGTCCCGAAAGGAGGATGACCAGGAGTCTGAAAGGTAGGTGAGAAGATCGCCAGTGGAGCGTCCCTGACGGAACCCATACTGATGATCGGAAAGAAGGTTGTGATAGGAAAGATGCCTTAAAATTTTTTTATTAAGAATTGACTCGAAAACTTTTGAAATACAGGACGTTAAAGCAATTGGACGATAGTTGGAGGGTTGGGAGAGGTCACCCTTCTTTGGGACTGGCTGAATGAGAGCAAACTTACAGCAAGAAGGAAAGGTACAAGTTGACAGACAAAGGCGAAAGAGTTTGCCTAGGCAGGGTGTAAGCACAAAAGCACAGTTCTTGAGAACAACAGGAGGGACCCCATCAGGCCCATATGCCTTGTTAGTACTGAGGCCAGCAATGGCAGAAAATACATCAACTGAAGAAATTTTAATGTCAGCCATGAGGAAGTCAGAGGGGAGAAGTGATGGAGGAACAGCACCGGAATCGTCTAAGGTGGAATTGGAGGAGAAAGTCTGTGCGAAGAGATCTGCTTTATCAGTAGAAGAAATAGCTACAGAACCATCAGAGTAGAAAAGAGGAAGGAAGGATGATGAGGTAAAGTTGTTAGAAAGATTTTTGGCAAGGTGCCAGAAGTAGCGGGAAGAATTCGAGTTGGAGAGTTGAGAGCATTTAGTATGGATGAAATTATTTTTAGTAGAGCGAAGAACAGACTTAGCATGATTCCGGGCAGAAACGTAAAGATGATGTGATTCACGGGTAGGTTCGCTCCGGTACCTTTTGTAGGCCCTCTCCTTGTTTTAGCATTAGAACAAGCGTGATTAAACCAAGGCTTTCTTGCGTTAGTCAAAGGATATGAGAAAGGAATGTATGCTTCCATGCCCGAGAGAATAACCTCCATAATGCACAAGGCACACTCAGATGGCTCACGGCCATGGAAGCAATAATCATTCCAGGGAAAATCAAAGAAGTACTGCCTGAGGGCCTCCCAGTTCGCGGCTCCAAAATGCCACAGACGACGTTTCCCTGGAGGGTCCACAGGCCGTACTGGAGTGATAGGACAGGTTAAGGTAATAAGGTTTTGATCCGAGGAGCCCAACGGAGAGAAAAGATTAACAGAGTAAGCAGAAGGATTAGTTGTGAGGAAGAGGTCAAGTATGTTGGAGCTCTCTCCAAGGCGGTCAGGGATACGGGTAGGGTGCTGTACAAGCTGCTCTAGGTCATTAAGGATAGAAAAGATGTAGGCTTGTTCACCAGGTGAATCCGTGAAAGGAGAGGAGAGCCAAAGGTGGTGGTGAACATTGAAATCTCCAAGAATGGAGATTTCAAAGAAAGGAGAAATGGACAGAATGTGTTCCATCGTAGAAGTAAGATAGTCGAAGAATTTTTGATAGTCAGTAGAATTAGGGGATAAGTAAACAGCACAGATATATTTAGTCAGAGAATGACAGGAAAGCCGAAGCTAGAGTGTAGAGAATTCAGAAGAATCAAGTTCAGGAACATGAGAGCAAGATAAGTCGTTGCGTATGTATACACAACAGCCACCTTTGGCTTTGAAATGAGTATAGAGAAAGTAGGAGGATACAGAAAAGGGTTTGCTGTCGGTTGCCTCAGACAGCTGAGTCTCCGTCAGAAAAAGAAGGTGAGGTTTAGAGGAGGAGAGGTGGTGCTCAACAGAGCGAAAGGTAGATGAAAGGCCGCGAATGTTGCAGAAATGAAGAAGAAGAGAGTCAGACAGTGGTTCCAGGCACCTCGAGTCGTCACCGGGAGAGGGGCAGATGGCGGGGGCATTTATGGTCCCCCCCCCCTGGGGACTCCGAGGCTTGATTAATCGACGCCATTTTTGTTGAATTTTGAATAGGAAGTGTAGTGTGTACTGTGCATGTAGTTTGGTGAAGATAGTTAGAGAAATTTGTACTGGAGAGCATGCTGGCCTACTCTCTGTGTAACTGAGACACTGAAAAAGTTCAGCAAAGGGGGATGGTCAGGAACTAGTCCTGAGGGCTGATGAAACTGGAGCTCCAGCACTCCCTGTCATCAGAATTACACAAAGGATGATGAAATCATAGGCTATGTAACACCTCCCCACAAAGAAAAAGAAATTTACAAAGGAAACTTCTTATTACTCTAAAACAATCTGTCTAAAGTCTAGATAAACAATCTGCAATAACATTTTCTTTCCCCTTGACATGTTGTATGTCTAATGAATACTCCTGAAGAAGTAGACTCCATTTTGTCAATCTCTGATTTTTATCTTTAAAGTTACTAAGGAATATCAGTGGGTTATGATCGGTATAAATGACTATGGGGTCAAAACCAGAACATAAATAAAATGAAAAATGCTGTAAACCCAAACTCAAGGCCAAAAGCTCTTTCTCAATAGTTGAGTAGTTCTTTTGAGGTGGAGTGAACTTCTTACTGTAATAAGATACAGGATGTTCAATACCCTGATCATCCTCTTGCAGCAAAACAGCCCCAGCTCCTGTATCACTTGCATCAACAGCCATCTTAAAAGGCTTAGCAAAATTTGGAGTAGCGAGCACTGGCTGACTTAATAGGATAGCTTTAAGTTTGCTGAAAGAGGATTCACAGTTATCGGTCCAGACAAATTTAACTCCCTTTTTCAGTAGGTCTGTAAGTGGTGATACAAAGAACAAATCTCCTGTAATAACCTACCATTCCCAAAAATCTTTGTAGCTCTTTCCTACTTTTAGGTCTGGGAAGATCATTTATAACCTGAACCTTAGCTCCTGGTGGTGCAACATGTCCATCACCAATTACGTACCCAAGGTACTGAAATTTAGCTTGACCAAACTCACACTTTGATAAATTAGCTACAAGATTAGCCTGAACCAAACGCTCAAGAAATTTACTGACATGGCATAGGTGATCTTTCCAGTTGTCACTGAAGATTAATACATCATCAATATAAACAATACACCCTACCAAACCCTCTGTTACAACATTCATGAGCTTCTGAAATGTGGCTGGTGCATTCTTCATACCATATGGCATTACAGAACATGCAAAAGTCTTTCCTAGTGTTACAAAACATGAGATCTCCCTAGCACATTCAGTCATAGGTACTTGCCAGTATCCCTTTAATAAATCAAACTTACTTATGTACCTAGCCTTTCCAATCTTGTCTATGCAATCTTCCACGCGAGGGAGAGGGTAAATGTCTGTTTTGGTTATCTGATTAACACGTCTGTAGTCGATGCAAAGCCGCTGTGACCCACCTGGCTTAGGGACTAGAGTGACAGGAGAACTCCACTCGCTCTGACAGGGCTCAATCATCTTGTGGTCCAACAGGTAGCCAAGCTCCTTCTCGATGAGAGGAACTTTCACTGGGTTCACACGGTAAGGAGGCAGTTTAATTGGCTTTGCGTCTCCAACATCGACATCATGCATCAACACAGTGGCACTTCCTGGAGTGGCATGGAACACTTGCGGGTACTCCTGGAGTAATGCCGAAAACTCCTGCCTTTCCTCGGGAGGTAGATGAGAAAGCTTAGTCTGGAGATCATTCATGATATCAGGATTCTTCCCCAAACTATCACTTAGGCTCATACTGCATGGGAGAACTTCACTTGCAGACTCGGGTGGAACAGCTACAGTGCAGACTGGGTTATTTTCGTCCCACCTGTGATATAACTTTAGCATGTTGATGTGACAAAGTTGCTTGTTCTTTCTACGATCTGGTGTGGCGATGACATAGTTGACATCACTGAGTTTCTTCTCCACGAAATAAGGACCACTAAACTTGGCTTGAAGAGGTTGCCCATGCACTGGTAGCAGAATCAAAACCTGATCTCTTGGCTGAAAGTGGCGTAACCTGGACTTCTTATCATACCAAGTCTTCATCTTCTCCTGAGCAGCTCCTAAATTCTCTCTTACCAGCTGTAAAGCAGTGGACAGCCGTTCTTTGATCTTCATCACATACTCCAGCAGGTTGACGTCATCTTCCTCCGACAGACAGCATTCCTTGAGTAGCTTCAGGGGTCCTCTTACATCATGGCCAAACAGTAGTTCAAAGGGTGAGAAGCCCAGTGATTCATTTGGAGATTCTCTTGCGGCAAATACAACGAATGGAAGACCTTTATCCCAGTCGTTCTGATGTTCCAAACAGTATTTCTTCAGCATCGATTTGAGTGTTTGATGATATCTCTCCAATGCTCCTTGGGTCTGGGGATGGTAAGCTGAAGACGTGATCTGGGTGATGCCCAACTCTTTCAGAGACTGCTTGAAAACATTTGACATGAAATTACTTCCCCGGTTTGACTGTACCTCCTTGGGCAGACCAAACTTTGTGAAGAACCCTAGCATTTCCTTAACCACGTTCTTTGCTGAGATATTTCTAAGTGAAATGGCTTCAGGATAACGAGTAGCCATATCAATCAGGGTCAACACATAAGAAAATCCTGAAGAAGTCTTAGGAAGAGGGCCCACAATATCCACCAACACACGGGTGAATGGCGCCTCAAAAGGGGGAATGGGAACTAGAGGTGCTACCTTTTCGGTCTGATTACACTTCCCCACAACTTGACAGGTGTGACAAGACTTACAATACCAGGAAACATCCCTGAAGATACCTGGCCAGTAGAAGTGTTTCAAAATGCGTGCCACAGTCTTCCTCACTCCAAGGTGTCCTGTCAAACTGGAATCATGAGCCACTCTAATGATATCCTGCCTACAAACACGAGGGATGACAACTTGATGTACAACCTCCCATTCACAGTCAGCTGATGCTGTTGGGGGTCTCCACTTCCTCATAAGTACTCCTGACTTTATATAATAACAAGTAGAAGCACCAGCTGACTCTTCCTCACTGCAAGCAGAGTTAGCTAGACCTTTCAACTCAGGGTCAGCAACCTGCAACTCAACCAACTCTTGACGAGACAAATTATCAACACTACGGGGTACTGCCTCAACTGGTGAGTGGTCCAAATTAGCAAGAAAAGTGTCAGCTAGGATAACATCATCATCATCATTATCCTCTAAGTCACCAGTAACTTTAGACTTAGCCCTAGTGACAGCACATGCAGAGAACACATCAGGGACATCACAATCCTGGGCCGCAGCCACTGGCTAACTAGACAACTGAGGAGCTGGACACACTTGACTTCCAGCAATATAATTTCCAAGTAAGAAAGTTACACCTGACATTGGGAGTGTCTCAACCAACCCAACCATAACGGAACCATTAACAAAACCAGACTCTAAATTCACTCTGCACAGAGGGACAGAGAAGTAATTATGCCCTACACCTTGTAAGATTACAGTTTCATCAGAGGAATTAACATTAGAGCCTAGAACACTGGTCAGCATAAGGGATTGGCAAGCACCTGTATCACGATATATTTTAACTGATTTCCTGTCATTACTGTCCAGAGGACTGACAAAACCATCAGACAGGAAATTAGCACATGAACTCTTGAGAGTGTCACCCACGTTACTGCTCAAAAGAGGAGCTTCATCATGAGAATTTAATTTACCCCTCAAAGCAGGTTCAGTTAACTCAGTTAAAGAATTCTGGGAACTCTCAAGGGTGGACACTAGACCAATTGACTGAATATTTAAAGACTCCTTTTTGTTCACATCACGCTGTCTCCTGAAACATTTCTCCATAGTATGACCAAGCTCACTACAATAAGTACATTTACTTTTCTGAAACCTAGAGGTGAAGCTGGTATTTACTTCCTGAGAAACATCATCTTTATTCTCTTTCCTGTTACCTGTACTCTGAGTAGAGGCAACATACTTGCTCTCAGCTTTCCTTTTTTCTTTAGAATATCTCTTGTGAGTGAGAACATATTCATCAGCTAAAACTTCAACAACAGACAAATTATCTATTCTTCTGTCATCAAGATATAGGCTTACATCTTTATTAATACACCTTTTGAAGTCCTCCAGCAAAATCAACTGCTTAAATTTACCAAAATCAGAATCCACATTCTTAGAATTTAACCACTGCTCTAACAGATCTTCTTTGATTTTTGGCATACTCAACATGGGATTGCTTATCTTGCTTATAAGTTGTCCTAAATTTTACTCTATAGGCTTCAGGAACAAGCTCATAGGCCTTAAGAATCAAGCTCTTAACTACATCATAATTATCACATTGATCCTGAGGCAAAGATGCATAAGTTACTTGAGCTTTACCGGTGAGAACAGTTTGAAGGAGTACTGGCCAATACTTTCTGGGCCAATTAAAACCTATAGCTACCCTCTCAAACAACTGAAAATACTTTGTTAAATCAGATTCATTAAAAGGAGGGACAAGTTTAACATTTTTAGCCACATCAAAATCATCAGAGCTAGATGATCCAGTCCCACCTTGTTTCATGCGATACTCATGGTCTGCCTGAATCCTAGCTAGTTCAATTTGCGCCTGAGCCTGTGCCTCCTGAATACGAGCATTTGCCTGAAATTCAGCCTCCTTAGTACGAGCTTCCTGCAGGGCTAGCTGTAACTTAGCTAATTCAATCTGCGTTTGCTCATTTGGAGGAGTTACATTAAACAAGCTTTCATTAATCATGTCAACAATTTGACCTTTAGAATGATGAGAGCGAACAGCAATTCCCAATTGTTGAGCAACAAGCTTAAGTTCATTCTTTGTTCTGTTTTCTACATCACACACTGTTTGCACATTTGACAAAAAATCTTTGGCTTCATCAAGCGTAGTAATAGTAGACATCATGAATAAATCACAGTCACAAAATATCAAGCAATATCCTTATGATAATATCCTGAATATCCTGATAAGAGGTCGCCAAATTTATGTTACGGAACAGAGAAAGATAATGTACACTTTAAGTGAGAATATTAAAAATCACTACTGTCCCGTAAAGTTCCAGGTTCAAAACAAAAGAGTTAGGTAAAATTACAAGTTAAAGTTTAATGCTCAAACTAACAACAAAACATTCAGGACTCCTAAGGATAATGTAATGGCAAAAACAGGTTAAATATATGGTTAACTGCAATAGCCTCTATTAACACGAAATTAGCATGAGTAAATTTATCTAAGTCAGCCCTGATAAAATGAGAAAACACTGAATAATGCTCAGTTAATGCAAGATATATTATTACAGATACAAAATATTATTACCACTGGCTGACAATATGAATTACAAAAACTTTACTAGGCCTACGAATCAACACCTTATGCTATACAGTACAAGAACAAAATGTAATAACACTTATACTCAAATTACACAGCTGCTAGATGGTTGGAGACTTCCTGAGCACTCACAATTATAACAACTGTACAGGGGAGGACAGAGATGTGAGCAAAATGAGGAGTAGATCTAAGTGACAATTAATGCAGAGACTGAGCTCATTATATAGGGGCCGGCAGAGCTTGATACAACTTGTAAGAAGGACGCGCAAATGAAGCCAGAGGGGACAAAGAGTTGACGCTCCTGCTCTGAACAACAGAAAGAACGACTTACTCTACTATAAGGGAGGAGGGGGGGGGGAGTGAGGTAGAACACGCTCGTGATCAAACATGCAGCATACTGTACGTTAGAATTACACAAAGGATGATGAAATCATAGGCTGTGTAACAATATATATATATATATATATATATATATATATATATATATATATATATATCCATCCATCCATCATCCAATCCTACGCTGCCCCATGAGGAGTGTAGGAGGCCGGGGCTAAGCAAGTTGGTCCTGACATTTGAGATGAGAGTGACCAGTCTCACTCATCCCTGAGTGGCATTACGTGAGCAATAAACCACTACCACCTCTTACATATAAACCAACACAGGCCCAATCCGATTGAAGTGCCTTAATTTCTCACTAAACCACCAGGCGCCATAGTTTGATTATATGGTTACCACCCAGCATAGTAAATGGTTTCCTGATGTATAGGAAACCATTTGGCTTGTCACTCAGTGTAGAGTCACCCACAGGCAGATGGAAGAGGAATGAACGAAGGAAAGAAAGACAGAAAAGGAAAGAAGAGGGAGAGGAAAGGGCAGACATTTAAAGCAGCTCTACATTGAGTGGGTGGTGAGCACCCACACTTATCACAGTATACAGTATATGAGCGATTGGTGAAGAAGATAATTAGATCTGATGTGAGAGGTGTAAGGCTGAGAGGGAGACCACAAATAGGATGGATGGACAGTGTGAAGAGAGCGCTGGATGCAAGAGGGATATCTGTTGAGGAAGGAAGAGTGGCTGTGCATGACAGAAATAAATGGAGACAAATTGTGAATGAATAAATGATGACGTAGCCCTGAGGGGATATTCTCCCGCATTTGGTTTGATCTGCTAGTCAGGTCAGGTGCGGGTAAGGGGATGGGTCTATTATGATGAAGCAGGGGTAAACCAACACTGTTGTCGGGCCCTGCTCCATATGTCACTGATTGCACTGCGCAGTTGACCCTTGTGTGGTGTGATGCAGTGAGGATACATTCATTCACATCTTAGCTTTGGGGCTAAGATGCGAATGAGTGTGTTTGAATGGATGAGTAAATGGGGAGTGTGTCATCCTGTCTCAGCAACCTCCCTTTCCTTGGGGGAAGCAGCCTAGGTATATATATATATATATATATATATATATATATATTATATATATATATATCTATCTATCTATATATCTATAGCCCGACACCCTATCCCACAAAGGGTGGCCACAGACAAAACGCCTCCAAGTCACTCTGTCACCCACCATTTGACTACCCTCCCCCCAACTCACCCCCCCTCCCTCATATACCTCTCAACTCCATCCCTCCACCTCATCCTCGGTCTACCTCTCCCTTTCCCTCCCTCCACCTCACCTACATACACCCTCTTAGTTAGTCTTTCATTTTCCATTCTCTCCACATGTCCAAACCACCTCAGTGTATTTCTCCTAATCTTCTCAACCACATCCACATCCACCCCACAGCGTTCCTTCACTTCTTCATTCGTCAACCTTTCCCTCCACGTCACTCCACATGCTCCTCTCAAGTAACTCATTTCCACTGCTCTCACTCTTGACTTGTTCCCCTCTTGCAAGGTCCATGCCTCGCTTCCATACGTCAGGGTAGGGATCACAATACTATCATGCAGTGACTTCTTAACTTCCATACTCACCTCCCTATTTCTCATCACTGCTTTCAGTGTACCAACGACCTTCCTTCCCTGCTGTACCCTTTTACGCACTTCATCCCCCAAAGTTCCATCCTTACTCATCAAACTACCCAAGTACTTGAATGCACTCACATTCTCCATATCCTCACCATCCAACCTCACTGCACACTCTGTGACTTCATTCCTCTCAAACACCATAACTTTACTTTTGTTTACATTAACTTTCAGATTCCTCCTCCTACACACTGTCCCAAATTCATTCACCAAACCTTGCAACTCCCATTCATCTTCACTCAACAGTACTGTATCATCAGCAAACACCAACACCGGAAGCTTCCAAATCTCACCCTCATTCATTAGAGCCACCCCCACATCCACTGCCCTACCCTGCACCTCCTTTACAACCCCATCCATGTATATATTCAACAGCCATGGAGACATCACACAACCCTGTTTCCATCCCACATTGAGATCAAAGAACTCGCCCAGCTCACCATCCACTCGCACCGTAACCCTAGCTCCCTCGTACATACTCTTCACAGCACTCAACAATTTCCCCTCCACTCCATATATTCTTAATATCTTCCACATACCTTGCCTATCTATTCTGTCATAAGCTTTCTTCAAGTCCATGAAGGCAACATACACTATCCTTCCCTTCTCTAGATACTTCTCCACTAAACATCTTAGAACAAATATCTGATCTACACACCCTTTTCCCTTCCTAAATCCCCCTTGTTCTTCTCCAACTAGCTCCTCTGTCATATGCCTAACCCTATCAATGAGTATTCTACCATATATTTTACCAGTCACACTAAGTAGGCAAATACCCCTATGGTTACCACATACTTCTCTCTCTCCTTTTCCTTTGTATAAAGGAACAATTATACCTGATTTCCAGTCCTCTGGAACCCTTCCCTCTTCCCAGGCCAATCTACACAACTTCCATATCCACTCCACAACAATCTCACCCCCATACCTAAGCATTTCACCACACACTCCATCAATTCCTGGGGCCTTTCCCAACTTAATCTTCTTCATCGCTTCCACTACTTCCGCCCTACTGATCTCTTCCTCCCTCCTCTCATCTCTTCTTCTCCCAGCCATTCCCCAACCACTTATACTCGCACTGCTCTCACTCTCCACATTCAACAAATCCTCAAAGTGCTCCTTCCATCTCCTCAGTTTCTCTCTCTTCTCAACCAACAATCGATTATTCCTATCTTTCACTCCCCTACTATTTCCCCTTTCACACTGCCTTACTTTCTTTACCTCCTTCTAAAACAATTTCTTACTCTCCCTCCATTTCACACTCAGATTCCTCCCAAACTTCTCATCCACTTTCTTTTTACTCTCCTTCACCAGTCTCTTAACCTCCCTTCTCCTGCTCACATATACCTCTTTCTCTCTCTCATCTTCTCCCCTACCTCTACTCGCTGACCATTCACTATATGCCTTCTTCTTTTGTTCCACAGCTCGTTTCACCTCATCATTCCACCATGCTGTCCCTTGCACACCCTTGCATCTCCTCCTCACTCCACAAACCGCCTCACACGCTGCGCCTATCTCTTCCGTGAATATCTTACATACGTCTTCCACCCTTTCCATCTGCTCTAGCTCATACCTTCCCAGTCTTTCTTCCACTATGCTCTTATACTCTGTCATTTTCTCACTATCTTGCAATTTCTCCACTCTTTTCACAGGAGTTGCTTCCTCCTGTATTCCCCTTCGTCTCCTCAACCACTTTCTTTGCAGCTCTACCTTGGCCATCACTAAGTGATGATCCGAGACTCCATTCCCCCACCCTCTCCACACTCTTGCATCCAACACTTGTCTTCTCATTCGCTCATCCACACACACGTAGTCTATCATTGCCTTTCGTTCAACAAGTTCACCATCCATCCTCCTCATTACTCTCCATGTATACCGGTGGATCATCTTATGCCGAAAGTAGGTGTTGGCTATTGCCTACCCCTTACAAGCACAGATGTCCACCAAAGCACTTCCATCCCCATCTACGTCAGCTGGCACACCCCACTGACCAACCACTCCATCCACTCGTACATTCTCAACTTTGCCATTCATATCTCCAATCAACAGCACTCTCTCGCTCCTCTCAAACTAGTCCATACACGCTTCTACACTCGCCCAAAACTCATCTTTCAGTCTTGCCACTTGATCCTCTGTCGGGGCATACACACATACAATCGCCCACGCTTGTATACCTACTTTCATCCTCACCCATACAATCCTTGCACCCACTGTTCCATACTCTCTTATATTCTCCTTCCACTTCTTGCTTATCGTCAGACATACTCCCTCTCTTGCCCTCTCATTTTCATTGACTCCCACACATATACCTAAACCATATTCCCATTCTCTCACCCTTTCACCCTCCATTTAGTTTCAGTCAATCCACATATATCCACTTTTGCATCCTCAAGCACCTGAACAATCTCTCTCTCTTTCACTTCATCATTCACTCCTCTCACATTTCACGTTCCCACCTTAAGAATGTCCTTCGTCTGTTCCTTAGTAGTCAACGTATGGTCCGTCTGGGTCCGAGACGCTTTGTTCGCTTTTTTAGTTAGTTCTTTTTACGGGGTGGAGCACTAACCCACCACCAACTCTTTTAGTCGCCTCGTACTACAAGCAGGAATACTGGGGGAGTATTCTTGAAACCTCCCCTACCCCCAGGGGGTATATATATATATATATATATATATATATATATATATATATATATATATATATATATATATATATATATATTTATATTTATATATATATAAATATATATATCCCATTGGAACCCAGTGTCCGGAGTATTTGACAGAACTGGGACTTTTCAAGTCTTTAGAAAGTAGGGAACCTCCGGGTAGGGACCTATGAGCTTCACGACTATGGGCCGATAGGCGGAGGGTGGTATGCTTAGTGCCCTCCCAGTGCAACACCTCGCCCAGCACCCCTGGGATCCAATGGGGTATATATATATATATATATATATATATATATATATATATATATATATATATATATATATATATATATATATATATATACTGTATATATATATTGTGGTAGGTGGGGGCGCTCACCGTCCACTCACTTGATGTAGTGCTGGTCTCGGGTGTCTGCCCTTTCCTCTCCTCCATCCTACTCTCCATCCATCTTCTTCTGTCTTTCTTTCCTTCATTCTTTCCTCTTTCTTCGGCATGTGGGTGACTCTACACTAAGGGACAAGCCAAATAGTTTCCTGTACACCAGGAAACCATTTACAACCCTGGGTAGTAACCATATAACCAAATTTTGGCTCCTGGTGGTTTAGTGGATAATAAAGGTGCTCCAGTCGGACTGAGCCGGTGAAGGGATGGTTGGGGTTTATTGTTTACGTAATGCCACTCAGGGATGAGTGAGGCTGGTCACTCTCATCTTAAATGCCAGGACCAACTTTCCTAGTCCCGAGCTCCTACGCTCCTCATGTGGCAACGTAGGATTAGATGATAGATGGATGATGGATATATATATATATATATATATATATTTATATATATATATATATATATATATATATATATATATATATATATTTATTGTGTGTGTGTGTGTGTGTGTGTGTGTGTGTGTGTGTGTGTGTGATATTTTCTTTCAAACACCACAATTTCGCTTTTATTTGCAATCATTTCCGTCTTTCTTCTACTTAATACCGTCTCTCTACACCTTGCATATCATTCTCCCTTTCTGTCATCAGTTTTTTCATTAGCATGTAATGAAGTTAATAATATCCCTTTGTTACACGCTAGTTCAGTTTCAGTACCTGCTGCCCTCACTTCCAGTACCCTGACTAATGACAAATGTGCATCTGCAGACAGTGTATCGGACTGTTAGCCGGGATATGTTTTTAATGTGCCAAAATGGCAGTCGTGTAGGAAAAACTGTCATCATCATCATTATTACTATATTCCCCATTGAAAAAATGGGATGAAAGGGATTCTATTGTATGAAAACATGATATGTGCAAGAACTGTGAGTACGGTATACCCTATTTGATTTACTTTTGCACCTGAGATGTATGAGGCGAGTAGGGTGTGTTTGATTCGCGGCTGCTGATTGGCCGCCGGTTATGTAAATCTGCAGCTCTTCTTATTTTAACTCATATATTTATATTTGTAAAATGCTTCCATTATAAGCAGCCAGTTTAAATACGGAATAATATTTGATGCTAATGAGGTCAAAATTAGCTTAAAAAGTTACAGTTATCAAAGAAAGTTGAAGCTGATTATAATGTTTTATAAAACTATGAGTGACGTTTGAAGTAAATTCTGCACCCACGGTGTACACCTACGTCCACATGTTGCACTGTAATACATGCCTGCATTTACTTCAATGACATCATCGGCGGCCAATCAGCAGCCGCGAATCAAACACAGTCTACTCGCCCCATACATCTCAGATGCACAGGTCAATCAAATAGGATATAATATGACCAGTGAAATGGGCCATACACTCTTTCCCTCATCATTCAAAACCTTGAAATTATGATATTCGCCTCAGTGGTAGAACCAACCATACTTACATTTTTAAAATGCATTTTACAAACCTGTGTTGGGTACAACCATACTGTCGAATGTGAAGTCGAAAGCGGGTTGTAACCCTTGTCATTCGCATATCCATACATAAAAGCATCAATGGGTGTGTTTTTATAGCATGTTGGAAAGTCTTGTGGAAGATCTGTATAATCTAATTAAATGAAATTCAAATACTGCACTCAAGCTCTTTCTTGCCCCAGCTTGAGATTTAACCACAATCTTTTCAGTCGCCAGACCACTCTTAATCATCTGGCCACCCCTCACCAAAATGTGCTTTGCAAATAGCACATTCCCAAGGCATTGTCGAAAACTTCAGTCCCAACTTCCCGCCCAAGATGAGGCAGGTCTAACTGGAGAAAGAGGCTAAAGAAACATCTTGGGCCTTAAAACCACAGCCATCTTCACATAATTATTATTCCATTAGTTCTTATAGGTGCTCTGTACAACTGGGAAAAAAAATATGGAAATCCAGATATGAAGGAACTGCAGTTGTTAGACGAACGTTAGAATCATCTTGTTCTGGGAACTACAGTAAATCTTTTATGATGAACTACACGTCAAGGTGTCATTTACTCATCCTTAGCCACTAATTCTTGGATAGAATGTGAGAGCGGTAAAGGAATTCATCACGTTGAAGACGTAAGGGCCACCTTTTACGCCTATTACCTAATCCTGTGTTTGAACCCCTGTCAGGCAGTTGGCGTAATTAATTTATAATCACCGCTTTCCCCAGACCATTATATTTTGTTGAGAAGGTGCTTTATACCTGAAACAGTGATATGCATCCTTCGTTGTTCTCTTCAATCTCAGATATTACGAGATAGCAAGTATAAAATATGACATTCTTTGACTAAAAATGTTGAATCCTTCGCTTCTCGACATTTTTCTTCCGCAGTCGACTTCTTAATACTGCTAAGAAGTATGTATCATATCAAGCCTTCGGCATTATTACTACATTTTAAGGTATGAAGGATGCTAGGAGAGAACATTATAACCGGTTGTTGAACGAGGAGTTTCACTGGAACAAGGAAAGTTTGGAGACGGCATATCCAGTATTTTGCCCCTTGACCTTGGTACCATGGGCAAGGCAATCGACAAAATGCAGGTTGGGAAGATGTGGATTGGCTTCTGAGAGGTTGAAAGCCTTTAGAGATATGGGAGTGGGTTTAGTTACTGATATAGTAAATTCTATTATATGTGAGTGTGTTGTTCCGGATGACTGGTTGAAGAGTGTGACTGTAAATGTGTTTAAAGGGAAGGGTAATCATAAAGATTTTGGATCATATATTGAAGGTGATGGAGAGTCCTGAAAGGTATGACAAGGGAAGGGGTGAATACTAATGAGATGCAGTTTGGGTATATGCCAGGCAAACGAACCGCTGATGCAGTATTCATTGTCTGACAGCTTTGAGAATAAAAGATAGGAGGGAAGAGAGGGTTGTACTTTCTTTTTCTTGATTTGGAGAAGGTTTTTGACAGCGTGACAGAGGTGCTAAATGGGCAATGAAACAGACTAGCATTGAGGAATGGTTGCTTAGAGTGGTTATGACAATGTACAAGCGTGCTATCAGTCAAGTGTGTGTGAACGGAGGTTTGAGTGCATCAGGGACAAATTTCAAGTCGCTTATCTAAATAAAGTCAAACTGTGTATGTCTGTGTCTGCCTGTGCGTTTATTCTTTCTTTCACGAGAACGGTAATAGATATCGACCTGATTCCTTTTGCATTTGGTCGGGGTAATTCCAGGGAGTATCAGAAAGGTACCAAACAAAAATTTTGGCAATCGCATTCGACAAGACGGTGCGAAATTGTCAGAAATCTTGGCGCGCGATAATGTCTGTGCTTTTGTTCGCCTTTTCATGAGAACGGTATTAGATATTGACCTAATTCTTTTTGCATTAGATCGGGGTAAGTCCAGATAGTGTAAAAAAAATATCAAACAAAAGTTTTGGTTACGGCGCCAAGGTTTCGGAAATTGCAACATACGAAAATATGCGAAAATCATTTTTTCTACTTTTGGGTCAGAACTGGTTATTGTGGACTCAGTGACGTTATGGAAACAAAGACAGTGGTATCTGCAAACATTTCGAGATGGAAAAGCTATTAGTTAGTCATGCAAATTATCGTGAGCAGGCACTAGTTTTCAAATATGGTACTAGAAGCTCTTGTTCATATTTTTTGTTAGCTGTTTTCCGGGGAGGGGCACTAACCCTCCGCCAACCCACCTGTTGTCACGTAGGGAACACGTGTTGGTTGATTATAAGGTTACCACCCAGCGTTGTAAATGCTGTCATGGCTTACAGGAAACCATTTGGCTTGCCACTCAATGTAGAGCTACCCTAAAACCAGAGAACCACTACACTAAGTGGGTGCATGATGAGCGCCCCCACCCAATACACATGAAAGGGTACAACAAGGAAGAAAGGTTGCTGGTTCCCTGAAAACGGTGATAAGAAACAGGGAAGTGAGCGTGGAAGTGAAAAAGTTACTACATGACAGTATTGTGGTACCATCTCTAACTTATGGATGTGAAGCTTGGACCTTGCTGGAGGGACGGAAGTCAAGAGTGACAGCAGTGGAAATGAGTTATTTGAGATGAGTATGTGGAGTCACATGGAGAGACAGACTAACGAATGAAGATGTGAAGGAGCGTTGTGGTGTGGCTGTTGATGTGATAGGAAGCGTTAGGGGAAACACACTGAGGTGATTTGGCCATGTGGAGGGAATGGAGAGTGAAAGAATGACGAGGAGAGCGTACGTGAGTGAGGTGGAGGGGATGAGCGGGAAGGGGAGGCCGAGGATGAGGTGGAGGGATGAAGTGGAGAGGTACTGAATATGAGGGAGGGGGATGTGAGCTGGGAGCAGGGCAGTGACGTGGCGGGGAACAGGGTGACGTGGAGGCGATTTGTTTGTGGTCACCCCTTGCGGGATTAAGGCGTCTGGCAATAGATAGATAGACGTGAAGCTCTTACACGTGACTTCAGAATTGGACTCCCATGGAAGGTCTGCTGATAACGTGGGGCTGATCGTGGGAAATGAAATTGTAACGTAGGAATGACGTAGCAAATGAGGAAATGGAATGGGGTGTAATGCCTTAAGGGTGAATGTGGACCAAAGAAAGTGATCATATTTAGGACAGGTGGTGGTAGCGTCATAGCAGAAGGAATGTGGCCATGTGCTGTTTGCCACATTGATGCAGGAAATAATTCCACTTTGTGCGGTGTCTGTGATAACTAAGTGCATAAGAGACGTAGGAGTATTAGTGGTAGGCTTGAAAATAATATTGATTTTATGTGTGTGTTGTGTATAAGAGCAAGTATTGAAGGAGGAGGTGTGGAGTTTTGTTGTTCGCAAGACATGATATGTGCTGGAGGTGAGGCTGGAGCTAACACGGTTGCAAGGATGAGGAGTGTTTTGAAAGAAGGTCATGGATTTGTTACCCCTCCTAACACTGAGAGGGCTCTCCCTCAGTGTTAAGGGGTCCTTGTATGCTGCCTGTGTTAGAATTGTAATGCTGTATGATAATGAGACTTGGGCTGTAAAGGAGGAGGATATTCTCAGGCTAAAATGTACAGAGATGAGAATGTTCAGTTGGATGTGTAATGCATCCTTCAATGACATTGCCGGAGTTAAAAGGATGAAGGGAACTTGAAAGTATTAGTGATGTAATGAGAAAAGGTAGACAGAGGTTGTTTGGGCATGTGGAAAAAAGAGAGGATGATAACTGGGTGTGGAGGGTGAGATATATGAATGTTTAGGGTTGTTCTGCGAAAGTTAGACCAAAAAAAGACATGGGACGAGGTCATACATGTGATATCAAGGATAAGGGACTGAAGAGAGAAGTTACTAGAGGAAAAGCAGCGTGTACAACCGACAGTACGTGACCAAGGACGACACATTCAAGCATGTTGAAGCCTTTATGCACGAAATGAAATATCTTGATAATGATGTGTGACAGTGCAGTATATTGTTTGCCAGTATAATTAATCAGTACTGGATAGCTAATAATACCAATTTTTTAATGCATATAGTTTTATCTATCTATCTATTGCCAGACGCCTCAATTCCGTTTGGGGTGGCCATAAACAAATCGCCTCCAAGTCGCCCTGTCCCCCGCCATTTCACTCCCCTGCTCCCAGCTCATACCCCCCTCTCTCATATACCTCTCCACCCCATCCCTCCATCTCATCCTCGGCCTCCCCCTCCCTCTTTCCCCCTCCACCTCACTCACATACACTCTCTTCGTCAGTCTTTCACCCTCCATCCTCTCCACATGGCCAAACCACCTCAGTGTGTTCCTCATAACGCTTCCTATCACATCCACATCAACACCACAACGCTCCTTTATATCCTCATTCGTCAGCCTGTCTCTCCATGTGACTCCACAGGCTCCTCTTAAATAACTCATTTCCACTGCTCTCACTCTTGACTTGTGTCCTTCCAACAACGTCCAAGCTTCACTTCCGTACTTTAGAGTTGGTATCACAATACTGTCATGTAGTAACTTTTTCACTTCCATGCTCACTTCCCTGTTTCTTATCACTGCTTTCAAAGAACCAGCAACCTTTCTTCCCTGCTGTACCCTTTCAAGCACTTCACCCTCCAAACCTCCATCCTTACTCATCACACTACCCAAGTACTTAAACGTACTCACATTTTCCAATTCCTCACTATCCAACCTCGCTGTACATTCACTGACTTCACCTCTCTCAAAGACCATCACTTTACTCTTCCCTACATTCACCTTTAGATTCCGTTTCTTACACACTCTCCCAAACAGTATTAATTTCTTACACACTCTCCCAAACAGTATTAATTTTATGTTTTTCTCAATCCACGGTATTCCCAGTATTTACTTTTTCGTTACATAAACACCAGTGTGTTAAATAGCTGATGATAGCTAGCTAAGTTACTCACCCCTGATGTGTATTCCCTCATGTGCTGCTGCTGCTGCTGCTGCTGCACCTTCCCTGGCCAGACACCTATAACACAACTGAGCAAAACCTGGACATCCATGACCTGCACTACTACACACACTACCAGGTGAGTCTTGGGGCTGGACTGGGTGACACCACCTGTGTATTGCCAAATACCGTTAGCACATTTGAGATGTTGCTGATCGCAAATGGAAAATGTCATTACTATTGTTATTATAAAGTTGCAAACGTGTTCGTGGGCTAGTGAATTTCTTCAGCAGAAATGGCACGTTAAGAAGAAAAAAGTAAATTATTACTATTATTATTATCATTATTGATCCTATCGGACAGGTTTATGTGAAACTGTAGAATGTTGTGAAAGTTTTTGGAGTATCATATAGAGCCAGGATTCCGGGGGCTTGAACGATGAGTGAGTGAAAGCGTGGCCCATTGGACTGGGCAAACTTAAGCTGTCTGGACGTTGCTACTCCTCACCCTGCCATAGGGTGGGAAAGGAGGCCCAGATGATAATGATGATGATGATGATTGCTGTATTATTATTAGGCTATACACATTTCCAGGTTAGTCATGGGACGAAATGGGATGGCATTAGCTATATGAAGAGGAGAAGGGGAGAGGGAAAAGGGAAATGGCTCTCAGGGACAGCAACTGGCAGCAGGGATAGCAAAGAAAATGACTGGTAGGGATTAAGGAAGGAAAACAGGCTTGCAGTGAAACAGGGAGAAAAAGAGGTTGAAAGGGAGATATGGAGTTCGGGAAAGATGTCAGAAGGGAGAGAGTACATAGTAGTACTTCATATATAAGAAATATAGATAACAGGAGGCCTGTTGACCCATGACAAGTTTATCTGTTGAAAAAATATATATATTTTAGGGAGACCTAACCAACGTGCAAGAGAAAAAGAAAAGAAGAGCCTTTCCTCCACTCACTACAGCATGCAGTAAGGCCGGCAAGAAAAAGATAGAAAAAACAACATGCTTGTTAGAAAAGACAATCATGGAATTTTTTTGAGGAGAGTCAGATAAAAGCAACAATTTATGAACTAGGTTATCTCCAATCTACAGGTATGTAAATGAAAGAGTGTACATAACTGCCGATGTTCATATTGTTAAGCAAACGTCTCACAGTGGTCAGAATAAATTTGAACCTGGAAATAAACAACACTCAGTTTGTCTACTTGAATTTTAAGCTTGTCAATAGTTTTTACATTAAATACTCTTGCTGGTACCTTATTCCACTGTTCCACTACACGAATATGAAAGCAGTTTTTCTCCGTATCAGTGTTACATTTTTGTTTTAGAGTTTCATTCCATTACTTCTAATCAGCTGGTTCAAGGATTGTGTCGGTAAGATTGAAACTGGGAATACAAACATGGCAGATTGCGTATGTGTATGCGCCAACGCAAAATCATGCAAGCAGAGTGAAAGAAGAGTTCTGGGCAAATGTGGAAGCGTGCATGGAAACGTTTAAGAGGAATGAATGAGTGTTTTTTATTGATGTTATGAATGGAAAAGTAGGGAATGTGAAGGTGGATGGAGTAATCGGTTAGTGGGGTTAGGGAATGTGAAGGATGGAGTAATCGGTGAGTGGGGATTGCCTGCAGAAGTAAATGAGAATGCCTATGTTCTAGTGGAATACGTGTGGAGAGGGAGTTGTTGATAGCCGATACCCTCTTTAGGCACAAAATGATCCACAGGTATACGTGGCGAGTGATGAGAAGGGTGGGTGGTGAATTGAATGAACGGAAGGCAATGACTGATTGCGTGTGGAGGGATGGGTATGTAATGGATGCAAGAACATAATTATAGAGGCTGGGGGAGTGGACTTTCTAACCACCACTTGGTGGTGGTAAAAGTCAAGGTTCAAGTGCAGTGGAGGAATAGAAGGAGGGAAGGACAGGAGGAAGTAGTCCATACAAGGAGGGAAGGACAGGAGGGAATAGTCCATACAAGGGTGGTAGAAAGATTGCAAGAGGACGAGAAAAAGACAGACTATAAGAGAGAAGTGGAGGGTCGACTGGGTGAATATGATTTGGAGGAGATGGGAGAGGTGGAAGGAGTGCGCAAGATGTTCACAGAAGAAATCTGTGCAGCATCTGAGGTGGTGTTCGGGGTGAAGTGAAGACAAAAACGGGTGCAATGAACAGCATGGTGAAATGAAAAGGTGAGGCAAACCGTGGTGCAAAAGAAGGAAGCATATAGAGTGCGTATGGGAAGCAGGTACATTGAGGAAGTTAAGAAATGGAAGAGAGAGGGAGTTAGATGTAGAGAGGAAGAGAGATGAAAAATTAGTTAGAGAAAGTAAGAAGAGAGTTATTGAGGAATTTGGAAGAAATTTGATTGTGAATTGGGGGGAATGGAAGAAAATGTTCTGAAGGGGGGTAAAGACAGTTAGGCAGGGTGATAAATATATTAGTGGGGGAAAGATGAAAACGGTAGATTGCTTATGGAGAAGGGAGAAAAATTTAGCAGTTGAAGAGAACACTTTAAGGAACTATAAAACATAGAGAATTAAAGTAATGCTAGTATAAGTGGATGAGGATTGGCTGGGAGAAGTAGTGTGGTGAGAAAGGAGGAAATCAGTAGGATGTAGGTAGTGGAAGCAGTGAAGAAAGTAAAAATAGGGAAAACCACAGGAACTGATGGAGTGTGCGGTGAAATCATGAAGCATGGGGGGAAAATAGTAGTAGAATGGATATGGGAGATATCCAGATTGGCCTGGGAGGAAGGTAGAGTCCCTGTACAAAGAAAAAGGGGAAAAAGAAGTGTGTGATAACTATTGGGCCACTTGTCTCTTTAGTGTAATACGAAAATTATATTGTAGAATAATTATTGACAGAGTTAGAGAAATAACAGAGGAATTAATTGGAGAAGAACAGGGAGGTTTTAGGAAGGGAAGAGGTTGCGTACATCAGATATTCATCCTCAGGTCATTTGTGGAAAAGTTTCTAGAGAAGGGAAAAAAGTCGTGTGCAGCGTTCATGGATTTGAGGAAAGCATATGGTAGAGTGGATAGACAAAGAATGTGGAAAATGCTAAGAATATATGGAGTAAATGGGAAGTTGTTGAATGCCGTGAAAAGTATGTGTGTGGGTGATAAGGCTGGAGTGCGTGTGGATAGTGAACTGAATGAATCTTTCTGTCTGTTTTATTGAAACAGGGATGTGTCATGCTTCCATGGTTGTTCAGTCTGTATATATATGGGACTATAAAAGAGATACAAGGTAGAGCAGTGGATGTTGGAGCCGCTTTAATGAGAGAGGGCAGCATTTGGGAAATTCCAGTATTGTTTGCCGATGACACTGTATTGTTAAATGAAGACGAAGGGGAACTGCAAGGTTTGGTGGATGAGTCTGGGAGTGTGGAAGAAAAGGAATCTAAAGGTGAATGTGGGGAAGAGTAAAGTTATGGTCTTCGAGAGAAGTGAAGTCACTGAATGTACCGGTACCGTGAGGTAGGATGGTGAGAGAATGGAAAATAGAGTGCATTTAAGTTCCTGGGCTGTGTGATGAGTAAAGATGGAAGTTTGGAGGAGGATGTGCTTGAAATGGTTCAACAAGGAAGAAATGTGTCTGGTTGTTTGAAAGCAGTGAAAAGAAATAGGGAAGTGAGCATGGAAGTAAAAAAAATCGCTGCATGATAGAATTCTTATACCAACGCTGACGTATGGAAGTAAAGCTTGAACCTTGCTTGAAGGACACAAGTCAAAGGTGAGTGCAGTGGAAATGAGTTATCTAAGAGCAGCATGTGGAGTTAAATGGAGAGACAGACTGACAAATGAGGAACTGAACGAACGTTGTGGTGTGAATGTTGATGTGATAGAAAGCGTTAGGAGAAAAACACTAGGGTGGTTTGGTCATGTGGAGAGGATGGAGAGCGAGAAACTAACGAGGAGAGTGTATGTAAGTGCAGTGGAGGGGGGGGGGAGGAAGGCGGAGGCCGAGGATTGGATGGAGGGATGGAGTGGAGAGGTATATGAGAGAGGGAGCTGTGAGCTGAGAGAAAAGCAGTGAAATTGCGGGAAACAGGACGACATGGAAGCGATTTGTTTGAGCCACCCCTTACAGGATTGAGGCATCTGGGAATAGGTAGACTTCTAGTCATTGTATAATTTTGTATTTCGATTAATTTATTATAATTATCAAACATCGTAGAGTTTGCCAAGAATTTTAAATACTTTTATTCGAGCCCCTGTGAGTCGTCGCTATTTTAGAGAAATATTTACGGTAGTTTCTTTAGTCGCTCTTCGTAGGGTTATCTCAGGGTTGGGATCGTTTTTGTAGCCGTACGCTGCATTCTTTCAAGTTTATATTTGTCCATAAGATTCATGGACCAGTGTTACACACAAAATTCTAGGTGTGGTCTAACTAATGACATATAAAGCTTAGAGAGTTCCCTTTGGTGTTTTATGATCTAAGTTTCTTGCAGTGAAGCCGAATATTTTGTTTGTCTTGTTCCTGGCTACAATACACTATTTTGAGTTTTTGAGTTTGTTGCTGATAACTTCTGAATCTGTCTCGTCCTTTTCTTCCGTCAGTGGAGTATCGAACATGCAGTATTCATATTTAATGCTTTTGTTACCAAACTTCATTACCTTACGTTTATTTACATTAAATTTCATCTGTTATTTTTCATTCAGTTTACTAACTTATCCAGGTCATTTTTAATAGATTCACATTCCGCTTTCCTCCAGCCATGTATCATGTGCAAATTTTGTTACTTTAGAAACGAATCTATTTCTTAGTTCACTGATATATGTAGTGGAACACTGCCTCTACAACTGACCCTTATGGAACTCTGCTTCTTACTTCTAGCTAGCCTGATGATTCATTTATTTCTACACCTTGTTTGCGGTTCTTTAGCCTACCACCAGTTCATGAACATAAATTTTTAGAGAGGCCGCGGGCATTTAGTTATTCTATAGTAGGACTCGCGTACGTTTGCGGCTGTGGTGTGGCCCGCACCTGTGTACAATGGTGCCACGTTTCCCCAACTTGCGATGTGAAACAGAAGCTATTTATGTACAAGGCATCACAAATTCGATAAATTCAGATGAATAAAACTTACACTTGTGTATTTTGATGGATGAATCAACAGTAATCTTATTATGCATAAAATATTTATACAGTAACCCAGAAACATGGCATACATATTGTACAGTGTTGCTAAAAGAAATTGTAGTCACTTTTAATGGTTTTTGGGGTAGTTTTAGGGTGGGTAATAATATCACAGTTATGGATATAAGATAATGAGCCTGAAAAAGAAGAAATATGCCAATATCCAAAGTAAAAGAAATAATTCATGTAATTCTTGTGAGTGGCAACACTTACACACCCAGTCTGGCCTAAGATAAAGTACCGTAGACCCAACCATAGCTTGTACAGGCGTTGCTAGGGAAAAATGCTCACATTTACTGGCTTTTACCATAATTTTAAGGGAGAGGAATAATCACATTTATAATCATAAGCTAATATGTAGGACAAAATAGTAGGCATATGCCAATACCGAAGTAAAAAAAAAAAAAACATTATTCACTCGTGAGCGGCAACACTTCCACACCCAGTCGGTGGCCTTGACAGCATAGCTTCCTGGCGGTGACCTCGTGTCACTTCCTTTATGTCCTCTGCACAGACAGCATGGCAGCTCAATCAGCCCATTCCTCGCCTCTACACAGCCAGGTTTAAAAAAAAGCGCGCCAAGACAAATACCTCAAGGGTGGTGTGGAAATGATATCAAATTTACAATATATACAATATTATGTAAAAGAAAATATCAAAAATGTCTCTTGCAATAAAAGAGAGAGAGAGAGAGAGAGAGAGAGAGAGAGGCAGGAGAGGGGCATGCACTGAATGCATTGTCGGCATCACTAAATATAACAAAACCAAATTAACAAATGAAAGCACAATTATAAATAACTTATAAAAGAATCAAAAGTACTCAGGGTGGCTCACATTTCCCGCCAGGAGAGAGAGAGAGAGAGAGAGAGAGAGAGAGAGAGAGAGATAACGGTATAGAAAACGTGGCAACACTGTACACAGGTGCGGGCCACACCACAGCCGCAAACGTACGCGAGTCCTACTATAGTAGTCTTAGATGGGGGACTTTATCATAGACTTTCTGGAAATATATGTACAGTAGATTACATCCAACGTGTATTTGCATCTAATATATTGTACATTCATTTCATTCATTCATTCATTGCCAGACGCCATGTATCCCACACGGGGTGGCCAAGGGCTTAGAGTTAATTGTTTTACAGGGAGGGGCACTAATCCTCCACCAACCCCACTTGACACGTAGGGATGCCAACAGCATCTGGTGTTCCCAGGCGGTCACCCATCCAAGTACTAACCAGACCCAATATTGTACATGCTTATAAAAAATTCAGCCAGATTTGTAAAGCATGTGTTCATTATCTGTTATAAGATTATGCTCGCAAACCCTCATCCTCCAGGTCACAAATTAACCCTCATCCTCCATGTCACGAGTTAACCCCTCCAGGTCACGAATTTCCTTGTGATGCTGTAAGGGTTTATGTTGCTCCACGTCATAAGTAAACTCACAATAACGACAACACCTTAGTTTGAAAAGCGGTGTAAAAAAAAATCTCTAGTGGCCTCTGGCATCTCATCTGAGTCAGATTAGTGCGTTAGTCACTCCCTCAGTCACATGTCACCCCTTCTACAATAGGAGATATCTGTGTTCTCTGACTTCTGGCCTGCCAGCCTTCGGTGGTGCCTCCACAACCCCCGCCAAAGTAGGGGAGGTAGCATGGCTGAGCAGGTGCAGGGTGCACGCCATCCAGGCGCCAAGGCTGGTGCCACCCCTTACACCTGAACGCTGCCTCTCTGCCCGTTCAAAATATACTTTCATTCACCAGTTCTGTACTTTGTTAGTTTACTGAATGTGGTAGGAAGTATGATTGCTGAGATATGAGTGTTTTAGTTTGATGCAAAGTAGCTCGGAAGGAGAGATGGAGGGGCATTTAAATCACCTGCAAAACATCGGATAAGGAATAAGGTAATTTTATCCCTATCATCTAAATTTTACTTAAATAATAAAGTTATGCTAGTTTTTTGCAAGGTAGAAGGAGTCAAACTCTGGAAGCTTGCATGACTGTTCCCTCTCCCCCCCCCCCAAAAAAAAAAAACACACTCCGTTTATTTCGAGATGCCAGGACACATTGCATATAAAAAGAATGGAGGTCATTGGTAGAAGGACAGGGAGACAGAGGAAGACAGTTCCAGAGCTGACCTGTTGCATACGTGAAGGACTGGGAATATTGGTTAACTTTTGCATTAGAGAGTTGGACAGAATAAGGGTGAGAGTTTGCTGCCAGCCGTAAAGGAGGAGGAATGCAAGCAAACATTTCTGAAGGGCAGTGGCCATTGAAATAGTGATAGAAAAAAGATAAAAATAAAACAGTGCAGCAAAGAGACAGAGATTGAGGGAACACATTAAGAGGCAGAGAGCTGATGAAACGAAATTAAAAGCCTTTGAATCCATCCCGTTGAAAAAGAGCTGTATATGGGAGCCTCCCTCTCCCCAACACACACACACGGAGAGTTGTACCTTAGTGTCTATCTATCTATTGCCAGACGCCTTAATCCCATAAGGGGTGGCCACAAACAAATCTCATCCATCTCGCCCTGTCACCCCCTAGTTCGCTGCCCTCCCCCCAGCTCACGCCCTCTTCTCTCATATACCTCTCTGCTCCATCCCTCCATCTCATCCTCAGGCTCCCCCTCCCTCACCACCCCTCCACATGACTCACACACACTCTCCTCCTTAGTCTCACTCTCTCCATCCTCTCCAGGAGGCCAAACCACCTCAGTGTATTTTTCCTGACGTTTTCTATCACAACCACATCTTCACCACAATGCTCCTTCACTTCCTTTTTTGTCAGTCTGTCTCTCCATGTAACTCCACATGCCCCTCTTAAACATCTCATTTCCACTCCTCTCACTTTTGACTTATGTCCTTCCAACAAGATCCAAGCTTCGCTTCCATGCATTAGATTTGATATCACAAGTAGAAAACAAAAATGTTCTAAAATGATTGTTAAGAAGTAGGAATGACAAAAGTGCACAGATATGAGATGATAAAAGCACAGAAACAAGAGTGCATTCAGGATGGGAGGAGATTTGGAGAAATATACCCATTATTACATTCCACACTTGGCACAGACTTGTGGCTGGTGGAATGTAGTAATGGGTATAGGTCTTCAAATTTCCTCTCATCCTGAATGCTTTCTTGTTTCTGTGCTTTTTTCATCTCTTATCAGTGCACTTTTGCCATTCCTACTTCATAATCATTTAAATAGAAGATTATAGTTTTCTAGCTTATGATCTTTTTGTGAAAGTATAATTACGCATAAAGCAATTGTCAGATTTGGATTGCTACATACATACAGTGGCATAGTGAAAGACTAAAACAAGGGTGACTTCTCATGAAAAGAAGTGTTTTGGTTCGCCCTTTAACTGTAAGTGAACCGTAGCTAACGAATATTGCGCAAAATGGCGTACTTACCGGTGACCGCGATGTGGTTTTCAGGCCGCAGCTCGCGAACCGTAGCGTGAATGCATTTTTAAACATGAAAGAAGCACATACATATCAACACTAGACACGCAGCGTTTTGGTGTATAGTACACTCACGTATGCCATTTTGTTTTGGAGTTATGACTGATGAAGAAGAAAGAAGAAGAAAAATCAATATTTTTGCAGTTCGATTTTGCGACTCCTGCGAAGGTTAGCAAGCCTTGGCGAGTAGTTTTGGATTTGAATAGCAAAAGTCTTTTAGTTCATAAGCTTAGAACTGGGATTTTCGTCCATTTTCCCGAGGATGCTCCTATGCCCTATAGGACGCCAGTTTGAACCTGCATCATTCCTACCTACAGAGTGCTACCGCACTCCGTGATACTATCATGCGGCGACTTTTTTACTTCCATGCACACTTTTCTATTTCTTATCACTGCTTTTAATGACCCAACAAACTTTCTTCCCTGCTGTACCCTTTCAAGCACTTCATCCTCAAAACTTCCATCCTTACACAACACACTACCCAAGTTCTTAAATGTACCCACATTTTCCATACCCTTATCATCCACCCTCACTGTGCATGCAGTGACTTCATTTCTCTCGAAGACCATAACTTGACTCTTCCCTACATTCATCTTTAGATTCCGTTTCTTGCACACTCTCCGAAACTCATTCACCATGCCTTGTGGTTCCCTTCGTCTTCACTTAACAGTAAAGTATCATCTGCAAACAACAGAACAGGAAGTTTCCCATCGCTGCCCTCTCTCATTAGGGCAGCTCTGACATCCACTGCCCTAATTTGTATCTCTTTTATAACCCCACCCATATTTAAACTGAACAACCACGGAGACCTGACATTCAGATAGAAACATTCAGATAGAAAACTTTACTCAGTTCACCATCCGCATGCACTGCAGCCTTAGCACCCTCATGCGTACTCTTCACGGCATTCAACAGCTTCCCATTTACTCCATGTATTCTTAATATTTTCCACATTCCTATTCTATCGACTCTGTCATATGCTTTCTCCAAATCATGAAGGGTGCATACAACTTCTTTCCCTTTTCTAGACACTTATCCACTCATGACCTAAGTATGAATATCTGATCTACACAACCTCTTCCCCTTTTAAAATCTCCCTTTTCTTCTCTGACTAATTCTTATGTTACTTCCCTGACTCTGTCAATAACTATCGTACCATATACTTTTCGTATTACACCAAGAAGACAAATGCTCCTGTGATTACCACACACTTCTTTTCCTCCTTTTCCTTTGTGCAGGAGGATAATTATACCTGACCTCCAATCCTCCGGGACTCTGCCTTCCTCCCAGGTCATTCTGCCACCTTCCATATCCATTTTAATGCCGTCTCTCTCCCATGCTTCAGCATTTTACCACACCATCAATTCCTGGGGCTTTCCCCATTTTGGCTTTCTTCATTGCTTCCACCACTTCCATTCTACTGATCTCTTCCTCCCTTCTGACCTTCCTCCTTCTCCCACCCATTCCCCAGCTACTTATATTCGCATTACTTTCATTTTCTATGTTTAACAATTCCTTAAAGTGTTCTTTCCATCCTCTCACTTTTTCTGCCTTCTTCACTATAAATCTACCTTTTTTATCTTTCATTCCCATTCTACTCTTCGCCCTTTTTATCTCTCTTTACCATCCTTCAAAACATGTTCTTACATTCCCTCCACTTTACACTAAAACTTCTTCCAAATTCCTCATCCACTCTGTGCTTACTCTCACATATTAATCTGTACTCTGTACCCTCCCTTCATTGGCTGAAAGCCAGTACTATCATCTAACCTGATCTGAACCTTAACCATTTTAGTTTCTAAGTTCCTACCCTGCTAAGACATCTGCTTCCACTTTCTCTACAAATAATGCCATAGTTCTCACGATTACAGCCTCACTTTCCCACCCTTTATAACCTGGCAGTTAACATATCAGTGGCCTCACTATTTTTCCTAATATGTAAACACTACCTAATCGTTAACTTGCATGACACGCAGCAAATGTACTTGGATTTTTCTTTCGCCATGAGGTCTTGGATGAACTCCCTCATGCACGAGTAGTAGTTGTGTCGATGGGCAGGCGCCATCTTAAGAGGGGTTGGAATGAGAGGTGGAAGTACGTCTTATCCTGAACCGGTCAAAGGTCGGATTCCAGGGAGGGGAAGACTAAAAGGGAGAGAGGGAGGGAAAGAGATTGGAAGGGGGAGAGGGAGGGAAAGAGATTGGAAGGTAGAGAGGGAGGGGACGAGACTAGAAGGGAGACAGAAGGATGGAGGTTGAAAAGGAAGGGGGGGGGGCGGAATGAGAAAGTGGAAGAGGCTGGAGAGGAGCGAGTGGGAAATGGAAGTGGTAGTTTTTGTTTATACAAAGATGGGGGTACATATGAGTGAGGAAGGAAGAGTAAGTACAGACGTAACAGATAGATACTGGACCTTATGGAGCTTTGCTAAAGTGATGAACAAATATCGTCTCTGTTGAGTGGAAAAAAAAAAAAAAAAGCTGTAAGAGGAACAGAAGAGATAACGAAGCTTTAATACATCATGGAAGAGCAGATGTGGGAAAATATGAGGAAAATTAACGTGGATCAGAGAGCGCTGGTGACGGATGTGATTAGGAGTGATTAGAAAAAAAAAAAAAAAAGAGAGGTTATGGGAGAGAGAGTGGAGAGGTATAAATGTACAGTTATCTTTGGTGATTTTGAGAAACACCATAACGAGAAATAGTGAGAATGGAAGGCAGGATGGAAAAGGTTCGAAAAATATTACAGACAAATTAAGAAGGTCAGCACAAGAAGGGAGAGAAGATGCTAGCAAGAGTAAACTTATAAGATTAAAGACAGAGTGGTGCAATGCAGATTCTACAAACATCGAAGAGATTGTGCATTGTAGCTAGGTCCATTAGGAAAACATAAGAAAGTGCCTAAATATGGGAGAAAATTAAATCTAAAGTCACAAGAGGAGCTGGCTAAAAGAAACAATGATGAGAAATCACATGATTTTTTTTCCACGAGCAATCAAATCAAGAGGTAGTAAAAAAGAAGGAAACATGAGGGGCAAACGGAGTAAATGTAAATGGGAAAGCAGTGAAGAAAGTGATGTGGGCAGTTGGATTACAAATCTGATTATGTACAGTAAAATGGGTGAGTTGACAATGAATAAAATGGCTATAGATGATATGAAAGAGAGAAAGCTGAAAGTCATATCCTTAACTGAAACGAAATTGAACAATGACATCGTTATGAAGCTTTTAGGTTGAAAATAATGCAGCAGTTGGAGGACTGATAGAAAAGGAAAATATGGAGGGGGGTATGCTGATTCTTATGCTTTAACCCGCACAGTCCCAGAGACATATATATATGCCTAAACCTTTTGTCATGCCCAGTCCCAGAGATGTATATAAACGCCCTGCAATTGCGGACTCCATCAGCGCCACATTTTTCAAGTTTCGCCGTTGATTTTTGGTAGGCATGTGGGGAAGACCTCCCTCCAGTAGCTGCCAGGCGGCAAAATGCCCTGACTCCACGTGACCCGCGGTCACCTCGTGCTCGTCCACTCTGTTGCCAGCACAGACCTGAGACAGACATGTCGTGCTGCGGTCTATCTGGTGAAGCAATTCAAGACCTATTGAATACCTTTTCTGGTTGCACTGATTCCCCCATCAATGTCGATATCGTAGACAAAGACTACATGTTGCCTGAGCACGTTAGCAGTAATAGTGATGAGGAGGTGCTGTCCCCAAGGAAGGTGAAATATGTGAGGTACTGTATGGTTGGGGAAGCATCATCCGCACCCCATGCATGTGCATGAGCCTCTCTCTTGCCTGAAGATGAAG
Organism: Coenobita brevimanus; assembly: GCF_032717465.1. Taxonomy (NCBI): domain Eukaryota; kingdom Metazoa; phylum Arthropoda; class Malacostraca; order Decapoda; family Coenobitidae; genus Coenobita; species Coenobita brevimanus. Next base: position 18,071,020 of record NC_137064.1, on the reverse strand, counting down.
GATTGAGCGACAACGAGGACGAAGACGGGGACGAAGCCGAAGGTCATTGTCTGCCTTCTTGGTTGTGGAAGGCGAGGATTTTGCTGCAGGGAGCCGAAGGGGAAGTGAGGCGAAAACTAAGGTCATGCCTTATTCCGTTGTTTGGGGAAGGTGAAAGTGTCGAGAACAGGCCGGGTAGTGAAAGTGAGAGTGTTGGGGCCAGGCAGGCGATTGAAAGTGAAAGTGGTGAGGGCAGGCAGGCCGCACCTGAGTGACAACATAGGGAGGAACCACAGCCCAGCACCTCATATGCTAAGCCCAGCACATCCCCCACTCAGCCAAGCCCCTTTATCTCCCTGCTTTCTTCCTGTGCTTCGTCCCCACAGCCCCGTGTGGTGGGGAAGGGAAGCAAAGGAAGGGAAAGGGGAAGCAGAAGGGAAAAGGAAGAGGGAAGAGGAGCATGAGTGGGAAAGGGTGCCACTCTCCACCTCCCCAGCCCCCACCACCCCCTCTCCTCCCCAACCTTCTCCCCACCACGATGACTGCGATAATGGAGACGACGATGGAGACAGCGCTGTGTCCTGGGTCTGGGAAGATGGGAGTGACTTCACTCCCATCATTCACCCATTCACAGAGGAGTGGCAGTCTTGCTGCACCATACCCTGGCTGAATGTGAGCTCCTCTAGGTTGGAATTTCTCCAGACCTTTTCAACACGAAGTTTGTGGAGTAGATTGTTGAACAGACAAACATCTTCACATGAAGCCATCATCAAGCCAGCCAGTGTGAAGGGACCCAGAGCAAGCACAGCAAACAGTATGATTATGTTGTAACCACAGGTGAGATATACCTACTTTTGGGTCTGGTTCTTTTGATGAGTATTGTAAAAAACAAAACAAACAAACAAATCCAGGCATACTGGTCTATGGACCCATTGCTTGACACACCTTTCTTTGGCAAGGTAATGGGCCATAACCGGTTTCAACAAATTATGTTTCGCCTCCACTTCTATGATAAAATAAGGAGGATATGGGTGGCAGTTAATCATCTGCAGGAAAAGTTATGCTCTCGATTTTATTCATTCAGAGACCTTGTCATAGATGAGAGCCTCGTGTTTTGGAAAGGCAACATTTACTTCAAGCAATATACGGGTATACACACCAAACAACACCGTTTCGGGTTCAAGCTCTTAGTGATGTGTGACTGTAAGACTGGTAATGTGAAAGACATAGTTTTGTACACAGGCGCGCAGACAGACATCACAAGATCAGAGTATTGGACTCTCAGGGGCCGTGGTGAAAACCATGGTTGAGGAGTACCTTCATCGTGGTCACGTCTTGTACCTGGACAACTGATACAGTAGCCCTCTTCTCACTCAGTACATCCATCTTCAGGAGACGGGACTCTGCGGCACTGTCAAGAGAAATCGTCGGCACATGCTGAAGTTAGAAAGGAAGCTTGATAAGAACAAGGTGGTGTTTTTCAGGGCAAACAACATCCTCGCCACCGTCTGGTACCACAACCGAGAAGTCTTCCCCCTCTCAATGGTACACCATCCCCTGGTGCATTGCACAGAGTCCATGGACTACTGTAGCAAGAGGAGGCACCACATTTGGAAACAGGAGACAGTCATGGCATACAACATCAACATGAGCCAGACAGACCAATCTGACTCCATGATTTCAAGTGTGGATTGTACCAGGACCACATGAAGTGGTACAAAAGAACTCTTCTTTCACCTCCTTGATATCACCATACTCAATGCTCACTATCTCCAAGGAATGACCATGGATACGTTTGAGACCTTCAAGGGGTTTCTGAAGGAACTGGTCTGGGAGATGATTGGAAAGTATGCAGAGGTCCTGCCCCACCATTGCCCTCACACTACCGGCGCTGCACAAACTCCCCCGCGGCTCTTTACCACTTCCCCGAACCCATCCCTCCAACACCGACCCTTGCTAATTCCCAGCTTGCTAATTCCAAGTATGCAAGTACTCGAAAGTCAAACCAAAAACTCAGAGGAAGGACACGAGACATCAATGTGTTGAGTGCAACGTAGGATTGTGCTTACTTCCATGTTTCAAAGAATACCACACCCTACAGAACTACTAAGAATATGTGTACTTGCGATATATGATGCTATATATAATCGTAAGGCCATGTAAATATGGCAGAACAGTAGTGTAAGGTGATGAATGGTATAATGTAAGTGGAAAAGACACACATAGTGAGTACAGTGTGCAAGAAATTGGTGATTCCGATGTGTTCTGTGAGTAAAACTATGCTTATATATCCTATATTAGTGTGTGAAAAGCAGTATATTCTTGTATGACCTACCAGTTCCTACTTAATGAACCTCTTTGTACCTTCCCTTTCTGTTTTGGCCAAATCTGGTATAGTTGGCCCTTGCATAGAAGACAAGAATGAGGGCATGCTGCAGACTGCAAGAGAGTACACAGCAATAGGGATGACCCCCCAAAATGGCATTTCTAGAGCCAGGTGAGGACTTTAATGGTTGTTTTCCATGGTTTCTCATCAATAATGACCTTATAAGGCAAAAAAAAAATCTCAAGGTCGAAAAGTTGCAGGGATTGGGGTGATTTTTTTGTCCGAGAGTAATTGGGATGCGGCGAGTTAAAAATAAAAGCGAGAAAATAAATCTTAGGAATACCAGAGCAAAAAAATTTGGATTGGATATACTAGTACAAGAAAAACGTGGTGGAAAATTCGATATAGTATTGGCATATATGTCTCCTGAAACAAGGACATGGAAGAAGGAGGAATATGATCATCTCTGGATGTGTTATCCCGGAGAAAGAACACAGTGGTGGTGATTGGAAACATCAACTGTAAAGAGATTTACTGAGAAGACATGGATGCAGGGACCAATACAGAATGCTGGAAGAAATCTATGGATTTGCTAACTCAATATGTCACGGTAAACAAAAGGATTTTAGGGATGCTGAAATGAAGATGGTGGACTTGATATTTACAGGAGATACTTATGATGTGCGTAATATAAATGACAGGACCTGTGTCCGCTGGAATGAGTGATCATTTGACCACTGAGATGAAGTGTTGGTGGGAAATGTGTGAGTGAGCTAAGAAATACATAAACACGGTAAATTTAATTATGAAAGCAGACTTTGACTCCCAAAGACATTTTTTGGAAACATAGAGGGATGGAATGGAAAAGACAGACAATTGTCATGAGAAGTGTGAAAGTGATGAAAATGTATCAAGAGGGCCTAAGCAGAAACGCCACAAAATTTGCCGTAAAAATGAAGAAGAAACAGAGTGTTTTAACTACAGATGTACGAAGGCACTTGAAACAAACAGCAGAGCGTAGAATAAGGGACGAAGAAAAAATGGTGAGAGAGCTTGTGGTGAATATAGGGAATCAAAGAATGGCTAAGTAAGAATACGACGAGATTATGAGATGAAATGGGAAGAGGACATAATGTGCAAAAGTAAGGAACCTAAAGTATTCTATAGAACTGATAATGGTAAAATGATAATAGGGAGAGCATACTGGTTCTAAGAGATGGGGAATTGATAATATGAAAAAGTTGAGGGAATGAGTGAAATAATGAACAACAAGTTACAGTCAGCATTCGTAATGGTGGATAAATTTTTGAAACATGATGAAGTGAGAACTCGGAACTGACCGAAACAGTAGCTGAAAGAATAAAGATGCTATAACTGATGAACGATTTGGACGAGGGAAAGATAGAGGCTTGTTGGTCACAGAAGGCCCGCTAATTTTAGAGTACTATCCCTCACCAGTGTTGTTTGGACGCTGCATGGAAATGAAAATCAGAAGAAGGTGGACTTGTTTTAGAGAAGAAAGTGAGATAACAACAAAACAGTTATGATCCAGGAAGGGATAATTCTGTCACTAAACTTTTCAGTTGCTAAAGCAAAGTGGCTGATATTATTCAGGAAGGAGAGAGCCAGACTGACTGTGTCTGGTGCGTCTGAGAAAGGCGTTCAGTACGGTGTCAGACAGGAGACTGGAATGAAAATTGAAAAGTAAGGGTGATGTGAATAGAAAGTTGTCAAAATGAATGGAAAACTGTTTGGTGAAAATATGACGAATACATTTATAAGAGAAATGTACTGAATGGAGGAATGCGACTGGTTCAGGAATCAGTGTTGATTCTTACTGTGCATATGGTATATGTAAATGACATGCCAGAAGAGCTAAGCAGTAATGTGAACATGTGTACAGATGCTGTATGTATTATGAAATGTATCCACAATGATGACAGTTGTACAGAGCTGTAGGATGCTTTGTACACTTTGTACAGTATTATGGGAGCCATATTATACTTGGAAAATAGGTTTCATAAAAAAGAGAAAAAGAAAAAAATGGTATGTTATAGAAATGGAAAGAAGTGGAATAGACCAAAGATGATAAAATTTAATGAAAGAAAAGAGAGTAGTAAAGGAAAATAAAGTGACTTTATAGGATAATCAATCACTTGGAAAGTAGATAAAGATCAGACGGGGGCATATACATTGACGGTCAGAGTGAGAGTGGCTTTTATTTATATGGATGTGTCCATGATAAGACGGAGATCAGAATATGCAACAGTAGTGTGGTCACCACATTTAAAGAAACTTGTTAATAAACTGAAAAAGGTACAAAGGATACCACAAGTATGATACCAAGATTAAGAGAGTTGACTTATGAACAGATGTTGAACAAGTTGAAGTTGCCAACTGTAATGGAGAGATAGAGGAAAGAGACTGGATTATGATGTTTCAAGGTGTAAGAAAACTGGAATAAATGGTTAGAGAGGTTCTGTTTGTGGGAATGGTAGAGGACATAAGGACATGAACACAAGATGAGGAAAAACGGATGTCTGAATGAAGTTGTTGTTGCTTAACCTAGGACTGTCAGGTTGAGCAAACCCTTTGACCACATGCAAGCATCTTTCTGTGGGGCTGTCATACAGATATAGGAGAGTGCATACATCATGCATGGAACCGGTGCCCCAATGAGGTAGTCAGTACTTCCCCAAGTTTTAACTATGGTTCTTCCCCATGGCAAGATGAAAAGAATTATAAGGAGGTTTGCCTCCTGTGTGAATGCCAAAGCTTCTTAGATACACCCGGAATACACAGCGTCACCATGTGTAGTCAGCGCCTCTGCAAGGAGATGACATAAGCAAATTATGAACATTCAGTCAGACAATTAAATATCGTTGAAATTTTTAAAAAGTTTACGTGGTTAATAAAGGCACTAGAAAAACACAGTTCACTCCATTTTGTAACACAAAAAGGTGTGACAATAACTTATCCAAGGCAAACAGGAACTGATACAGTTTCAATTCCCTGAATTAAATCAGGGGTTCCCAACACCCAGTCTGCAGATTGGCACAAGTTATAGGTTGTAGGTAAATGAACTGTAAAATAATCTTTAAAAATATCAGGAATCTTGGTAGTTTAATTCTTAGACTATGACAGTCCTTCCAGAAGGACTGTGGAGGCAGTCGTAATAGTCAGTCTGGAAGTTTGCTGGAATTTCATATTTTATGCATTCAATTATTACTGCCTAAGGGTTGATTATACTCATGAGTGAGCCACATGGAGCTACTACAGCCTGCCTGAATGTGTAACATCACTCAGCCACCTCCTGACTACCATAGAAACACGGCATTGGCCTGTTTCTCTCAATTACCTCCCTTTTCATTTACCCATTGGGTCGAGTAGTGCATCGGTCTGTCTAAACGGTGCCAATACCACTCACTTAGATGTTTGACGGCATCTCCAAAGAAATGGAGATGGAACAGAGGAGAAAATATGCTAAAATTAAAGCAGGTAACCCTGTCTCTCCCTATCCTCCCCTGTATTTCCCCATTCTACTTGCCCCTCCTTTCCTACTCGCTTTTCCTTGCCATGCCTATTCCTACATTGCCCTGTCTGCCTCCGCTTGCCCTGCCCTGCCTCTCCTTACACTGCCCTGCTTCTCCTTACCCTACTCTGTCTTCCTCTACCCTGCCTTTCATTTTTTTTTTTTTTATCTTTTTTCTCCTCTTACTATTCTGCCCTAACTTTTCCTACACCACCCTGCCTCTCCTTGTCCTCCTCTGTGTCGCTCTACCCCACCGTGCCTCCCCTTGTCTTCCCCTGCCTCTCCTTACACTACCCTACCTCTCCTTGCCTTACTCTGCCTCTCCTTACCCTACACTACCTCTCCTTGCCTTACCCTGTCTCTTCTTACCCTACCCTACCTCTCCTTGCCTTACTCTGTCTCTCCTTACATTACCCAGCCTCGCCCTACACTGTCTTCCCTCTTGCTTTATTTTTATGCGTCTCCCTACACTACCCTGCCTCTCCTTATCCTATCCTATCTCACTTTACCCTGCCTTCCCTGTTCCTATCTCCTTACCCTGCCTTGGGTTATCCATTCACTACCCTGCCTCTCTTTACCTAGCACTACCTCTCGTTGCCTTGCCCTTCCTCTTCTTACCCTACCCTGCTTCTCCTTTCTTTGCCCTGCCTTCCAACTTCCCCTTACCCTGTCTTCCCACTCCCCCTTCCCCTCCTCTTCCCACTCCCCCTTCCCCCCTTCTGCCTTTTCTGTTCCCTTAGAAAGTATGTTATTAGTAATAAGTGGTAAAATAAGTAGATAAGTGACTAATTTCGATGAAGTCAGGTGCTTCATTTTTCCCTCACTTGGCTACACTGCAAAACTGTTACTTCAGTATTTTGTAAGTGACCTTGCTGTAATAAGTGATAATAATAAGTGATATATTTGGTGAGAAGATGCAAAAAAAAAAAATAATAATAAGGAAGACGTTGCATCGTCACCTAAATTCCTGTTATGCTCATGTAGAATGTTTGGTGCTGTGTGCAGCGCTTGTGATTTTGCTCTTGTATGGTACGTATACATCAGGTGCAGTGAGACAAGTGTCCTGATGATTAAAAATTACTGAATAACTTCTTTTTAGTGTTATAAAGCACGGAAGTTGCCTCCCAATCTTCGCCCCGCATATGTATGGTGGCCATTTGCAAAGCTGCTTTGTATTTACTTGGGGGAATCACCCTCACCGACTGAAAAAAAAAAAAAAAAAAAAATCAACTCACTCTCCCTCCGACCCTGGAGAACCTACGGACCTCCATTTTATTCCAAAGGTTTGAAGAAAAATGGAAGCTTCAGTAACTTTAGTTTGGTATAAGTGAGTCAAAGCAGCAAGTGAAAACACCTATTTTTTCCCGTATTTGCCACACCAGCGAAGTCGGAAGAAAACACACTGCTGCAGATTAAGGGTTAATAATATACTCATGTGCATCATTGTAGTTCCCTGATCAAATGAACATAACTTGAGCAGCATTTTCCCTATTCTGTGGACCTTAATATACCAAGAAAGGATCAGTCTCAGTATGGAGGTACTATGGTGGAGTCGGCATCAGGCTGACAATTGAAGCCACTAACCTGTTACTGTTGCCATTTTGTTGTAGACTAATCTGTGTCCAGGAGTACTTTCTTCTAAAATTTCACTAGAAACTTCTTTTTTTTTTTTTTAATTCTGGGAAGGTTCAGTAACAATTCTCAGTATGACAATTCACAGCTGGTTGCAGAAAGGTGTTAACTCACAATGAAAATGAAGAAGTAACCCGTGGAAATTACTTATCTTTGGAATCTCTCTCACTCCTAACTGTCTCTAGTTATTGTTCATAGGCATCCAATGCAAATGATTACCAGTGATTGTTGTCACCAATTCTTCTCTTGATACAAGCAAAGTCTTAGAGAATAACTTTAACAGAATGGAGGACTTGATGTACTGTTGGAGGTGGGAAAACTTTTTATTTTCGTTTTTTCTTTTTTCCATTTTTTTTTCCTGGGTGGTCTCTATGTGATGCAAAAATGTTGCTGAGTTTATTATAAGAACATGAGAGAAGAGGATAATACCATCAGGCCAGTTGACTCATGCTGGGCAGCTCATGTAGGATTCTGCCTAGACCATTATCGCTGAATGAGAAAAGTATAGTAAAGCAGAAGCCAGCACCAATGAAGGTATCACGTTGATATGGCACGCGATCCATCCTATCATATATGGTTGTTGCAGGGGGCTGGCTGCATCTGACATAACTGACCGTATGGCTCGGTGCGACTCCATGAGCATTGGAGGCCCATTTCTGAATGTCTGCAACGAGTCATGCACTGTAAAGCAGCAAGAATAGGCAATTTACTTGAAGAACGATCTGGGACTAAAAACACTTGAATTCCAGTGTATCACTGTCATCTTTCTTCATCAGGATGAATATGGAATATCCAGATCACTTAACATTGGCATTAATGACTATATATCTGTGTGAAACTGGATTCTCAGTAACGTGTACAACCTATGGTGCACACTCGATGTCAGGAATATTCTGGGAGTGTCCCTGTTGCAGTAAAACAGTCCTAGGGATACCACTGATTAGTGACTAGAGGTGTTATGTTTACTGTTATATATTACTGACCAAAAAATTCCAGTATGTGCTTTCCACATTGAATATGCTAAGGAATTTTAAAATTACATTACCGTGTGCTTCTTTATTACCTTCCAATCTATATATTTATTTTCATATCTGCTGATCCCTGAAATACTTGAAAGTGTACAGCTTGGCTTACAATAAAAATAAGGTAAGGAAGACCGGGTCTAAATAATACTCGAGAACCTACGAGTTGCTGTAAATAAAAGGAAGAAACAGAAATGTGTGATATCTGAGTAAGCATTGCAGTGTCTACCTGGAGGGAGGGGTGGGATGGATTATTCACTCTAATAGTCAGCTATACATACGCACGACTAGGAAGAAGTGCAAAAGAGGTAGTCTCATAGCTCGGTGGTTAGAGTTTTCGACTCAGATAATAGACTCAAGATCGAGCCCCCACTGGAGGTAGAAATTATTTACTGCATGAGGAGCATACGTACCTTGGACTAGGCTACTTAGCCCCGAGATTTAAAGCAAAGGCGACCAGCCTCATTTGCATCTGAGTGGCATTTTGTGAGTAGTAAACCTAAACCTTCCCTCAGATGGAAACCCTTATAAAAGTCCGATTGGAATGCCTTGTCCTACTGGACCGCGATGTGTCCATATGCTTATATTTTTTACCATCCAGTGTAGTAAAGAATTTCCTGGGTTATAGGAGGCTGTTTAGCTTGTCACTCATGTAGATTCACTTGAAGGTTGCAGTACATCATATAAGTAGATGGTGAGTGCCTCATCTTCCATTATGTTACCATTGCATTATGAAGTTGAGGAACGGTAAGGTCAAGTATGACCATAACAGGTGCATCAGATAACTGACTCATCTGTGATGGATTGTTGGTTGGGAAGCTGACTTAATCCGACCCGATTACTTGAGGGTGTCTGTAGTAGTCTGATGGGGAGTGCCAGATATATCAGATTATGTAGACAGATCAAATTTCAGAATGGGATCTATTAAGAGATAGGTTGTAACATACCCATGATATGGTGTGACAGTCATTCATAACAGGACCATGCCACTGATAGGGTTTCAGAATGCGTTTTATTAAGGGAGATAGGGTTTCGGAATGCGTTTTATTAAGGGAGATAGGGTTTCGGAATGCGTTTTATTAAGGGAGAAGATGTGCCGTGTCCACGTCAGGATTGCACAGCGCTTCACCACGAGTCGCCGTTGACTAATCGAGTCCATCCAAAGGGAGAGTAAGTGTTAGTTTCTGGATGGGACATCGAATTTTTGAAGAGAGGATTATCCCAGGATTGGCCCAGCCTGGTGCAGAACGTGACAGGATCACCCCACTGAGGCATGAATCTTCATGTTGGGATGGCACCAAGAATTCTGCACATAATAGTGGAAGGTAGGTCCTGCAAAAATGATGGTCTGCCTACCTGAAGACCGGAGAAGTAAAACAGATTCAAGACTGATCCAACTGTGAAGCAAGGGCTACTGATCTATTTATCTAGGCACGACAGCACAGACTGTTAGCCCACCACAGGACTGAGCCAACTTGCTCAGAGGATTCTGGCCAGCCGTAAGATGAGACGTATTTTCGGCTATTTTGGAACTCCTTGGGAAGGGACCGGCATTTAATCATTAATACAGCACCATGAAATCTTCCCATGACCAGAGGTGTAAGCATGGTGTCAAGATCATCCTGGCATAGGTAGAGAGAACCGTCTGATTCAGAGATCTACTGCAGATGGAAAGACATAGGATTTTGGTACATGGCTTACCTGCATCCATACCTACCCCGAGACATCCATGGAAAGAACCAGGAAGGAGAAGGGAGCAGTTCCAGAACACTCTCCTGTGGTAACAGCAGTTGAGCATAATGAGAATGGGATGAGTCTGTCCACCCAGCAGTTAGTTTTGAATGGAGAGTGACTTGCTAGGAAGAGAAAGAGTTTGAGGTAAGAATCAACACCCAGCTAAGATGGGTACAGAAAAGAATGTTGCCACAAAAATGGTGTGGCTGCAGGACTATACTCCAACAACAGGGTAGAAGTGGGCGGGGGAGGGGGCAGTAGGCCCTTCTCAGCATACAGAGGGAAAGAGTGGTTCTAAAAGGCCTAACCACCCATGAAAGCTACTGTAGAGTGCAGAAGCTGAGATCTGGCACAGCAGGGAACACTGGCGCAACACTAGCAGCTCCTCAGAGGTCGACAGAGAGAGATGAAGACATCCTGCTGGCAACAGACCGACGCCACGGTGACACAGTGCATGTACCTAGACAAAGCCTGCAGAGCTGCTCTCCAGATAAGCATTAGAACCTTAAAAAAAGGACATGAACAAGCAAGGTTGGAAAGAAGGCCCCGAGATCAGGGGAACAGGGAAGAAGGAAACAAAATGAGGAAAATATAGAAAAAAAAAAGAAAAAAGAAGAGCATGCCGCCATACAGGCAAGGAGAAAGTACCCAAAGAAGGGCACCCAAAGCAGGGCACCCAAAGAAGGACAACTCACAGTGACTCCTGGAAGACTCTAGGTATCCAGTATGGGAAGAGTAAATCCACCAGGACATGTTCGAGCGTTAATGACTTTAAAAATCCAGTTACTTCCTGCCAGCAGAATTGTAACAATAGCTAGCGCCCTCCTCCTGATGATATTTCATTACAGCTTTACTTCTTCTGAAAAGTTCATGTCACCCAAGGCCACGGAGCTGGCTTGGCAACACCCCGACAGGATTAGTAACTTATGAAGTACATTAACCTGCTCAAAAATTTGCTGCTCTTGCTTTTGTTGTTGTGGTCTAGGGCTTATCTGGATGTGCTCCTGGTAAAGGGCAAGTTGAAGTTTTGTCCTTCTGCAATCCGCCATCCTCCTTTCTGAGGGCATGGAGGGAACTGAGGGATGTTTGTGTAAGTGAACAATGAATTAAAAGTTCTGAATTGTGTATTTCTTTTCACAGGTGTCAGTGCGGGCGTGTCATAGTGTGCCGCCACTCTGCAGTGATCAGACCAACATTACCATCACCACACTGGCTAACTGTGAGTACACACACACACACACACAGACACACACACACACACACACACACACACACACACACACACACACACACACACACACACACACACACACACACACACACACACACACACACACACACACACACACACACACACACACACACACACACACACACACTTAACAGAGAGAGAGAGAGAGAGAGAGAGAGAGAGAGAGAGAGAGAGACTTTCACTTACCAGCTAGTAAATTCCCACTCCAGTACTGTAATCCGTTGCCACGTTACCAGGTTGGCATGCTTTTGCATAACAATATTCTGAGAGCTTGGTTGTTTGGGTAATTTTTCCTCATTCCTTTGTATCGTTTCTATTCGCTGGGGGGATATATTTTATTCTTCAGTGATACCCAGTTGTCTTAGAATCATTATCATCATCATTATGAACTGACTCTTTTCCCACCTAAGGATGAAGTAAGATAATGTCCAGGAAGGAAGGAAGGAAGGAGAAAATATAAAAGAGGGAGAACTATCAACAGCCTACATCAGTGAATGTGTTAGATACCTATTCACTTGCCATTTACGTCCCAGAATCCTGACTCTGACTCATACGGCCAACCAACTGAACATATGTTTTAGTGTTTCTTTTTATAGACGCGCTTTTCAGTACCTGCATGATTAAGTCAATCCATCGAATGTTCAGTATCATAGGGGGCACCCGGTTTTTAGCACATACTGTACAGTATGACTTTCATCCAACCAGCTCAATACTTTGTCAGTTTCCTTGCCTCGTCAACTTCCATGCATTTGCTTTCTTATACACTGGTCTACCACAGCAAAACACTTCTGGGCTCACTCATGCTTTCACTACCGTCCCTTCAGTCGCTCTATATGACCATGTCATCAAAGCATACTCTCTTCAACTCGAATATGGCAAACAGATTTCTTTACTGCACGTCTTTCATAAATTTCATTAGTTCATAGCTTATCCACTTTGCACACTCCACACGGATTCTCAGTAATCCCAGCTCTGCTGCTTTTGCCCTTTAAATTTTCGTTATCATGCTTTCGACATTAATATGGAGACTAAAACACATTCATGCAAATCCCTTTTCTGACTTTACACTCAGACCAGTAATTAGTACTAAGACCTTCGTAGCAGTAACCAGTTTCCTTCTATATGCCACACTACTTTCCACTTCCTTTGCTTTTTTTTTTTTTGCCACACCCACTGGGTTGGCCCAAACTGTGTGTGTCTCTCTCTTCCTACCTACTTACCTACCCAACTCACATAGTTACTTTACTGTACTTTCAAGAAGAGACAAGTCCAGGTGTTATGGGAGGAATGAAGGAAAACATATTTTGTACATTGGTAGGCCTCTCCTCAGATCAAGTTTTAGGCAGGATAGGAACTCCGAGGCCTACCCTTGCGGGGATGGAGACCCCCGAGTGTCTCACCCAAAAGTTTTTGGCAAGGCCAGTTTTCTGCCTTGGAACAGGAACTTTTACACACTGGTAGATCTCCACTCGTGCCAGGTTATAAGCATGGTGGAATCCCAGAGGGCCACTCCCCACGGGGGGAGGGGGGACAGTGGTCTCGGCCACAGTCGTAATGCATGGCCATAATTTTTAACTAAAGAACATGAAACTTTGCCTACTGACAGACGTTCACTTCAGCCACAGATAGGGAAGGGTGGAATCACTAAAAGCTACCACTCACAGGGGAGGGGGAGACCCTGGGTGTCCTGGGAAAACCATTATGCAGGGCCAATGTTATTAACCTAGATCATGAAATTTCACTCATTAATAGGCGTTTATTGAGCCATGTTTTAGACAGAGTGGGCCCCTTGATGACCAGCCCAATGGGTGGAGAGGAAAGGGGGATGCTTTAGGGGCACAGTGCCGTAGTTTTATGCCTAAGAACATGAAATTTTACAAAATGATAGATCTGTACTGAAACCAACACTTAGGTCGGCTGAGAATCCCAATGGCCATTCCCACTGAAGAAGAGGGGCAACCCCTGGGGTCTTGGAAAAATCCTGTATGCGCAAACATAATTTTTAACCTAGGAACACGAAATTTTGCATAGGCCTATAGATAGACTTTCACCCCAACCAGGTTTTAGGCAGGGTGGAACCTCTAATGGCCACTCCTCACAATAGAGACTGTCCCCAGTGGACGCACCTTGACCAGAGTTAACAGAGGGTGGGACCACACGAATTAGCTGTATTGTCTTCCCCATAAATAATTATTTCATCCAATATTGTAGGGATGGGTGATGCAATGAAAGGTGTCCTTCGTCTTGTTTCTCACTGCATCGAGTGTCTTTTCATTCATCTTCTTTCTCAACATCCATCAGTTTACTCTTGTCTACATTTAATGTCAAAACATGACACCCACAACGATTTACACCAATTTGCAAAGCCCCTGTTCACAGCAGACTAGGTCAGTATCATGTGTACATCCTATCTGCTGTATTTTTTTCCTTCTTCACATTCTTTTTCCATGCTCGTTAGCCACCTCTTGAACCCGAATGACAGCCATTTTAACTTATTCTTACTATTACCAGACGAACATGTTCAACTTAGCCTTTCGGATTGGAGAGGATAATAATGGCAATATCTAATCCCTCCGGTTCAAAGAGTTTTAGTCCAACCTTTAAATCGTCAGATGTCAGGAACTTAACCCTTTTGCTGTCGAAGTATGATATCCGAACCATTTCCTAACGCCAAATTTGATTTTCATTGCATGCCCTTAGCAAGGCGAGGCAGTATAATTTTTGTCAATGTGTGTCTGTCTGTTTGTATGTATGTTGTTAAAATACCTCGGAAAGTTGTGGACGAATTTTCACCAAACATTCAGGAAATAGCAACTAAGTGGATGTGTAGAATCCCATTACTTTTGGTGAGGATGTGATCAAAGACGACCGAATGCCAGCCGCCGTATATTTTTACAATATGGATTTTTTTTTTTTTTTTTTTTTTTTTGGTGAATCGCGGTGACTGAATTCATTAGAGTTTTGCTAATTTTTATCGCCCGCCTTTAGCATGATGAGCTGATATAGTTTTTGTTGCCGTGTGTTTTTGCGTGTGTTTCTGTATCTGTTGCAAAAACATCTTGTCTTCAGATTTGTTTGAATGTGGCGTGTACCTTAGTCAACAACATATTTTGATGGGTGAATGGCATTCGGCTCGCGAATGCTTTTGTTTCAAAATATCAGTCTTTAACAATCGCTAGATTATATCATACAGAACTGTAGAACTATGTCTGGCGCACCTACGGTACCTTCAAATCGTTGCCCGTTGAGGACGTGACGATCCTGATTGATATTTTGGGATTTTATATATATATATATATATATATATATATATATATATATATATATATATATATATATATATATATATATATATATATATATATATATATATATATATATATATATATATATATACATATATATATATATATATATATATATATATATATATATATATATATATATATATATATATATACCGGTATATACACTGTATAGATAGTATGTATATTTAAAATATACATGAGCTAGTGATTACAGCATGGTTAGCGAGCGAAGGGTGCTTGCAGAGAGTTAACATATTCCTTAACTCCCGGAATATTGTGTGCATTTTTTATGTATTTATTAAGCCTGCTATATTGACACCAATGTCAGTTGAGGGGTAATGAAAAAAAGGAAAAAAATCATTCCTGGGCTCGGTGGGAAGTTGAATGTGGCAGCAGTTGAACAGTGCAGTACTCCCAAGGCAGATGGAGCGCTGATAATAGGGACAGCTGGAGCTCCTATTTCACTACCCCTCAGGATTAATTTCTGACCATCCTCCTTTGCTGAACTTTTTCATTGCTTCAGTAACACAAAGAGTAGGCCAGCATACTCTCCCATACAACTTTCTCTAACTGTCAACACCAGACTACGTGCACAATACACACCATGCTTCCTATTCCAAAATAAAATATGGCAACTCAATGGCCAGCCTCGAAGCAGGAAAAAGGATCATAAAAGCCCTCACCTTCTCCCCCTCTTCCAGTGACAACCACGAGAGATGCATAGAACCACTTTCTGATTCACTCCTCGTTCATATCTGCAATATTCGTGGTGTTTCCTCCAATTTTCTCAGTTGAACACCACCTCTCTTCCTCTAAACCTCATTTTCATTTCCCTACCGAGACTTAGCTGTCTGAGGCAACTGACACCAAACCTTTCTGTCTATTCTCCTACGTTCTCCATAGTCACTTAAAGCCAAAGGTGGTTGTTGTGCATATGTATGCAACAACACATCTTGCTCTCATGTTCCTGAACCTGAATCTTCTGAATTCTCTACTCTCTCGCTTCAGCTATCCAGTCATTCTCTGTTTTAAGATTGTATGGACTTGATGGTAGGTTACTAAAAGGGGTGAAAAGTTTTTATGTAAATAGTAGAGCGTGTGTAAGAGTGGGAAATGCTCTGAGTGACTGGTTTCCCCGTGAGAGTGGGGCTGCGACAGGGATATGTGATGTCGCCTTGGTTGTTTAATATTTACATGGATGGTGTTGTAAGGGAGGTGAATGCAAGAGTTTTAGGTGGAGGTCTGAGTCTGGTGAATGCTGATGGTGGAGAGTGGAATCTGAAGCAGCTGCTGTTTGCAGATGATACTGCACTGGTGACTGATTCAGAGGAGAGATTGAGACAGTTGATAGAGGAGTTAGGAAGGGTGTGTGAAAGGAGGAAATTGAAAGTAAATGAGAATAAGAGTAAAGTGATGAAGTGTACGAGGTTGATAGATGGTAGGGGGATGAATATAGTTTTGAATGGTGAGTTGCTTGAGGAGGTAGATTGTTTCAAATATCTAGGGTCACATGTTGCTGTGGATGGAAGAATAGATGCAGAAGTGAAGTTTAGAATAAATGAAGTAGGAAAGGTGCTGGGAGAAATGAAAAAAGTGTTTAAATGTCGTTCGCTTAGAATGGATGTAAAGAGAAGGCTGTATGAGGGTGTTGTGGTACCGACTGCGTTTTATGGGGCTGAAACATGGAATATGGGTGTAGCAGAGAGGAAAAGTTTGAATGTAATGGAGATGAGGTGTCTGAGGAGTATGTGCGGAGTGACGAGTATGGATCGGGTGTGAAATGATGAAGTGCAAAGGAGAACTGGAGTTGTTCGGGAGATGGCTGGTCAAGTTGAGCAGAGGGTGTTGCGATGGTTTGGGCATATGGAGAGAATGGATAATGAGCGATTGGTGAAAAAGATAACTAGATCTGATGTGAGAGGTGTAAGGCTGAGAGGAAGACCACGAATAGGATGGATGGACAGTGTGAAGAGAGCGTTGGATGCGAGAGGGATGTCTGTTGAGCAAGGAAGAGTGGCTGTGCGTGACAGAAATAAATGGAGAGAAATTGTGAATGAATAAGTGATGACGCAGCCCTGAGGGGATATTCTCCTGCATTTGGTCTGATCAGCTAGTCAGGTCAGGTGCGGGTAAGGGGATGGGTCTGTTATGATGTGGCAGGGGTAAACCAGTTCTGCTGTCGGGCCCTGCTGCGGATGTCACTGATTGCATTGCACAGTTGGCCCTTGTGCGGTGTGGTGCGGTGAGGATCTGTCCGTTCTCCCCTTTGGGGCTAAGATGCGAATGAATGTGTTTGAATGGATGAGTAAATGGGGAGTGTGTCCTCCTGTCTCGGCTACCTCCCTTTCCTTGGGGGAAGCAGCCTAGGTATATATATATATATATATATATATATATATATATATATATATATATATATATATATATATATATATATATATATGTGTGTGTGTGTGTGTGTGTGTGTGTGTGTGTGTGTGTTATGTGTACTTATCCCCTAATTCTGCTGACTATGAATATTTTTTTTTACTCTTACTCCTGAGATAGAACACATCCTATCAATTTCTTTTTCTGTACGAAATCTCCATTCTGGGTGATTTCAGTGTTCATCACCAACTTTGGCTCTCCTCGCCTTTCACTGATCCACCTGGTGTACAGGCCTACATCTTTTCCATCCTCAGTGACCTACAGCAGTTTGTACAGCAATCTTCCCTTATCCCTGAACAGCTTGGAGAGAGTTCCAACATACCTGACCTATTCCTTATAACTAATCCTTCTGCTTATGCTTTTATTTTTTCCCTCTCCGTTGAGGTCCTCTGATCACAACCTTATCACCATGACCTATTGCTCGAATAAGGCCTATGGACCCTCCCAAGAAGTGGTGGCTTTGGCACTTTGGAGCTGCTGATTAGGAGGCCCTCACGCAGTACTTTTTTTATTTTCACTGGAATGATTATTCTTGCCATGGCTAAGAGCCATCGGAGTGTGCCCTGTGCATTGCAGAGGTTATTCTCTCAGGCAGAGAAGCATTCATTCCTTTCTCCTATACTGTGACTAATGCAAAAAAATCTTGGTTTAATCATGGTTGTTCTAATGCTGTTCTCAACAAGGAGAGGGCCTACAAAAGGTACCAGAGTCAACCCACCCCTTAATCTCATCACTTTTATGTACCTGCCCGGAACCATGTTAATTATGTCCTTTGCTTTGCTTACAAATGAGTGTTCTGAACTCTGTCTCAAATTCTTCCCACTCCTTCTGGCACCTTGCCAAAAACCTTTCTAACAGCTTTATTTCATCATCATTCCCTCCTCTTTCCACTCTGATGACTCTGTAACTGTTTCTTCTGCTTTATCAGCAGAAGAAACACCTTTTCTATCCTTAATGACCTAGAGCAGCTTGTACAGCACCCTACCCGTATCCTTGACCGCCTTGGAGAGAGCTCTAACATACTTGACCTCTTCCTTACCACTAATCCTTCTGGTTACACTGTTAATCTTATCTTTCCGTTGGGCTCCTCCGATCACAACCTTATCACCTTAACCTGTCCTATCGTTCCGGTATGGCCTGTGGACCCTCCAAAGAAACGTCGTCTGTGGCACTTTGGAGCTGCGGATTGGGAGGCCCTCAGGCAGTACTTCTTTGATTTTCCGTGGAATGATTATTGCTTCCATGGCCGGGAGCCATCTGTGTGTGCCTTGCACATTACTGAGGTTATTCTCTCGGGCATGGAAGGAAGCATACATTCCTTTCTCATATCCTCTGACTAATGCAAGAAAGCATTGGTTAAATCATGCTTGTTCTAATGCTGTCCACAACAAAGAGAGGGCTATAAAAGGTACCGGAGCCAACCCACCCCCGAATCACATCTTTTATACGTTTCTGCCGAGAATCGTGCTAAGTCTGTTCTTCGCTCTGCTAAAAATAATTTCATCCGTACGAAATGCTCTTAACTCTCCAACTCGATTTCTTCCCGCTCCTTCTGGCACCCTGCCAAAAACCTTTCTAACAACTTTACCTCATCATCCTTCCCTCCTCTTTTCTACTCTGATGGCTCTGTAGCTATTTCTTCTACTGATAAAGCAGATTTCTTCGCTCAGACTTTCTCCTCCAATTCCACCTTAGACAATTACGGTGCTGTTCCTCCATCGCTTCCCCCCTCAGATTTCCTCATGGCTGACATTAAACTTTCTTTAGCTGATGTATTTTCTGCCATTGCTGGCCTCAATACTAATAAGGCATATGGGCCTGATGGAGTCCCTCCTGTTGTTCTCAAGAACTGTGTTTCTGTGCATACACCCTGCCAAGGCAAGCTCTTTCGCCTTTTGTCTATCAACTTGTACCTTTCCTTCTTGCTGGAAGTTTGCTCTCATTCAGCCAGTCCCAAAGAAGGGTGACCATTCCCAACCCTCTAATTATCGTCCAATTGCTTTAATATCCTGTATCTCAAAAGTTTTTGAATCAATTCTTAATAGAATAATTTTTAAGCATCTTTCCTATCTCAACCTTCTTTCTGATCGTCAGTATGGGTTCCGTCAGGGAGGCTTCACTGGCGATCTTCTCACCCACCTTTCAAACTCCTGGTCATCCTCCTTTCAGGACTTTGGCGAAAGCTTTGCCATTGCACTTGACATCTCTCAGGCTTTCGATCCAGTCTGGCATTAATCTTTAATTTCCAAACTGCCCTCTTACAGTTTCTATCCTTCTATCTGTGCCTTCATCTCTAGCTTCCTTTCTGATCGTTCTGTAGCCGCTGTTGTAGACGGCCATCGTTCTTCTCCTAGATCTATCAACAGTGGTGTTCCTCAGGGCACTGTCCTATCACCAACTCTCTTCCTTTTATTCATCAATGACCTTCTGAGCTGTATATCTAACCCTAAACACTCTTGTGCTGATGACTCCACCGTTCACCTTTCCATTCAGTTCCCGCAGCGTCCATCTCAGCATTTGCTTCAGCAAGCAAGGGATGAGGCTGTGGCACGCCCAGTGTCTGACTTGGCTCGTGTCTCTGACTGGGGTAAAAATAATCTGGTAGTAGCAGTAGCAGTTGTTCCCTATGCAGTCTGGCTGAACAGCCCCGAGTCCCTTAGGGAGGCCACGGCCGAGACCGGACTTTCCCACAGAGCTCTCAAAGAGTGTATGTTGTGTTGTTGGCGTAGGTGATTGTGTGCAATGCAGTCTTCCATAATGTGCTTTATAGTATGGGGTGCTGTGTTGCATCGTGGACAGGCATCAGCAACGGAGTCATCCAGCCTCTTCTGGTAGCTTAAGAGGGCTGGATGGTGCCCACATCTCAGCCTGGCCAGATGGACCCTGTCTCACAAGGAAGATAGGATTCAGAAGGGTGGATGTCAGGAGGCCGTGCATGCAGCTCTGTGTTGTCTTTAAGTGACTGATTGGAGTGGCGAGTGAACTGAGTGTGGATATCCTTCTGGAAGCTGGTCTGGGGTGGGCGAGGGGGGAGAGATGACAGTATTTGTGTATGGTATCGTGTACTGGGTGTTGTTTTGATGTTCCTTGGTGTGGGTGGATGTGCTGCCATGTACTGTAGTGGATGTTGTGGGTTTGTGGAGGCTGCAGCAAGAAACTGGGTGCCTTTCATGTCTAGATGATCCTTGATTTTGAGGACTTTGGTTCCTTGATGTAGGTGGTCTGTGGATGTAGTAGCTGTGCAGCCTGTGATTATTTTTAGGGCCTTGTTCTGTATGGTCTCTAGAGTGTTGTAGTGTGTTTTGGTGAGGGTAGAAGCCCAGGCAGGGCTTGCATAATTCATCACTGAACGTATGTATTGTTTGTATACTGTGGTTGTGGTTTCTTTGTTGTCTCCGAATGTTGTATGGGCAAGTGACCTCAAAGCATTGATTCTTGGTGTTATTTTATTTGTAATGTTTGTGATGTGTTGTTTAAATGACATTGATGTATTGTATGTTACACCAAGGATTTTGGAAGGGTGCAAGGAATAAATGTGT
Source organism: Coenobita brevimanus (assembly GCF_032717465.1). Taxonomy (NCBI): domain Eukaryota; kingdom Metazoa; phylum Arthropoda; class Malacostraca; order Decapoda; family Coenobitidae; genus Coenobita; species Coenobita brevimanus. Next base: position 18,050,269 of record NC_137064.1, on the reverse strand, counting down.
TGGGAGAGATGAATGATTCTTTGATCACGAAGGAGGAAGTGGAGAAGGCAGTAAAGGAGATGAAAACAGGGAAAGCTGCAGGTATGGATGGGTGTGCTGTGGAATGCCTGAAGGGTGGTGGAGTGACTATTGTTGATTGGTTAGTAAGATTGTTGAGTGTGTGCTTTGAGAAAGGTATGGTGCCAGTTGACTGGGCAAGTGCTTGTGTGGTCCTGATGTATAAAGGCAAGGGTGATAAGTATGAATGTACTAGCTTTAGGGGTATAAGTCTGTTGAGTGTTGTAGGTGAGGTGTATGGTAGAGTGTTAATTATGAGAGTTAGAGAGGGTACAGAGGGAGTGATTAGTGATGAGCAATGTGGCTTTAGGAGAGGGAGGGGATGCGTTGATCAGGTGTTTGCTGTGAGACAAGTGTGTGAAAAGTATTTAGCGAAGGCAAGGATGTGTTTTGGGCATTTATGGATGTAGAGAAAACGTATGATAGAATTGATAGGGAGGCTTTGTGGACTGTTTTAAGATTGTATGGACTTGATGGTAGGTTACTAAAAGGGGTGAAAAGTTTTTATGTAAATAGTAGAGCGTGTGTAAGAGTGGGAAATGCTGTGAGTGATTGGTTTCCCGTGAGAGTGGGGCTGCGACAGGGATGTGTGATGTCGCCTTGGTTGTTTAATATTTACATGGATGATGTTGTAAGGGAGGTGAATGCAAGAGTTTTAGGTGGTCTGAGTCTGGTAAATGTTGATGGAGGAGAGTGGAATCTGAAGCAGCTGCTGTTTGCAGATGATACTGCACTGGTGACTGATTCAGAGGAGAGATTGAGACAGTTGGTAGAGGAGTTTGGAAGGGTGTGTGAAAGGAGGAAATTGAGAGTAAATGAGAATAAGAGTAAAGTGATGAAGTGTACGAGGTTGATAGATGGTAGGGGGATGAATATAGTTTTGAATGGTGAGTTGCTTGAGGAGATAGATTGTTTTAAATATCTAGAGTCACATGTTGCTGTGGATGGAAGAATAGATGCAGAGGTGAAGTTTAGAAGAAATGAAGTAGGAAAGGTGCTGGGAGGAATGAAAACAGTGTTTAAATGTCGTTCGCTTAGAATGGATTTAAAGAGAAGGCTGTATGAGGGTGTTGTGGTACCGACTGCATTATATGGGGCTGAAACATGGAATATGGGTGTAGCAGAGAGGAAAAGTTTGAATGTAATGGAGATGAGGTGTCTGAGGAGTATGTGTGGAGTGATGCGTATGGATCGGGTGCGAAATGATGAAGTGCGAAGGAGAACTGGAGTTGTTTGGAAGATGGCTGGTAGAGTTGAGCAGAGGGTGTTGCGATGGTTTGGGCATATGGAGAGAATGGATAATGAGCGATTGGTGAAAAAGATAACTAGATCTGATGTGAGAGGTGTAAGGCTGAGAGGAAGACCACGAATAGGATAGATGGACAGTGTGAAGAGAGCGCTGGATGCGAGAGGGATGTCTGTTGAGCAAGGAAGAGTGGCTGCGCATGACAGAAATAAATGGAGAGAAATTGTGAATGAATAAGTGATGACGCAGCCCTGAGGGGATATTCTCCCGCATTTGGTCTGATCAGCTAGTCAGGTCAGGTGCGGGTAAGGGGATGGGTCTGTTATGATGTGGCAGGGGTAAACCAGTTCTGCTGTCGGGCCCTGCTGCGGATGTCACTGATTGCATTGCGCAGTTGACCCTTGTGCGGTGTGGTGTGATGAGGATCTGTCCGTTCTCCCCTTTGGGGCTAAGATGCGAATGAATGTGTTTGAATGGATGAGTAAATGGAGAGTGTGTCGTCCTGTCTCGGCTACCTCCCTTTCCTTGGGGGAAGCAGCCTTGGTATATAGATAGATAGATAGATAGTGTGTGTGGTAGGGGGGGGGTTTATTTATGGTGAGGTGTGGGATGTGACTGTGTTCTGCTGTCCAGTTTGTGAGAAGAGTCACTGTAGATTTGGCTGGGGTTATTTTGAGCCTGTTTGTGGTGAACCATTCGTGTAGTGTGTTGAGGTAAGATTGAATGATGTGTGCAGCTGTGTTTGCGTTTTGGTACGTACATGTAAGTGTTATATCATCTGCATAAATAATCTGGTTGTTTTTGATGCATCAAAGACTCAGTTTTTACACCTATCAACCCAACAAAATCTTCTATAGGTGTACCCACTAATGTTTAATAATATTCAGCTTAATCCTGCATCATCCTTGAACATGATTGGGGTTTCATTTACCTGGGACTTATCTTGGAAAGATCATATTACATCTCTTGTGAAATCTGCTTCCAAGAGATTAGATGTGCTAAGCCGACTCCGTTCCTTCTTTACCCATGCACAATTGTTGACTCTATACAGGGGTTTTATCCGCCCCTGTGTGAAGTACAACTCTCATTTGTGGAGAGGCTCCTCACATATAGCTTTTCTCAATAGGGTGGAGTCAAAGGCTTTTCGTCTCAATAACTCTCCTCCTTTTACTGACTCCCTTCAGTCTCTGTCTGTTCGTCGCACTGTTGCATCTTTATCTCTTTTCTATCACTACTTCAGTGGTCACTGCTCCTCTGAACTGTCTGCATGCATTCCTCCACCTCTACGACGGGCACGTAGCACCTGTCTATCAGCAATCTCTCATCCCTTTTCTGTCCAACTCTCTAATGCAAGAGTTGATCGTTACTCCCAGTCCTTCATTTATGCAACAGGTCATCTCTGGAACTGTCTTATCTGTCTGTATTTCCTGCTTCCTATGATCTCCAGTCTTTCTAACGCAGTGTGTCCAGGCATCTCGAAATGATCGGATCTTGAATTTGGCTCTCTCTTGTATTTTGTTTTTCTCTTGGAAGGAACAACAAATGGGGGCTCACGGCCTTTGCTTCCATCTTCCTTGCATAAAACAAAAAAGAATTCTTCTCTCCGATTTTCTCCTAAAATTCCACCTTAAATGATTCCATCACTTCTCCTCTCTGACTCTCTCTTGCCTAACATTAAAGTTTTCCAATGGATGTATTTTCTGCCATCAATGGCCTCAGTAAAAACAAAGCTGATGGGCCTGATGGGGTCCCTCCTCTTGTCCTTAAAAACTTTGCTTCTGTGCTTAGACCGGGCCAAGGTAAGCTCTTTTGCCTTTGTTTATCAACTTGCACCTTTCCTTTTTGCTGGAAGTTTGCTCTCATTCAACCTGTCCCAAACAAGGGTGACCATTGCCAAGCCTCTGGCTATAGCCCATTTAATCCTGACATTCTGTATTTCTTAAAATTTTCAATATTCTTGAAAAAAAAAAAAAAAAAAACTCTCCTATCATAACTTTCTTTCCGATTGTCAGTATGGGTTCCGCCAGGGACACTCCACTGGCGATCTTCTCACCTTCCTTTCAGAATCCCGGTCATCTTCCTTTTGGGACTTTGGCGGAAGCTTTGCCATTGCATTTTCAAAGGCTTTCGATCGAGTCTTGCATAAATCTTCAATTTCCAAACTGCACTCTTACGGTTTCCATCCTTTTCTTTGTGCCTTTATCTCTTGCTTCCTTTCAGGTCGTTCTATAGCTGCTGTCGTAGATGGCCACCATTCTATTAGGGTTATTAATTGTGGTGCTCCTCAGGTACTATCACCAACTCCTCTGTTCATCAGTGACCTAAGATGTACATCTAACCCTATCCATTTTTAACTCCAATCATCACCTTTCTATTTACTTCCTGCTGTGTCCATCTCAGCATTTACTTCAACAAACAAGAGGTGAGGCTATGTTACACCTAATGTCTGACATGGCTGATATCTCATGATTGGGGTAAAAGTGGTCTTATTTCTAATGTATCAAAAACTCAGTTCTTACATCTCTCGACATATCATAAGCTACAACTGTAGCATCCTCTAAGTTTTAACAATATTTAACTCAATCCTGCATCCTCTTTGAACATACTCAGGGTTTCATTCTCACGGGAAATTATCAAGGAAAGATCATAATATATTACTTCTTCTGTAAAATATTTTTCCAAGAGATTATATGTGCTAAGTCGACTCCGTGTCGTCTTTACCTCTGCACAGTTGTTGACTTTAAACAGGGGCTCTACTTACCCCTGTGTAGAGTATAACTCTCATGTATGAGGAGGCTACCCACAATACAGCACTCCTCAACAAGGTGGAGTCAAAGGCTTTTTGTCACATTAACTCTTTTCCTGTTACTGGGTACATTCAACCTCTGTTTCTTCGCCGCACTGTTGCATCTTCATCTCCTTTTTAATGCTAATCCAATGATCACTTTTCCTCTGAACTGCCTGCTTGCATCCCTCCACCATTATGGCGCACCCGTCTAGCAGCAAACTCTCATCCCTCTTCTGTCCAACTCCCTAATTCAAGAGTTAACAGTTACTCCCCTTCCTTCATGTATGCAACAAGTCATCTCTGAAACTGTCTTCCCCTGTCTGTATTTCCTACTGTCTGTGACCTCCAGTCTTAAAGGCAGTGTGTCCAGGCATTCGAGATGAATGGATCTTTAATTTGGCTGTCTGTTATCTCTGTATTTTATTTTTGGAGGGAACAATCTTATGGGTTTCTGGCGTTTGTTTCCTTCTTCCTTACATCAAAAAAGAAAAAAAAAGAAAGAAATAATGGCATCTCAAAGTGGAAATATTTTGGCACCTAGTTTATGTTGTACTTTATGAGAGTAAAATTTGGCTACCAGCTTGGTAAAATGCCACATTGTCGCTGCATTTATGCAGGAATTTCGGCCACAAGTATGTATATACAAAGTACAAGTTTAGACTCTCATGCTGTAAAGATCATATATGTGATTAAAATGTGATTTTTTTACTCCTAACAGTTTCCAGAAATTTGCTGGAAAATAGAGTATATATATATATATGTATATTTTTTTACTAGTTTAAGTTTCTAGTCCATAGAATACTTAACCTTCACCATGACCAGCTCCTTTATCGAGGGCTTATTGGAGGAAGCATGCATCATTTGTTCTGATTTGACTTGACGATGACATTGTAGACATTATTTGGAATACGGTTTCTACTAGGATATCACATAGGGTAAGTTTCCTCTGACAAATGTATGAGGAATGCATGTTGTTGAAAAACAAAATACAGAGAAGTAATACTCAGAGAGTGCAATATGCCCACTAACTGATATGTCAGCCGAATATTTGGTTTTGCCCGTAACCTTTACTTTTGATAAATCACTTTCAAGATCAGATTACTTCATTCTTGCCTAATTGTTCCACCAGCTTTGACTGAGATCAAAACTATTGTAGCACCTTTCCTATTAACCTTGCCCTTTGATAGACTGTTTTCGAAATCGAGCATCTTTATTCATGGTTTAACCTGAATTCTTCGGCAAAGTTTAGTCTACATCTGATAAAACTAATTTTTTGGCCCTGACCTTTGACTTACTGTCTTTTAAAACAATAGGTCTACCTTTTGGGTGATCTTCAACCCATCCACGAAGTTTGATTTGAATAAGATCAAAATTGAGGTAGTTATTTAGTGCACACACGTGTAAATATCAGAATTCAGTCTTGCCCTGTGACCTTGTTCTTTCACTGATTATTCTCAGAACTGAATCCCTTCGTTCTTGCCCGACCTTTACCACTTCCACCTAACTTGGTTTGAATCAGATTAAAACTTCAGTTGCCCTTTCTGTGTGATCTTAGTATTTGACCTTTCCTTGTGATGTTAGGTGTTAACTGATTGTTATCAAAATGAATTAATTTTTGTACTGACTTCCAATCTTCCATAAAGTTTGCTCAAAATAAGATGAAAACTGTTTAAATTTACCGTGTCCGGTGATCTTGACCTCGCAGCTTTGGTCTAGACTGGAGAAAAACTGTGTATGTCAACGTTTGACTTACCCATATGACCTTAACCTTTCATTTCTTGTTGTCGTTCCCTACATACCTCTCTGTTTTCTTACCTTCCAGCCTACCGTAACTCTCTGCCTACCCACCTATCTACCTTCCTTCCTACTTTCCTGCTTACCTTGCTGTTTACCTCCCTGCCTGTGGGCTATCTGTAAACCCTTCTCCCAAGTTTGGTTAAATCAAATAAAATATTAGTTATTTTGATCACACACACACACACACACACACACACACACACACACACACACACACACACACACACACACACACACACAGTAAGTTTATTGACAAAAAATGTATAATACAAAATAGATCATACATAGTGTTGGCATTCCACACAAAATTTTTTTGTCCATCAATATATGCAATTCCATTCTTTCATGAGATGGCAACTTAAAAGAATTTTATCCGGTATCCCAAAAAACGATGACTCACACTACTATGTTATTGACGGTACATAAGAAGTCCGTATACATTTACACACATATGTAAAGCACATGCAAGTAAAAAGTACTTGTACATGCTCATTCAACACATGAATTCATATACATACACTACACTGTTAAAATAAATAACTCCCATGTGCATACTCACAAATATGAATATAAATATCCCAAGTGTGTGTGCAAATTAACCAGGTAACACATATAAAATACTGCAAAAGAGTTCTGCTTGTCATTGTACATTAAAAATATTTTATATGTAGTCTATATTTAACCACTATCTAGTTATGTTAAAGTTAATTTGTTGCATTAAATTTATTTATATATTTGCAACACATTGTGAATAAAGTCACATAGGTCTCCAGGATTATCATCAACATTTAACAAACTCTCCATAGAAGAACAGTCCGATACTGAGAACATGCTACGACAGTCAGTAGACAGTGGACATTCTAACAGAACGTGCCTTTCATCCTGAATTTCTGTTCCGTCACATATGCAATATCTTAACTCAGGTGGTGTTCGACTCCGCCTCCCTGTTACTATTAAACTATGCGACATCAGACGAAACTTTGTAAATGATATGCGAGCATAATCTGGTATATAACTATTAGTACTTTCATATACCTTGTGTACGGAAAGGGAAGGGTTTAAAACCGATTTATACATAACATATTTCGTAGCATTATCAGGCATATCTCGAATAGAATTCTTAATACTTTCCAGTGAATTAAATGCAGCATCAAACCCCATAGCACTGGTGAGGAATCTATAACCTTTAGTATTACTTTCTCTACATGAATCATACATATAATAAAAAGGTTCATCTCTATCTGGGGATTGAAGTTTAGTTGTTAAAAATGTCTTTCTTATCTTAGATATGACAAACTCTACTGGTGGAGTTCTTGACTCAACCATGCATAACGTAACACTAGTATTTTTCCTAACACCAAGCAGACACTTAATTAGCGTATTATACTTACTAACAATGGATTTGGGATTAGATGTAAACCAAGTCACTGCGCTATACCAAAGAGATGACACTGCAGCATGAAAAACTTTCTTTTTATATACAAAAGGCATAGTTGTGTCAACTGCTCAGAAAACTGAAAATTTATTAGCTAAAGTCGAGCAATGTAATTGTTGTAACTGAAGAACTGAGCTCATTTTCCCATCATCTGTAAACCAAGCTCCGAGATACAAATAATCTGGACTATACTTTATTTCTAACCTATGAGCATAATGCGATTGTCTGTCAGCGTCTTCACCATTTATTACAAAAAAAAACTTTTTCTTCTCATTTAAGACCATACCATATTCATCACAATAATAGTAGTTCCATTTTTTTTTTTTTTTTTTGGCACATCTTTCGAGATGTTGCAAGAATTACTGTGTCATCCATCAGGAGCATATGGTGTAACGCTCCTAGAAATCCATCAGACACAATTGATTGCTTCATTATTTTTACCATCTTATCAGGATATAAAACAAAAAGTAAACAGCTTGTCGAGGCCCCTTGTCTTACGCCAGTTGCCGCCGATGTAACAGTAGACGTCAAAATACTACGTGTACATTTATATACAGCTTTAATAGCAGAAAGCATCACATAACCACATCCAGATGATTTCAGATGTTCTATTAGCTTACCCCTAGGAACTCTATCGCATGCTTTACTAAAATGTATAAACAGGACATATAATTTCTTACTTTTACATTTTACAAAATCAATGAGTAATCTTAAAGCCATGATTTGTTCAATACACCCTCTCCCTTTTTGAGCTCCTGCCTGACATTTATCAATAGAACACCATAGTCGTAATCTGTTTAATGATATAATATCATAGATCTTACCTAGAGAGTCCATGATACTCTATAATTCCCACAATCCAGGCTGTCACCGCTCTTAAATAATGTAATTAATTTATCATGGCACCAGGTTATAGGATAAAATACACCACAGAACACTATATTTAGTATCTGTAATAAAAATGCAACCCAAACCATTGGCAGCCACTTCAATAGCCCTGGACATATTCCTATGAAACTTACTGGTGTTTACATTATTCATAGCTCTTTCTAGTTCACAAAGTGCAATAGGGTCATCCAAAACAGGTACAGTTACCTCCACTTGTAACGAGTACAGCATGTGGTGTGTTTGGTGAAATGTGGCACCACTGTGTTTGTTTACATCGTAGTAATAGTAAGTGAATGGACAGACACGACAGAGCTTCCCCTCCACTACAGTATCTAGTACCCACAGAAACAATGTCCTATCAAGTAATACTCTGTCTGCAAATACAAGTGTTTGCCACGCAGATATAATGAAAGGTAGAGAGAAAAACAAATAGTGATGCCACTGGCTCTCATTTTTTTCTCTGACAGGAGGTGGCTGTGAGACGAGGTGGAACGGAGGGGAAGGGGGACGGGTTGTGGGGGCACTTGTATAGAAACTTTCTCGTGTTTCGTTAAGATGCAGGCTGTGATTATACAGATGTTCTGAGGTGATCTGTAACTCCGTATGCAGTAACGTGTATTGGATGAATGTTGGAGTCTTAATGTTCCTCATACAGTGTGGTGAACAACTGTAGTTGAGCATAAATGTCAGAAGGAGAAATGCCCGGTGTCTTGAAACTTGGTTCACCTGAGTCTAGTGAGTGTGCGGCTCAACTGCTGTAACATTTTCGGGACTGAACCAGGGTGGTCACAAATGAGTCATGATTATTCATGTGACAAAACGGTCATGCCATATTGAGCATCATCCAGTCTGTTTGATTGTGAGGAAAAGCAATCATTATATTCGCAAACCATGGTATAAGTAGATGTCTTGTTGCATAGGATTACAGCTACTTTGAGTGTTGGACAGCTATTGGCTTGTTGAGCGAAATGTTGTGCAGCCATCATACTGATGGATCACGCGGAGGTAATGAGACACTGTATTTGAATAATGAATGCATATCTGGTAGTATAATAATTGAAATGACTGTGTTACGGGTGTTCAGTCCACAAATAATGTCGCTTATTTTGAGTGTTATTTCATTAGTTTGGATGATGTAACACAACATCCACAAACACTGATCATCGTTTATCATACTCTCGTTAAGATATTTCATACAGGTAATACACATTCATGCCCTTCTTAGCTCCAGACTCATTACTTAATCGTGAGTCTACGCTCACACACTTTATCCAGAGGGAACGACATTTCCCTTACAGCACCAAACATCACTTACGTTGGTGATGACCCCACTCCCACCTGTCCACCTCACTCCTGCTACTCCACACCAGTTCGCTTTCACACACACCATACCACCAATCAGGGTGGTCAAGCCCCCCACCCCCTGCTTTATTCCTGCAACATTTCCTTCTTACACCCACTGATCAAACTCTCCTCAATTCTACCTTACCTACCAAATATTCAATTTCTAACTGCCCTGGGAATATCGATTTCACTGTTCAGCGTCGTGGGACACGGCATAACGGTTAGCTTTAACGTCAAAATCTATTGTCGAACTTGAGATGATTGTAAATCTCGTATGATGACTCTAAACTACTATGACGACATTTCGCTTCCCATCTACAATCACCACCACCACAGTGCCTGATACACATTACACATTATCATAATAAAGTCCTGCTTCCTTTTGTCTTACGATTGATATGTGTATCCATTGTCTGTCATGAAACTGCAAGGATAGTATGGGACAAGTATTCACTGTTACAGAACTATTTCGGTGGTGGGGTGTTGCTGGGAAAATTGAGTAGTCTAACCTTGTTTGAGCAGGGATCTAGTAATGCAACTGACCAATCAAGATCCAGGTTAACACAGTAGATGACGTCTGCAACGTTTGTGTGATAAACGGACACATAATAAACCGCAACACTGGCCACAAAATGCATCTCTGTCCGTTGTCTGCCATTACAACACAAGGTTTTAGTATGTAGCCACGGCTACACAAATTATATCGGTGGTGTGGTGCTGCTGGGATAGTGTAAAATTACGTATAGTTGACGTGTGTTCGTGCAGAGAGGCTGGTAATACACTTCACTGACAAAATCACATTCCCGCCAAGAAAACAGCCAAAGTTGCTGTTTTGGCGGCTATACTGACTAACCTTTGAACACACTTCCACCTCCCAGCAGTCTGAATGAGGTCCAGTTTACATCTTATAGAAACATTAAGTAATACGGTTAACAATGCAATTTTATACGTTAAGAAAGGAGTGTTTTACGCACCGTGTCATCATACAGTCTGATACAGTATAACACAGCAAAGGATAAGCTAGACCTACGGTAGGATAAAGGCTGAGTATTACTAGAGCGTCCAAGCAAACGTAAGCAGCACTGGTGCACCAGCACCTTGATGGTAAAATCCAACCACGGCGCTTTAGGCGGAATACCCTCGGGTTCAGAAGCTACCCCATGTCATCCAGTAGATGGACACAAGGTTATTGATAAGGCTGCAATCTCGTCGTACTGATGCGATATGAAAAGGAAGTCAGTATCAGGTCTCGTTACCCATTGTACAAGGAATGGCCGGAATTGTGTGTGTGTGTGTGTGTGTGTGTGTGAGAGAGAGAGAGAGAGAGAGAGAGAGGTCTTCCTCTCTCTCTCTCTCACTATATATATATATATATATATATATATATATATATATATATATATATATATATATATATATATATATATATATGTCGAGCTGGCTGGATGAATGTTGTAAGAAGAAGTGCATGATCAGGGATTTGGCACCCTTTTTTAACGCGGCAGCGTCCGGATTGACTCTATCGAATACGTTTATATGAAGCTACAGAACGTGGTGAATCTGATAGAGCCAGGATTCTGGGGGCGTGAATGATGAGTGAATGGAAGCGTGGCCCATTGGTTTGGGCAAATTTGAGCTGTCTGGACATTGCTACTCCTTACCCTGTCCTAGGGTGGGAAAGGAGGTCCGGATGATGATGATGATTATATATATATATATATATATATAGATAGATAGATAGATAGATATACAATCAAAATAGTCTGTGAACAAGGAGACTTGTTATACTCACAGTCACAAGTGAGTGGTATATGGCTACCGTCAGAGTAGAAAGATGCCCAGGAAGGCAAGGATCACCCTATCCTTTCCTAGGTCTATTATGTCGTATTTGAGCAACCTGTAATCTGACATCATGAATGCACCAATCTGTCTGTCTGTCTGTCTGTCACACACACACACACACACACACACACACACACACACACACACACACACACACACACACACACACACACACACACACACACACACACACACACACACACACAATTCCGGCCATTCCTTGTATAATGGGTAACGAGACCTGATACTGACTTCCTTTTCATATCGTATCAGTACGACGAGATTGCAGCCTTATCAATAACCTTGTGTCCATCTATGGATGACATGGGGTAGCTTCTGAACCCGAGGGTATTCCGCCTAAAGCGCCGTGGTTGGATTTTACCATCAAGGTGCTGGTGCACCAGTGCTGCTTACGTTTGCTTGGACGCTCTAGTAATACTCAGCCTTTATCCTACCGTAGGTCTAGCTTATCCTTTGCTGTGTTATACTGTATCAGACTGTATGATGACACGGTGCGTAAAACACTCCTTTCTTAACGTATAAAATTGCATTGTTAACCGTATTACTTAATGTTTCTATAAGATGTAAACTGGACCTCATTCAGACTGCTGGGAGGTGGAAGTGTGTTCAAAGGTTAGTCAGTATAGCCGCCAAAACCGCAACTTTGGCTGTTTTCTTGGCGGGAATGTGATTTTGTCGGTGAAGTGTATTACCAGCCTCTCTGCACGAACACACGTCAACTATACGTAATTTTACACTATCCCAGCAGCACCACACCACCGATATAATTTGTGTAGCCGTGGCTACATACTAAAACCTTGTGTTGTAATGGCAGACAACGGACAGAGATGCATTTTGTGGCCAGTGTTGCGGTTTATTATGTGTCCGTTTATCACACAAACGTTGCAGACGTCATCTACTGTGTTAACCTGGATCTTGATTGGTCAGTTGCATTACTAGATCCCTGCTCAAACAAGGTTAGACTACTCAATTTTCCCAGCAACACCCCACCACCGAAATAGTTCTGTAACAGTGAATACTGGTCCCATACTATCCTTGCAGTTTCATGACAGACAATGGATACACATATCAATCGTAAGACAAAAGGAAGCAGGACTTTATTATGATAATGTGTAATGTGTATCAGGCACTGTGGTGGTGGTGATTGTAGATGGGAAGCGAAATGTCGTCATAGTAGTTTAGAGTCATCATACGAGATTTACAATCATCTCAAGTTCGACAATAGATTTTGACGTTAAAGCTAACCGTTATGCCGTGTCCCACGACGCTGAACAGTGAAATCGATATTCCCAGGGCAGTTAGAAATTGAATATTTGGTAGGTAAGGTAGAATTGAGGAGAGTTTGATCAGTGGGTGTAAGAAGGAAATGTTGCAGGAATAAAGCAGGGGGTGGGGGGCTTGACCACCCTGATTGGTGGTATGGTGTGTGTGAAAGCGAACTGGTGTGGAGTAGCAGGAGTGAGGTGGACAGGTGGGAGTGGGGTCATCACCAACGTAAGTGATGTTTGGTGCTGTAAGGGAAATGTCGTTCCCTCTGGATAAAGTGTGTGAGCGTAGACTCACGATTAAGTAATGAGTCTGGAGCTAAGAAGGGCATGAATGTGTATTACCTGTATGAAATATCTTAACGAGAGTATGATAAACGATGATCAGTGTTTGTGGATGTTGTGTTACATCATCCAAACTAATGAAATAACACTCAAAATAAGCGACATTATTTGTGGACTGAACACCCGTAACACAGTCATTTCAATTATTATACTACCAGATATGCATTCATTATTCAAATACAGTGTCTCATTACCTCCGCGTGATCCATCAGTATGATGGCTGCACAACATTTCGCTCAACAAGCCAATAGCTGTCCAACACTCAAAGTAGCTGTAATCCTATGCAACAAGACATCTACTTATACCATGGTTTGCGAATATAATGATTGCTTTTCCTCACAATCAAACAGACTGGATGATGCTCAATATGGCATGACCGTTTTGTCACATGAATAATCATGACTCATTTGTGACCACCCTGGTTCAGTCCCGAAAATGTTACAGCAGTTGAGCCGCACACTCACTAGACTCAGGTGAACCAAGTTTCAAGACACCGGGCATTTCTCCTTCTGACATTTATGCTCAACTACAGTTGTTCACCACACTGTATGAGGAACATTAAGACTCCAACATTCATCCAATACACGTTACTGCATACGGAGATACAGATCACCTCAGAACATCTGTATAATCACAGCCTGCATCTTAACGAAACACGAGAAAGTTTCTATACAAGTGCCCCCACAACCCGTCCCCCTTCCCCTCCGTTCCACCTCGTCTCACAGTCACCTCCTGTCTGTCAGAGAAAAAAATGAGAGCCAGTGGCATCACTATTTGTTTTTCTCTCTACCTTTCATTATATCTGCGTGGCAAACACTTGTATTTGCAGACAGAGTATTACTTGATAGGACATTGTTTCTGTGGGTACTAGATACTGTAGCGGAGGGGAAGCTCTGCCGGGTCTGTCCATTCACTTACTACTATGTAAACAAACACAGTGGTGCCATATTTCACCAAACGCACCACCGCTGTACTCGTTAGAAGTGGAGGTAGCTGTACATATTGGGCATCATCTGTATTTACGTTGTCAATTTCATCTCTAGTATTAGTTTTTGGGTTCAGCAGATTTTCAAAATGAACTTCAAAATCAGTGTCCGAAGGTTGAGACAGATATGTTTTGGAGATTTCACCTCTCCACTCTATGGCTCTCCAAATGAGCTTACTATCAATGGTATCTTGAAGCCTTTTCCAACGGGGATTTGGAGTGTCCCACCTATCGTCATTTTCAGTTACTTGTTTTTTACATGAACTAGCAACCTTGTCCATAATCTGACAACTTTCCCCCACTAAACCATACAAGCGGTCAGGTTGGATGTCATACGGATTAGGCGGCGTACGTGTCATCATTTCCTTCGCAAATCTATTGGCATCCACTAATTGATGAGATATACCCTTTAGAAAATGCAAGACGACTGGATTCTGGTATGACTGACCTAAATTTTGAGCTCTCTCCTTCAGCTTTGATTCATCTATAAATGCACAGTCAGTCACATCCAGTTGTACAGAAAGTGGTGCGTTATCCGATCCCGTGATATCCTGGTTCACCTGTAGTTTTTTAATCACACTCATAATCTCACTGTTTATTAGGCACAAATCAATCTCAGATATCCAATTCTTATAAGACAAACCACCGCCAAGACTAATGTCTTAGTATGATAGATGATTGGCTATTACAGAGGAATTATTTTTGCAAATATCAATCAACATTTTACCTTAGTTATTAACTGTGAAGCCCTTAATCCGCTTATATTCATACAGTACATTCACATTGCTTAAAATTGGTGGATTTGCAATTTGGGCATTAAACTCTTCCATTAATACTACACTACATTCATCCACTACGTTTGCATTAAGGATGCCAAATTGGGAAACATCATAGAAACTTGAATCTTCGGGTGGGATATACACCCCCAAATAATAACTCCACCCAAATCTGTCCCTCGTAGCTCACATTAGTATTTTTAATTAACCCTAAGACAGAATTCTTAACCAACATAATTATTCCTCCTCGGTGCTCTGCGAATCTTGAAGGGTTAGAATATACCATTAATCCTGGAACATTAACATGTAGGTTCGTCTTAGTCTCTAGGAACAATAGTATATGAACAGTTAAAAGAAACCTTAAAATATTAACATCTTCAAGCTTGTCTTTCAGTCCTGCAATATTCCATGAATACAATTTCATCCTTTCTTTACCTTTGGTAATTACAGATCCGCGAAAAAATTTGGTGCATACCTGTCAATAACCTCTCCATCTCGCAACAATACTCGATTTTTCCAGTCATATTTAATACTCACCTTAGCATTAGCAGGTTTTCCCTTTTCTTCTTTTTCCCGTTCACGCAATCTTGCCATCTCTTTCCTCACAGCAGGGTGCAAATCCTTCTTAGTGTATATTGAAGACAGATCTCCCCTTGCTCTCTTCAAATTCCTGGCGTGTTCCAGAATTGAGTTCCCCACCTCTTGGCTGTCAACTGTGATACTAGTGGTCGGCTCCTTTGGTCGTTAGGTTGTCCCAGTCTTTTCATTTCCCAGGAAGCAGGTAAATCCAGCCGCGGTGAGTACTGTCTTTACCTTCATTATGTCATCTTCGTCACCTGTATTATCACTTTCCTTCACAGAGAGAGAGAGAGAGAGAGAGAGAGAGAGAGAGAGAGAGAGAGAAGCAAGCGCGCTACTCTCCTTCCGCGGACATGCTGATGGTTATGCCTGTGAGGTTAAGCCAGGAAACTGAACACTTGACTGAAACTGAATGTGTGGTCCATTTTTCTGGCCATGCTGTTGACAGCTCTTACATTTAGCAACTTCCATTTTTTTCTGTTGCTATTCTATTGCACCTTATCTTTTAGATATGAATAAGGGTTGGGATGATGATGATGGGGGTGGTAGTGATAATGGTGTAGATGATGATGGTAGTAGTGATGATAGTACAGATGATGATGGTAGTAGTGATGATAGTACAGATGATGATGGTAGTAGTGATGATAGTACAGATGATGATGGTAGTGGTGGTAGTGATAAAGATGATGATGATGATGATGATGATGATTTCTTTGTAGGTTCAGAAAACGCAATAACAGACTTCCGTGAGATGAGTGTTGGTGAAAGAGTGGGTAACAGTGGTGATGATGATGATGATGATCATGAGCACTCAAGCTCGTCCGTGCTGCTTTCTTGGACACCACCACCTCACCCTAATGGCCTTCCCCTCACCTACCACATACATTACTACCTCCAGGGTCAGCCGCAGGTAAGGAGAGTCAATCATCTACTCCCACATATACAAAATTGCTCAAACTCCATTGACAATATGTCTTCCAGGAGTATTATCCATGTTACTGGGGTATATTTAACTGTACGACTGTTTTGGTCTTTCAAGGTAATGTTGGCTATTGTCACCTAGGACTTACCATCATCTCCCCTGAAGAGAGGTACAGTATTCACTGGCAACTATACACCGATTATCCCTCTTATGCTTTCGTCATGTTTTAGGGTTGCTGATGATAATCGCTAGGGCTATGATGGTTGGCCAGTGTAAGGAGGTGGATCCTGCCTGCTAGCATGACTTGATCTAGAGGGTTGGATCAGGATCGTCAGTGTCTGGATCTGTCCAAGTACATGCACGCACGTGCGTCCGTCCGTCTGTGTGTGTGTGTGTGTGTGTGTGTGTGTGTGTGTGTGTGAGTGTTCTTACCTAATTGTTCTTACCTAATTGTATCTTTACAGGAATGAGTCATACTCTGTCCCGTGTCTTAAACCATATTTATTGTACAGCCGACAGCAGAAGTTCGTCCCTCTTAGCGTGCGTGATACGAGCATGTTGATCTGGTAACACTGTATGAGATAGAGTTGACAGGTACGCTTTAAATGGCTAATATTAAAGAAATGTGTTCGGAGATAAGAACACATTCCCTAATGATAATATTAATTTGTAGCAGGTGGGATAATGTTATTGTGAAATGTTTGACACTGGTGTATGAAGATTCTTTGTTACGGACACAGACACCTAGGATTATTTGGACTGGACTGATGTTGCCGGCAAGTATTATATGAAATATTATAGAACGATTGCAGTCCTAAAGGTGAGGTTGCAAGAAAACACTAATTACGATGTCAGTTACACACTAAACAAACACAGAAACTGACAGTTCGTGTTTCGCCAGTATGCGGTTTAGTTTTACAAGTTAAATCACTTCCTTTTCCGACCTCTCTCCCCACCCGTCTCTTCTCTTCCTAGTCATGCTCTGCCATCATCCACGTTTTATCGTTAATGCTGAATACCGTATGTCTGTAGATAAACTGTGGGAAACATTATAGAAGTGTCAAATGAGCTTCATTTCCTCCTCCATCGCTTGAAATGTTATCCATGACTTGAATATAAATGTTAGTAACATGAATAAATCGTCACTGTGGTGG
Source organism: Coenobita brevimanus (assembly GCF_032717465.1). Classification (NCBI taxonomy): domain Eukaryota; kingdom Metazoa; phylum Arthropoda; class Malacostraca; order Decapoda; family Coenobitidae; genus Coenobita; species Coenobita brevimanus. The sequence goes on along the minus strand of NC_137064.1, from coordinate 18,032,825 downwards.
TTAGGAGACATTACTCGTCACATTATATAACATTTATATAACCATCGTTAATACAGTGCTCCAAATACACTCCCTCTCCACCCCCTCGCCGTCTCCTCCCCTCCCCCTTCCACAGTCTCCATCACTTCTCCCCCCTCCCTTCCCCCCCTCTACCAGTACCCCTTGTTTCTCTCCCTCAACACCCCCAACCCTTCCCAACGATTTCATTTAACTGACTGCTTCTGTTTACCTCCCGAACTAGATCGGTTCTTCATAATTTGAATACAGTTATTACCATTACAGGACTTTGAGTCTTAATTGTAATGACATTATAAACACAATACTCGTGCATGTTATATTGCCAACTGTATTACACACAAGTAACCAAATTACTTACATAACAATATGTCCATCGTCACTATCAGTGTTCAATACCATCCCCCCCTTGTGGATTCCTTCCCTCCTCGCCTCCTTCCCGCTTTCTGTATCCCTCACTCCTCCCTTCACGTTATAACATATTTATCTGTGTCCCAGCTTGTAATATATGTAATCCCTTCCCTCACCCAAAGTATTCCTGCTTCCATAATCCCCTCCCCCCACACACATTGTGTTCCGCACTAAAGTGAGACCTATGAGATACGTCTACTTATATATAATTTAAAACAATATGCCATCGACATACTTTGATCTGAACTCCCTCAACGCATGATCTTACAAGGTCAGAGAATGCAGTCAGCAAGATTATCCCTATCATTCCATTCCCATAGCTGCATTGCATGGTTAGAACAAAAGGTAACGGCATGGCTGTCCGTCAGCGCCCTGAACATCTGTTCTGCAACTGCCGATATTATCGATACACGAGTGACAAGGACTCGGATGGATAGGAAGCGAACCTTTACCATAATTAACCCTTACACCGCGACAATCTCATACTTCCACTTACATCTGCCTGCTGTCCGGGCTCATGACAAGCATATTCCGATAAGGGCTTAATCTACTCATCCAGAGGGGTATAATCCCCCTTCATCGTATATTACGATGATTATGGTAGCCAAATGTATGAGGATACAGCTTTTGTAACTATCATCTATTTTGCTATATTTAGTCGTAACTGAAGATCTACAAATTATCACCAAGAATACTGACAGTACTTTTAAGAAAATATTTTCTGGATGTGTGTAGATCATACAACATCTATCTATCTATCTATCTATAGCCCGACGCCCTAATCCCGAAAGGGTTGTCGCAGACAAAACGCCTTCAAGTCGCTCTGTCACCCACCATTTGACTCCCCTCCCCCCAACTCAACCCCCCCTCCCCCATATATTCCTCTCAACTCCATCCCTTCACCTCATCCTCGGTCTACCCCTCCCTCTCCCTCCCTCCACCTCACCTACATACACCCTCTTAGTCAGTCTTTCATTCTCCATTCTCTCCACATGTCCAAACCACCTCAGTCATACAACATACGCAATGATTATTTATCATTTTATACTTTCTTTGGTGAAAAGAAGGACATTTGTGCTTCATATTTTATGTATGTTGGGATTTATAATATAAGTGTAAGCAAGATATTAATGGCTAGAGGAGGAGAAATAAAATTATCATTAAACTGAGGCACTGACTGCCGTCCTTTGAACAGTTAATGCCTCTTGACCGCCATTGTCACGGTCATTATAATATTACACATTATTAAAGGATACTATACAAAAACATACCCAAACATCGTTATGTTGTTCGATTCCCGAGACAAAAATGAAAAAGGGAGAGAAAAAGACATTTGAAATGACAAGGGAGAGAAGTTGGGCAGGGTCAATACAATAACACGGTGGGGAGGGATTCGGAGTGTTCTAGGCTAGAAACAAAGGTTACTGGAAATGGGGGCGGAGGGAGGGGGGAGAAGTGATGGAAACAGTGGAAGGGGGAGGGGAGGAGACGGCGAGGGGGTGGAGAGGGAGTGTATTTTGGGCACTGTAAGAACGATAGTTAGGTAAGTGTTACATAAATGATGACGAGAAATGTCTCCTAACCACCACAGTGACTATTTATTCATGTTACTAACATTTATATTCAAGTCATTGATAACACTTCAAGCGATGGAGGAAAAGAAGCTCATCGACACTTTTATATTATTTCCCACAGTTTACCTACAGACATACGATTTTCAACATTAACGATAAAACGTGGATGATGGCAGAGCATGACTTGGAAGAGGAGAGACGGGTGGGGAGAGAGGTCGGAAAGGGAAGTGACTTAACTTATAAAACAAAATCGCATACTGGTGAAACACGAACTGTCAGTTTCTGTGTTTGTTTAGTGTGTAACTGACATCGTAATTAGTGTTTTCTTGCAACCTCACCTTTAAGACTGCAATCGTTCTATAATATTTCATATAATACTTGCTGGCAACATCAGTCCAGTCCAAGTAATCCTAGGCGTCTGTGTCCGTAACGAAGAATCTTCATACACCAATGTCAAACATTTCACAATAACTTTATTGTCCCACCTGCTGCAAATTAATATTATCATTAGAGAATGTGTTCTTATCTCCGAACACATTTCTTTAATATTAGCCATTTAAAGCGTACCTGTCAACTCTATCTCATACAGTGTTACCAGATCAACATGCTCGTATCACGCACGCTAAGAGGGACGAACTTCTGCTGTCGGCTGAACATATCCTTAAATTTGTTAATTGTTTTGGCACACACTATTTCATTTGGTAGTGCATTCCATTGATCAATTGCTCTGTTTGGGAAACTGAATTTCCTTACGTCTTTATCACCTCTCTTCTTATGCAGTTTTTTGCAGTGTCCTCTTGGTGATGCTTCTCCATATGTTAAGTAATCATTTATGTCTATTTTCTCCTTCCCTGATATGCACTTATATAGCATTACCATGTCACCTCTTTTCCTTCTCTCCTGTAGTGTTGGTAGATTCAGTTTATTTAGTCTTTCTTCGTAGCTTAGGTCCCTTAAGTTTGGTATCCATCTTGTAGCGGCCCTTTGAACTTTTTCAATCTTGTCTATGTGCTTTTTCAGATGAGGACTCCAGACTACTGATGCATATTCCAGGGTTCGTCTAATGAATAATGTTATTATCCTTCTTAGCATGTCTTTATTTATGTATGAATGCTATTCTCATATTTGCAAGCAGTGTATACATGTTCCGTACCATCTCGCTGATGTGGTCAGCCGGAGATAGTCTGTTATTGATAATCACACCTAGGTCTTTCTCTCTTTCTGATGTGTATAGGGTTTTATTTCCTAACTTATAATCCCAATCAGGTCTTTTTCCACTTTTACCAAACTTGATTACATGACACTTGTCCACATTGAATTCCATTTGCCATGTACTACTCCATTCATGAAGTTTACTTAATTCTTCTTGTAGCTCTTTACAAGAGTCTGTGTTAGTAATTCTCCTTTGTATTTTTGCATCATCTGCAAACATATGCAGATAGCTCTCATTTCCAGTGTTACTGTTTATATCATTTATATACACTAAAAACATGATTGGTGCCAGCACTGAGCCCTGTGGTACTCCACTAGTCACTTCTTTCCATGATGAGTAGTTTCCTCTTAGTACTGTTCTCATTTCTCTTTTTATGAGAAAGTCTTGCATCCAACAGAACAGTTTGCCTCGAATTCCTCCTTGATGGTACAGTTTCCATAAAAGTCTTTGGTGTGGTACTGTGTCAAAAGCTTTCTTGAAATCTAAATAGATACTGTCCACCCATCCTTCCCTTTCCTGTATTGTGTTTGTTACTCTGTCATAGTAGCTCAACAGATTAGTAACACATGATTTTCCTTTTCTGAAACCAAACTGTCTTTCTGTTATCATACTGTGTTCTTCTAGATGATTTACCCAAGCTTTTCTTATAAGCTTTTCTAATACCTTGCTTACAACACTGGTCAGTGATACAGGTCGGTAGTTGAGTGGATTTTGTCTATTTCCTTTCTTGAATAAGGGGACAATATTTGCTTTTTTCCAAATATCAGGCAGTTTACCTTGACTCAAGGATTTCTTGAAAATTAAAAATAATGGTTTACTTAACTCCTTTGCACATTCTCGTAGCACCCAACATGAAATTTCATCAGGACCTCTTGCTTTTCCTCTGTCTAATATACTTAACTCCTCCTGTATTACTTTTTCTGCTATTTGTATATCTGGTAATATGTGTGGACATGCATGTTCCACATAGTCCCTCTCAAAAATTTTTTATTCTGTAAAACTAATTGGAAATTCTTATTTAGTGCTTCACAAATATCTTTCTCTTGTGTATAAGGGATTCCCTCGTCCATAATTGATTGTACTATATCTTTTACTTTGGTTTTGCTTCTGATATAGCTGTTAAACAGCTTTGGTTGATCACTACTTTTATTTATTATATCCTCCTCAAACTGTTTTTGGGCTTCCCTCCTTAATCTTGTCTAATCGTTTCTTGCCTGATTGTAATTATTATACGCCCTTTCACTATTATGTCTTCTGTATCTATTCCACAACAAATCTCTTCTTTCTTTTGATTTTTTACATTCTGTATTGAACCATTTCTGTATTTTCTTATCTGCTTCTTTGTGCTGTGGGTTGTACTTCTGGACTCCTATTTCATAAAATTCACAGAATTTTTTATATACAGCATTTAAATCTTGTCCTCTAAGCTCATTTTCCCAATCAACTTCTAAGAAATACTTCTTTAGGTCTTGATAATTTCCCTTTTTATAGTTTAGGCTCTTTTTGTAACTGTCATTGTTGTTTACTATGTCATATGCTATCCTGAAGTTATAATTTAGTACTGCATGATCGCTTCTGCCGAGTGGAGGGTAATATATTAAACTGTCAGTATCATTTTCTTGCCTAGTAAATATTAGGTCTAGCGCTGAAGGTACAGCAAGTCCTCTTTTTCTGGTGGTTTCCCTCACATGTTGCGTTAGGAAGAACTCTTGTAGGAGATCCAGGAGCTTTTGGTCCCAAAAGCTTTCTTGGCTAATTTTATCTAGAGTATTCCAATTTATATTTGTATTGAAATCCCCAGTTAGTATAATTCTTTCTGATTTCTCTTCCATTTTATGTAGTAATGATCTTAAACTCTGAATTGTACTCTCTGCCAGGTCCTCATATTCATCTCTTTCCCATGTGTTTGATCTTGGTGGCATGTACAAATTGGCTACAATTACTTTAATTCAGATGTGTTGATCTCTACTGCAATCAGTTCTAATTGTGATGGTATATCTAGTTTTATTTCATTGACTGTTAGATTTTTCTTAGTTAATATTATAATTCCTCCTCCTTTTTTTAAATTTCTGTCTCTTCTCCATATATTGTATTCCTCTAAGTTTAGTATGTCATTGGATATCCTTGGTGTTAATTTTGTTTCCGTTAGGCATATTATTTGTGGTTCATTTTCTCTGACATAATCATTCATCTCTAGTAATTTAGATACCATTCCATCCACATTTGAGTACATCAACTTTATCATCTTGTTTATATACTTGTCATGACATGGTTCTACTACCTTCCTCCTTTTTATTCCACCCTGTTTGTGTACCACTTTCGTACGTGCAATCCTATTACTTTGTAAAAAGATTTCTTCTTCTCCTCTTCTGATCTTCCCTCATTTTTTGTTTTTGCTTCCTCCCTTTTCTCTTTCAGTAATTCCAGTTCCTCTTGTGTTAGGCATCTTTTTATCCATACATTTTTGAACTCCTCTTTTTCCATAAGATTCTTTGCATTTTTTAGTATCTCTTCCACGGCGTTTACACTCTGGAAAGTCACCTTTAGAGGTCTTGTCTTGCTTTTCTCATATTTCCCTAACCTTTTGTGTTCCTCTATGTCTTTACTACAGATTTCCTCTGATACTTCTTTCAGTAAGCTCATTACATTTGCCATCTCCTTTTTGTCTCTTGTGATCTTGTTTTTTACTTCTTCCTCTTCTATACCAGTGATTACTATAGATTTGTTTATATCTACTGAATCTCTGACTAACTTTGGATTGTTTTGGATTATTCTTTTCACCTCCTTTCTAATGCTTTTTTCCTCCACCCTTGTTTCTAAGTCATTCTTTACTTTCACCATTTCAGCATACGTGGTTTCCACATCATTTTTGTAGCTTTGCACAGCTTCATTCACGTTTGTTATCTTCTCCTGAATATCACTGCTCTGGCCTATAAGACAGCTTACTTGCTTAATTGTCTCTGTGTCATTTTTGAACTCTTCCATAACACTCTCGTGATTGACTACTGTACTTGCCATTTCACTCATTTTCTTCCTAATTGTACTCAATTCCACTGTTAGTTCACTGATGGTTGTGTCTTTCTTATTGGCCTCCCTTCCTAGTTTTTCTATTTCTTCCTTTTGCAAGTGCATTTGCTTCTTTATTTCATCAGTTTCATTTTTGAAAGCCATTTCTAGTTTGTTTACACGTTCAATCAGTCTATTGTGAGTCTCCACTTCAACCAGTTCTTGGTAGAAATCATCATTTTGCTTTTTACCTTTATCCCTTTTCTTTTCCAAATTTGCTTTATTAAAGTATTTATCCATTTTGTAATACCAAAAGTGCAGAGCATGTACTTACAATCCCCGTGTTGTTGTAGTCTAAACAAACCTTAGATGACTCAGAGTATTCTTTCGTCTTGGTTTTCTTTCCTGTTTGAACAAGTCTTGTTTAAACTTATTATTTTTTCCTTTTGATAATGAAAAATCATTTAGTCTAACCTGGTACAGAGCTTGACTCAAACAAAGATACTAATTTAGGTAATGCCACTGGCCGTGTTGGTTCGGTACGGAGCGCCGATGTCGCACGTCCGCCTCGATTGAATCCCTGTGTATGTGTGTGTGCATGTGTGTGTGTGTGTGTGTGTGTGTGTGTGTGTGTGTGTGTGTGTGTGTGTGTGTTCTTATCTAATTGTTCTTACCTAATTGTATCTTTACAGGAATGGGTCAAGCTCGTACTGCCCCGTGTCTTAAACCATATTTATCATACATATTCTTAAATTTGTGAATTGTTTTGGCACACACTATTTCATTCGGTAGTGATATCCACTGATCAATTGCTCTGTTTGGGAAACTGAATTTCCTCACGTCTTTATCACCTCTCCTTATGCAGTTTTTTGAAGTGTCCTCTTGGTGATGCTTCCCCATATGTTAAGTAATCATTTATGTCTATTTTCTCCTTCCCTGATATGCATTTATATAGCATTATCATGTCACCTCTTTTCCTTCTCTCCTGTAGTGTTGGTAGATTCAGTTTATTTAGTCTTTCTTCGTAGCTTAGATCCCTTAAGCTTGGTATCCATCTTGTAGCGGCTCTTTGAACTTTTTCAATATTGTCTATGTGTTTTTTTAGATGAGGACTCCAGACTACTGATGCATTCTCCAGGGTTGGTCTGATGAATGATGTTATTATCTTTCTTAGCATGTCTTCAGTTATGTATGTGAATGTTATTCTCATATTTGCAAGCAGTGTATGCATGTTCCGTACCTTCTCACTGATGTGGTCAGCCGGAGATAGTCTGTTATTAATAATCACACCTAGGTCCTTCTCTCTTTCTGATGTGTGCAGGGTTTTATTTCCTAACGTATAATCCCAATCAGGTCTTTTTCCACTTTTACCAAACTTGATTACATGACACTTGTCCACATGGAATTCCATTTGCCATGTATTACTCCATTCATGAAGTTTATATAATTCTTCTTGTAGCTCTTTACAAGAGTCTGTGTCAGTAATTCTCCTTTGTATTTTTGCATCATCTGCAAACATATTTAGATAGCTTTCATTTCCAGTGTTACAGTCTATATCATTTATATACACTAAAAACATGATTGGTGCCATGTGTGTGTGTGTGTGTGTGTGTGTGTGTGTGTGTGTGTGTGTGTGTGTGTGTGTGTGTGCGCGCGCGCGCTTGCGCATGTCTGTGTGTGCTCGTGTCTGTGTGCCTTTGTGTGTGTTTGCGTGTGTTTGTGTGTGTGCATGAATCTTTGTGTTTGTGTGTGTATATGTGTGCGTGTGTATGTCTGTGTGTGTATGTGTCTGTTTATGCGTGTTTCGTTTATGTCTTACTGTGTGTGTGTGTGTGTGTGTGTGTGTGTGTGTATGTGTGTGTGTGTGTATGTGTGTGTGTGTGTATGTGTGTGTGTGCGTGTGTGTGTGTGTGTGTGTGTGTCTGTGTCTCTGTGTGTGTTTTATTTTTTTTTATGTGAGGAAAAAGGAACCAAAGGCCATGAGCCCGCAGTAACAGTTCCCTCCAAGTGAAAAACAAAATACAATAGAGAGCCGAATTCAAGATCCGATCATTTTGAGATGCCTGGACACACTGCGTTTGAAAGACTGGAGATCATAGGCAGCAGGAAATACAGACAGAGGGAGACAGTTCCAGAGCTGACCTGTTGCATAAATGAAAGACTGGGAGTAACAGTTAACTCTTGCATTAGAGAGTTGGACAGAAAAGGGATGAGAGTTTGCTACGCGCCTGTCGTAGAGGTGGAGGAATGCAAGCAGACAGTTCAGAGGAGCAGTGACCATTAAAGCAGCGATAGAAAAGAGATAAAGATGCAACAGTGCGGCGAAGAGACAGAAGTTGAAGGGAGTCAGTAAGAGGAGGAGAGTTAATGAGACGAAAAGCCTTTGACTCCACCCTATTGAGAAGAGCTGTATGTGGGGAGCCTGCTCACACATGAGAGTTGTACTCCACACAGGGGCGGATAAAACCCCTGTATAGAGTCAACAATTCTGCAGGGGTAAAGAAAGAGTGGAGTCGGCTTAGCACACCCAATCTCTTGGAAGCAGATTTTACAAGAGATGGAATATGATCTTTCCAAGATAAGTCCCGAGTAAATGAAACTCCAAGCATGTTGAAGGATGATGCAGGATTAAGCTGAATATTATTAAACATTAGTGGGTATACCTGTGGAAGATTTTGTCGGGTTGATAGGTGTAAGAACTGAGTCTTAGTGTGTGTGTTCTTACCTAATTGTTCTTACCTAATTGTATCTTTACAGGAATGAGTCAAGCTCGTACTGTCCTTTGTCTTAAACCATAATTATCGTACATATCCTTAAAACTGTGAATTGTTTTGGCACACTATTTCATTCGGTAGTGCATTCCACTGATCAATTGCTCTATATGGGAAACTAAATTTCCTTACGTCTTTATCACCTCTCTTCTTATGCAGTTTTTTGCAGTGTCCTCTTGCTGATGCTTTCCCATAATTTAAGTAATCATTTATGTCTATTTTTACCTTCCCTGATATGCATTTATATAGCATAATCATGTCACCTCTTTTCCTCCTCTCCTGTAGTGTTCGTAGATTCAGTTTATTTAGTCATTCTTCGTAGCTTAGATCCCTTAAGCTTGGTATCCATCTTGTAGCTGCCCTTTGAACTTTTTCAATCTTGTCTATGTGTTTTTTGAGATAAGGACTCCAGACTACTGATGCATACTCCAGGGTTGGTCTGATGAATGATGTTATTATCTTTCTTAGCATGTCTTCATTTATGTATGTGAATGCTATTCTCATATTTGCAAGCAGTGTATATATATTCCGTATCTTCTCACTGATGTGGTCTGCCGGAGATAGTCTGTTATTGATAATCACACCTAGGTCCTTCTCTCTTTCTGATGTGTGTAGGGTTTTATTTCCTAACATATAATCCCAATCAGGTCTTTTTCCACTTTTACCAAACTTGATTACATGACACTTGTCCACATTGAATTCCATTTGCTATGTATTACTCCATTCATGAAGCTTATTTAATTCTTCTTGTAGCTCTTTACAAGAGTCTGTGTTAGTAATTTTCCTTTGTATTTTTGCATCATCTGCAAACATATTTGGATAGCTTTCATTTCCAGTGATATTGTCTATATCATTTATATACACTAAAAACATAATTGGTGCCAGCACTGAGCCCTGTGGTACTCCACTATAGTCTCACCAATCTAAAACCTAGGTTTGGGTGGAGTCTAGCCGGGGATTTCCCGGCGTACAGCGATGCCTTGTTTCCTATACTCTCATTGGCTAGTGGCTGACCTGACACCGTTAGAGTTCGCTCCCATCTCGCCACCTGGCCTGACATGACTTCACCCACTTCTGTGTGTGTGTGTGTGTGTTTGTGTATGTATGTGTGTGTAAAGACAAACTAGTTTAAGTTATAAATATAATCAAAATAATGAATTTAAAAGTCGCATTCTCTCTCTCTCATATAATTTATGATTTTTTACCTGGTTATAGCCTTTAAATTACACTCTACATATTAAAACTTAGACTTTCTTTCCACACCACCCAAGAGGTAAAAGTCACGGCGCGTTTTTTTTTTTTTTAAGAGGTTTCCCCGATAGGCCTATTCCTCTTCTCTTACAGCATGTAAGAAATTATCATGAATCCTCCTCATCAGAAGAGGTGAGAGTGATTTTCTTGGGAGACGTAAACTCTGGAGAGTTGTTTTCTTCATTATCTCTTGCTTCTCTGCGTATTGCTTCAATCCTGCTCTTGCTAAGTCCTGTTGCTGCAGCTGTTCGATGAATTGCCCTTGACACGTCATCGAAAATTCCTCCGTACTGCTTCTCCTGCAGAAAATACTGGCTTACGTTGAAGGCCATTTCTTTGGCTTGACTATGTAGATGCGAGCGAGTTGGCGTAGCTGCCATTGTGTCTGCATCAACATAGAAAGTGAATAGTGGAAGCACCTGGCAGAAGCTTAAATCTCCCTCCAATGGATTAACTCCCAGTATGGGCCTGGTGTTGCCGCTCGTGAGTGTTTTAACTTATTTATTTCTATTAAGAAAATAGCGTATGTTCTACTGATTCCTTCAAATTATATTATAAACGTAATTGTTACATTACTTACCCAACTTAGAACTACCGTGAAAGTCGGTAAAAGTAACTACATATTTTTCAGCACCACTGTAAAATATGTATGCCACGTTTCTTTATTGATGTACAAGAGCCATATGCATTACACGTTTACCTTCCTTTTATATGCTAGAATACTTAGGTTTATAGTGTATTAGTATGTGTGTACCTATCTGTGATGCCTATTACATATATAACAGAATCTACTCATCGCTCGTTTAGGAAGTATGGCATGGCTGCACCCAGCGCCAGACTCCACCCGAACCTGGGTTTAAGATTGGTGAGACTATAGTCACTTCTTTCCATGATGAGTAATTTCCACTTAGTACCGTTCTCATTTCTCTTCAGTTTGCTTCGAATTCCTCCATGATGGTACAGTTTCCATAAAAGTCTTTGGTGTGGTACTGTGTCAAATGCTTTCTTGAATTCTAAATAGATACTGTCCACCCGTCCTTCTCTTTCCTGTAATGTGTCTGTTACTCTGTCATAGTAGCTCAACAGATTAGTAACACATGATTTTCCTTTTTTGAAACCGAACTGTCTTTATGTTATCATTTTGTGTTCTTCTAGATGATTTACCCAAGCTTTTTTTTATAAGCTTTTCTAATACCTTGCTTACAACACTGGTTAGTGATACTGGTCGGTAGTTGAGTGGATTTTGTCTATTCCCTTTCTTGAAGAAGGGAACAATGTTTGCTTTCTTCCAAATATCAGGTAGTTTACCTTGACTCAAGGATTTCTTGAAAATTAAAAATAATGGTTTACTTAACTCCTTTCCACATTCACGTAGTACCCAACATGAAGTTTCATCAGGACCATTTGCTTTTCCTTTGTCTAATTTACTTAGCTCCTCCTGTATTACTTTTTCTTATGATTGTATATCTGGTAGTATGTGTGGACATGCATGTTCCACATAATCCTTCTCAAAAATTTTTTCCTCTGTAAAAACTGATTGGAATTTCTTGTTTAGTGCTTCACAAATATCCTTCTCTTGTGTATACTCGTAGGTGATTCCCTCGTCCGTAATGGATTGTATTTTATCTTTTACTTTGAGTTTGCTTCTGATGTAGCTGTAAAATAGCTTCGGTTGATCACTACTTTTATTTATGATATCCTCCTCAAACTGTTTTTGGGCTTCCCTCCTTATTCTTGTATAATCGTTTCTTGCCTGTTTGTAATTATTATATGCCCTTTCACTATTGTGTTTTCTGTATCTATTCCACAACAAATCTCTTTTTTCTTTTGATTTTTTACATTCTGTATTGAACCATTTCTTTCTTTTCTTTTCTGCTTCTGTGTGCTTTGGGATGTACTTCTGGACTCCTATTTCATAAAGTTCACAGAATTTTTTATATATAGCATTTAAATCTTGTCCTCTAAGCTCCTTTCCCCAATCAATTTCTAAGAAGTACTTCTTTAGGTCATGATAGTTTCCCTTTTTATAGTTTAGGCTCTTTTTGTGACTTTCATTGATCTTAACTATGTCATATGCTATCCTGAAGTTGCAATTTAGTACTGCATGGTCGCTTTTGCCGAATGGAGGGTGGTATATTAAATCGTCAATATCGTTTTCTTGCCTAGTAAATATGAGATCTAGCATTGAGTGTACATCGAGTCCTATTTTTCTGGCGTTTTCCCTTACATGTTACGTTAGGAAAAACTCTTGCACGATATGCAGGAGCTTTTGGTCCCAACAGCTTTCTTGGCTTATCATATCTAGAGTATTCCAATTTATATTTGTATTAAAATCTCCAGTTAGTATAATTCTTTCCGATTTCTCTTCCATTTTATGTAGTGTGTGTGTGTGTGTGTGTGTGTGTGTGTGTCAGTTGGTTGGGTGGGTGGAGTAGATGAGGTTGAGTTGGAAGTTGTGATAGTTCGATGCATGCCAGGGTGGGTAGACAATGGTAAAGGTGGGGGATGGGACGGTTGTTCGGTGTGGTATGTAGAGTGGCTTGAGGTAGGTTGTAGGAGTAGATGGATTAGTGAGTGGATGCGATTTGTGGGCAGGGTGGGTGAGTGGCTGGATATGTGGGTGGTTGGAGAGGGGTCGGTAAGTTAGGATTGGATAGGATGAGTTTGGTGGATGACTTGGGTTTGAATGGGTGAATGGAATGGCGGAGTGAATGGGATCGGGTAAGAAGAGTACCTGCGCATGTGGATGAGCCAGTGGGTCGGTGGTAGGAGTGGGTGGAGAGGATGGATGAGTGCACAGGGTGAGGTGGGTTGGCAGAGTGAGGTGGGTGAGTGTTCAGAGAAACGTGGGAGGGTTGTGTGGGTGGATATGGATGGCATTGTTGGGTGAGTATGATGGGTCGAATTCATGGGTGGGAAGAGTAGTTGGTAGAGGTCGATGGGGAAGATAGGTTGTCGGGATGTGTGGGGAGAGTGGATTGTCAGGGTGAGTGGGCACGGTGGGTCGACAGGATGCCTGAGACGATTGTGTGGTCAGGATGCTCTGGATGGATTGGATGGCTGGATGGGTTCAGGATGGAGAAGTGAATAGTGAATGTGTTGAGTGGCACTGATGGGTGAGCTTCATGGGTGGCATTCGTGGGCTGGATGGGTGGCTGGGGTGTGGTCAGTGGGCAGTGTTGGATGGGTAGGTGGGTGGTGAAATAGCAGCCGTGCCAACCGATGGCATCACAACACCCCCAGGAGGCAAAAACGGACGGGTTGGTAGGGCGCGCGCAATGTCCATGGGATATGGGCATACGTCCCATATGGATGCGCAGCCCTATTTCATGGAGTGCACCCGGCGTGAACATTTCAGTCCGGGTGCATTACCCTCGAACGGAGCCAATCCTCGCCAGGATCAGGATGGAGCTACCAACTTAGCTCCAGGTAACACCCCAGTGATGGCCGGTAGCTGCACAACTAAAGAGAGGGCCTGTAGCTGCTCAATAAAAGCAATGGCCCATAGCCGTGCACAAGCAACGGCCTGCAGCCGTGTAACAGTGACGGCCGGTAGCCGCACATACAAGTGACGGCCAGTAGCCGCGCACATAAAGAGACGGCCTGTAGCTGCTCATAGTGCTGCCCACCCGTGACAGCCAGCAGCCACACGGGGGAGAGAAAGGTATGCCCTTCTGCAGTTGCCCCTCATACAAGATTTTGGCAATGGCTGGTAGCCGCGCCCATAGGCAAGTGACGGCCGGTAGCTGCACTTTGTCTGCAGTCCCGTCAGGAAGTCGGGCCCTGGTGACGGCCGGTTGCCGCACCGACGGGAAAGGAACGGCCTGTAGCCGCCCTCCTGCTGTTGCCCAAGGGACCTTGGTGACAGCCGGTAGCCATGCCAGGGAGGGATGCCATAAAAGTCCCTCACCCCCTGTGACTTCACAACCCGAGGGCGACCCCAGTTCGAACCGCCCCACCAGTGGCGGAGTAGGTTCCACCTCCAACTCCCCAGACCGAGGCAGCCCTCAGAAGGAGAACCTCCTTATAGAGGACTGGTGGAGAGGCCCTGTGTTATCGCTGGGGTTGCACTCCATCCAGCCGGCACCAGAGGGAGACCAGCACCAATCGGACTCCTGCCGTAGGCAGCGCCGCAGCCCTACCCTGACGGCGAAGCAACAGGAGCGAGACTATGGTAGACGGGGTCTCAACAACACCCCTAGTACCCCACGGCATGACCACTCCAGTCCCAAGGAGGAGCAGTGCCCTTCCTGCACCGGGCACCTACAGGAGTGCCTGCAGAGGCTGTTTGGCCTCAGTCCTGAGGGCCAAACCCTTGAGCCGAGCCCCACCAGCACAGGGCCTTTCACCACACCCAACTACAGCCCACAATGAAGGACGACGCCCCTACTCATAGTCCCATGGCCTCTAGACGAGAGGACGCCTGGAGGGACTAGAAACATTGGGCCAACACCTGTGAGTCGCTGGCCCCCCCCCCAGTTGGCCCGCTCCCTTGCCCAATACACCTACCATGACAGTGATTCAAGTGCCTGTGGAGTGAAAGTGAGAACTTACAGCCAGTGTTTAGCATGCTAGTGACAGCACCTAACTATCCTAACTCCACTGAGTGTGAAACGTGACACAAATGCTAGTAACAGTGCCTAATCATCATAATTCCACTTAGTGTAACACGGGACATGAACTTAATAACTGTGAAGTATATGCAGCTCAAAAACAAAGTGTAATTCCATCTCCTCTTAAGTACAGTGTCTGTTTTCCACTCTCGAGACTGTCAGTAACCTGCATGATACCCGTAATCTATCTGCCAGTCTGAGTCTTGACTTATGTATGGAGTCCTGTGAGATTGTCTGTCTCTCCTGTATTAGAGAATTTGGTAATATACGTGTAAGGTAATTGTCCAGAGTTTTTCTGCCCTGTTCCTCTCACATTGTATCTTTGCTCTGGTCTGGAAAGGGAAAACAGCTAAACCTTAGGTGTTGTTAGGATGGGAAGCCGACTTAAAAACACCTAGCATAACACTGGTGGACAGCGGTGGTTCTTGTCCCGGGCAAAATAGAATACAGAGAGAAGCGAAACAGGGAAATAACCAAAAAGGCAAATAAAAACACACGTATAATTGCCCAAATTTGACCAGGAACAGTACGACATACACACGTACCTATGCATAGTCAAGCCCCTGTTAGATATTGGTTTCGAAGATGACAGACAGAAAATCAGTCACCTACCAGTTTTGGGCAAAGCAGCGGCCAGTATCACACCCAAAGTCATCCCTGAACTGACATGGGCAAATTTCACTAAAGTAGTAATTCAAGCCATTCACCCCCTCCCTGGAAAAGGTGGTGGTGCTGTCACAGCTGGACAGCCTAACTTATGACAGGAACCTGGATGACACCCTTATCCAGGCCAGGTGGCTCGTCACCGCCGCATACGCGGAAGCAGACACAGAAACTTGGCAACAGCATACCTTCAATACCCTTCTCAGAATTCTCCCAGTATGGTCAAGAGTTACAGGTGATCTGGACAGGGACATCCAGCTGATACGGCAACTCCTGACTTTCCACAACACCCTTTAACAAATCAATGAAGTGATCAAGTTTCCTACAACTTAACCAGCCCCACCTAACAAACCTCGGTCATCATCAGCCCACACTAGCCCTACACTAACACCCAACCTACCTAGGGCGCACCTCACAAACAAGCACCCTAGTCACAAGGAGAACCAGAACCAAATTACAATCAACCCTTAGGAGTTCTCTGTGTGTAGCAACCGGTGTCCACTCCACGACATCCGGGAGCAACTCAAAGCTGCCCGGCACAGACTAAACACCCCAGGCTGATGCAAAATATCGTCTCTAGAGAACGAGGGTCTCGAGGACAACACCGCACCAACCGGAGACGCTGATCCCGGGAAATGGAGCCTTAGGAATAGGAGATCCCACAACAGCTGGATTTTTAGGCCAGCCCCCGCACCTCCCCACGGTGGCGGGGGCCACCTCTCATAAATATAGCCCCCCAGTCTATGATAAGATGAGACTGAACAGAGTAAAAGCGAGGCTTCTGGTCGACACAAGAGCTTTCAGATCGTGCCCCTACAGCCACTTCTACTCCCGCCATAAACCAGCTTTTGGCCTGCTGTTCCCTACGTCGACTCATCTCGTAGACAGGGGATGGCCCCTACCCATCTGAAGGGAAACCCGGGCCTTACACACTGACACTCACCAGCAAGTCTCCTCCCAACATAAATTAATCGTTTTTTACTTAGCTTATCGTACCTACGATGGATATCTGGGACTGCCACAATGGGCAACTCCAGTTTCAGGAGCCCCCAGTCCCCTCCCCCGACCCCTCACAACCACTGTGCACCTGCAGACCTTCACCCGCCCCTCCCCAGCACCGCACTCCACCCACCTATTCCCATTCCCCCGAACCCCTCCCCAGCCCCCCTGCTCGCCCCACCTTCCCCAGTACTACCACCTCCATCATCACAATTCCCCCTCATCACAAAGGATGGCTGCCATTGAACAGGCCTACTGGAACATCTGTCCTATTCTTCCCAGACTTGCTGCCTGGAACTCTCTAGTCCTGCCTCCTGTCCCCCACCTTCCTCCCCCCTCACATCACGGTGGTCCGAATCATCAACATCACCACAATCCCCCCTCATGCTGCCTAAGGGGCTTGTGGTGGAAGAAATGGAAGAAGTAGAGCCATGCACCACCACCACTCCCTCCTCCCTGATCACACTGCCCCCCATACCTGAGCATCTCTCACCCAACCAAGTCGACACTCTCCACCATCTGCTCCTGGACTTTCAGGACCTCTTTGCATCAGGGCTTACAGATATCGGCCACACTACCTACCTGGAGCATGAAGTACACACCACAGGACCGCCTATCTGCCAACCATCCCAATGGAAAAACCCGAAACAACGAGCAGAGGAAGATCGGCAGGTCCAGGAAATGTTCAATGCTGGTGTTGTTTCACCTTCCACCAGCCCCTGATCCTCTCCTGTCTTCATAAAAAAGAATGACGGTACCATGTGATTCTGTGTGGATTACTGCCACATCATCGATGTTACCATCAAGGATCCCACCCCACTTCCCAGGATTGATGACTCCCTCAACTCCCTGCACGGTGCCTCCTGAATTTCTACCCTGGTCCTTCAATCAGGGTATTGGCAGGTCCCTGTACACCCCGAGGACAGAGGGAAGACAGCGTTTTCCACAAGCAATGGAAAGCATTACGAATTCAATGTCCTGCCATTTTGACTCAGCAACGCCCCCGTCACCTTCTCCCAGTTGATGGAGTTCGTCTTGAGTGGCCTCACCTGGGAACTCTGTCTGGCATACCTGGACAACGTCATCATTTTTAGCAAGACACGGGCCAATCACCTTCAATGCCTCAGGGAAGTTTTTCAATGCATCCACCAGGCGGGCCTGAAGCTCCAGCCTTCCAAATGCATCCTGGCTGCTTGGACTGTTGCTTTCCTGGGGTATATTGTCTCAAAAGATGGAATCTCACCCAACCCCAACAAGCTGCGTGCCATCGTGGAGCTCCCCTTGCCACGAGACGTCCACGAGGTCCAAGCCTTCCTGGGCCTCACCTCATACTATCAACACATTGTAAAGAGGTTCGCCAATATCGCCAAACCCCTCCATGACCTTAAGTCAGAAGGGAGAACCCTTTACCTGGACTGATGAGCAAAGGGCTGCTTTTCAAGAACTTAAGTACAAACTCATATTTGCCCCAGTCGTCGCCTTCCCCGGCTACACCCTGCCCTTCCAACTACACACCGACGTCTCCCTGATCGCAATTGGCACCATCCTCACACAAGTCCAGGAAGGATGAGAGCACATCATCGCCTGCGCCAGCCACACCCTTAACCAGGCCAAAGAGAACTATGCCGCCACCAAGCGAGAATGCCTGGGCATCGTCTGGGCCTTGGAGCATTTCTGGGCCTGCCTATCCGGAACCAATATCACAATCATCACGGACCACCAGTCGCTCCAATGGCTATGACAGTCCAACACCCATAATGCCCAACTTATTAGATGGAGGGAGACATTGGAGGAATTCAGCTACGAGATCTTCTACCGCCCTGGCAAGCTCCATACTAATGCCGACGCACTCTCGCGCCTGCGAGCTGGAACTACTCCAACAGTGGTGCGGCAAGGACCGACCCCCCTGGATTCTGCCCCACTTATTCGCCAAACTCCACCAGCAGGGCGACAACTTGTTCACCCCCTCGAATCCTCTACCCAGATACCACTTTGGATACCATGAAACACCTTCACTCTGACAACGGGATCTACCTAGGTATCAAGAAACTCCTCCAGGTGTTCAACAACACCTACTGGACCCTGAACCCTAGCAACCTGGACAAACAAGTTACCCAGTCCTGCCGAGCCTGTGCATTAGACAAGGATGCCACTCCCACAGCCGGCCCATCAGGAAGTATAACTGCCCACAAGCCTTGGCAGTTACTCTCTGTGGATATAGTGGGGCCCCTACCACCCAAGTTAGGATACCGTTACATTATCACCTTTTCGTGGATACTTATTCCAAGTTCCTCATTGCATGCCCTGCCAAAGAACACCACGCTGTCGCCGTGGCCGACGCCTTAGTCCACCACGGTTTTTCCTATTGTGGAATACCTCTGGCCCGACACTTGGACAATGCCCCTGAGTTCACCAGCAACATCTGGCAAGAGCTAGCCAACATATTTAGATACTGTATCTCCCACTCCTCTCCATACTGGCCAAAGGGGAATGGAGTTGGCTAGAAGAGCCATCGCATCCTCATGAACCAGGTGTGCACTAGAATCAAGGAAACTAAAAATGAAGATTGGCCAGCCCACGTTAAAATCGTCCAGTGAGGAATCAACTCCTGCCCCTGAGAAGAC
The DNA here is from genome assembly GCF_032717465.1 of Coenobita brevimanus. Classification (NCBI taxonomy): domain Eukaryota; kingdom Metazoa; phylum Arthropoda; class Malacostraca; order Decapoda; family Coenobitidae; genus Coenobita; species Coenobita brevimanus. The sequence goes on along the minus strand of NC_137064.1, from coordinate 18,013,685 downwards.
GGTATATCACTCACAAGCGGATATTTGGGGAAGCCTCTCTCCTCCTGCCACTACGCCAACACCTACTGCCTCCCACCATGTCCCCCACGTCCAACCCCCTCCACCACCTCAAGAGGCGCCTTCACCTCCTACAAAACGGCCTGGACCTCCAACCCGATGTCACTCCCTCGAACCCCTACAAACTGGGTGATTCTGTGATGGTTGTAAACCTGCTGACTCCCCATAAACTCTCCCCCTGCTTAACAGGCCCATACTAGTGTATGGACCTACGTCCCTAACCAAGTGACCATAGGTTACCATAACACTCCACGAATGTTCAGAAATTGCCACGTGCACCCATTCCGCACCACCGCTTCCCCTCGGCTCACCCCACCCACCTCCCGCACCACCTTACCTCCACTTGCCACCTCAGACCCCCCTCCTGACTCCTACAATTGCTACATCATGCCCTCCTCCTCCCTCCCATTATCCCCCACTCCCTCTCCCTCACCTTCTATCCCTCATGCCACCTCACCTCCCGCCTCACCGCCACCACAAATCCCTTCCCCCAGCCAATCCTTGCCCCTTCGCCACCATCTCCATCGACCCCTGCACCTCACAGCACCTCACTTGCTGCCCCGCCACTGCCACGATGCCCAAGCACGTCAATACCACCCACAACCAGCACGCACTCACATGCCCACACACCGCCCCCTGCCACCCCCAGCTTCACATCACTGTCCCCCATCATCACATCGTCTCCCCCCTCCGCCCTCAAACCCCCACCCCAAATATCACCACCCAACGCTGCCCACCACAGCGCAACACCACGTGCAACAGGAGCACCATGAGGCAGCACTCCTACCTTACCATCCACGCCTACCCTAATGACCACCATCACTCGCTCAGGCCACCTATCCCACCAGATACACTGCCACCTCCTCCCCCACCCCCTCTGCCTCACCTCCCCCACTAGACTCAATCACCCCCAGCCCCTACACCCCCAATACCACTCCTATTACCCTCAGACTACACCAAGCCCAGCAGAAATATCCATCCACCATATGCCAACAGCTACTGCCCCTATCCCTGGGGAAAACACCTGCCTTCTGCCCAGCATAAAACCCCCACCCCCACCTTGGTTGCCAGCATTCAGCTGAGACCATCAGAGGAGTGACCACCTACAGCCATGAAGATATGACGCGCCACCTGGGCACTGACCTATGGCAGGAAGCGCCGCATCCGCAGGCCTCATCACCTCCTCCAGATACTCTGCACAGCTTCCCAAGCCTCCACCCTCTACCTAACCTGCACCCCTCACTATGACGAAAACCTGGTAACCACGCAGTGGATTACCCTCCTCCAACATCTGACTCCAGACAACAGCACCAGCACCACTACCTCCAGCCATGGGGACGTGACTTTTCCCATCACAACGGTGGTGAAAAACGGTGGTGAAATAGAAGCCGTGGCAACTGGGGCCATCATAACACTCCCAGGAGGCGACAACAGAGGGGTAGGTAGGGCGTGCGTGACATCCGTGCGATATGGGCATATGTCCCATATGGCTGTGCGCCCCTTTTCCACGGAGTGCACCCAGCATGAACATCTCAGTCCAGGAGCATTGCCCTCCAACCGAGCCAGCCTTCAGGATCGGGGTGGAGCAACCAACTTAGCTCCAGGCAGCACCCCAGTGATGGTTGGTAGCTGCACAACTAAAGAGACAGCCTGTAGCTGCTCAGTAAAAGCAATGGCCTGTAGCTGTGCACAAGCAGCAGCCTGCAGCCGTGCACCAATGAATGACAGTAGCCTCACATACAAGCAATGGGCGGTAGCCACGCACATAAAGAGACGGCCTGTAGCCGCTCATAGTGCTGCTCATCCCCCCCTGCAGAACCTGTGATGGCCGTCAGCTGCATGGGGGAGAGAAAGTACACCCTTTCTCCTTCTGCAGTTGCCTTGAGGGGCACAACACCGGTGACGGCCAGCAGCCGCACCAGTAGATGGGACGACCTGTAGCTGCCCCTCGCCTACATATTGCCTCATATGGGATTTCGGCGATGGCCAGTAGCCTCGCCCATATGCAGGTGATGGCCAGTACTCGCACTTCATCTGTGGTCCCGTCAGGAAGTCAGGCCCTGGTGACAGCTGGTTACCGCACTGATGGGAAAGGGACAGCCAGTAGCTACCCTCCTCCTGTTGCCCAAGGGACCTCGGCGATGGCTGGTAGCCGCACCAGGGAGGGACGTCATAAAAGTCCCTCACCTCCTGTGACTTCACAACCTAAGGGCAACCCCTGTTCAAACCGCCCCACCAGCGGAAAAGTAGGTCCCACATCCAACACCCCAGACCAAGGCAGCTCTCAGAAGGAGAACCTCCTTATAGAGGACTGGTGGAGAGGCCCTGTGTTAAACCTGGGGTTGCACTCCATCCAGCCAGCACCAGAGGGAGACCAACACCTGTCGGACTCCTGCCGTAGGCAATGCCGCAGCCCTACCCCGACAGCAAAGTAACGGGAGCAAGACTGCAGTAGATGGGTTCTCAACAATGCCCCTAGTACCCCGAGGCGTGACATCTCCAGTCCCGAGGAGAAGCAGCACCCTTCCTGCACCGGGTGCCTACAGGAGCACGTGCAGAGGCTGTTTGGCCTTAGTCCTGAGGGCCAAACCCCTGTGCTGGTCTCTGCCAGTGTGGGGCCTTTCACCACACCCGACTATAGCTCACAATGAAGGACAACGCTCCTACGCGTAGTCCTGTGGTCCCTAGATGAGTGGACGCCTGAAGGGACTCTACCGATGCTGGGCTGACACCTGTGAGTTGCCAGCACCCCCCCCCCCAGTTGGCCCGCTCCCTTGCCCCATACACCTACCGTGACTGTGACTCAAGTGCCTGCAGAGTGAAAATGAGAACTGACAGCCAGTGTTTAGAAGGCTAGTGACAGTACCTGACTGTCCTAACCCCACTTAGTGTGAAATGGGACACAAACGCTAGTAACAATGCCTAACCATTATAACTTCACTTAGTGTAAAACGGGACATGAACATAACAACTGTGAAGTATATGCAGCCCGAGAACAAAGTGTAATTCCATCTCCACTTAAGTACAGTGTCTCTCTTCCACTCTCGAGATTGCTGGTATCCTGCATGATACCCGTGATCTATCTGCCAGTCCGAGTCTTGACTTTTGTATAGAGTCCTGTGAGACTCTCTGTCTGTCCCGTAGTAGAAAATTTGGTAATATACGTGTAAGGTAATTGTCCAGAGTTTTTTTGCCCTGGTCCTCTTACATTGGATCTTAGCTCTGGTCTGGAAAGGGAACCCAGTTAAACCTTAGGTGATGTTAGGATGGGAAGCTGACATAAAAACACCCAGCATAACAGGTGGATATGTGGCTGTCCAGATGACAAAGCAGGAGAGGGATTTATGTGGCCATATAAATTGTCACATTACTTTGGTTTTAGTCTATCACTTAGAACACGTTGGATAAATATTTGGAAATCAAAGTCTAGACGTTATGGGGATTGTATTGAAATGTGCCAAAACTTCGATATGATTACGTCTCATGGAACTGAAGATGGATCTATGCATTAAATAATACACCTAATAAAAAGATAAATGAAAGTAACATTGCATGTGGCAGGACATGCGAGTGAGCAGAGCTTTATATCTCCAATGCATCTGCCAAACAAATCAGTGTTTTGATGGGGGTAAGAAGGGGTAATTTATTTGCATTTTTATTTTTTTTTATGCGAGGAAGAAGGAACCAAAGGCCATGAGCCCGCAGTAACAGTTCCCTCCAAGAGAAAAACAAAATACAATAGAGAGCCAAATTCAAGATCCGATCATTTTGAGATGCCTGGACACACTGCGTTTGAAAGACTGGAGATCATAGGCAGCAGGAAATACAGACAGAGGGAGACAGTTCCAGAGCTGACCTGTTGCATAAATGAAAGACTGGGAGTAACGGTTAACTCTTGCATTAGAGAGTTGGACAGAAAAGGGGTGAGAGTTTGCTGCCAGACGGGTGCTACGCGCCCGTCATAGAGGTGGAGGAATGCAAGCAGACAGTTCAGAGGAGCAGTGACCATTAAAGTAGCGATAGAAAAGAGATAAAGATGCAACAGTGCAGCGAAGAGACAGAGGTTGAAGGGAGTCAGTAAGAGGAGGAGAGTTAATGAGACGAAAAGCCTTTACTCCACCCTATTGAGAAGAGCTGTATGTGGGGAGCCTCCCCACACATGAGAGTTGTACTCCACACAGGGGCGGATAAAACCCCTGTATAGAGTCAACAATTAGGGGGTAGACGTGTGTGATTAACCTGACCCCTACCAGCAGATTATCCTGTACTGCGAATTTCTGTCCGGAGTTGTAGGTCGTGGTCATAAATAATCACCTATCCTCCAGTATCTTGTGCCTCAGGCTGGCTCCTTTATGCAAGACAAGTTACAGTGGAGTAAGAAGGGCTGAGAGGGAGGGGCCAGAGAGAGAAGAGAAGGTGGATGGGGGGCATGTGATTGTGCTGGTGAGGAGTGACCGAGGGGAGGGAGGGTTGGTAGCTGAGGGAGAATGAAATGCGAAGTGGTGGTCATATTATTTGTCTATTTTCTTTCTTTCAGGGCATGTTATAAAGGAATTAATATTCGGTAGATAATGCTGTATTCCACCTGGCATAGCGGCATCAGATAATAGGCTTTAAAGTGGTGATATCAAGGGTTGGCTTGTGAGAGAAACATACTGATGTGACAGATCAAACATTAGTGAGGAGCCAAATATTTGTGTTTATCCGTGTATTTTGACTTCGAAAGCAAAATGGAATCTGGATAGCTTTGATGTCCGTAATGTTTCTGTAAGAAACATCTTTTGCCCTTACATGTAATTTATTTTTGGAACTATATATTATATGGAACCTTTGACATGGCTGTGTCCACAGGAAGTATAATACTCCTCTCAGTATACACTTCCTCTATACGGTCACCCTCATGTCAACTATTGTATGGTATCTCTATCTGCAAAAGGCCATTTAAAAAACTGTGCATAAAGGGTAAATAAATTTGATGTCTGTACCCGTGGGTGAATATAATAATGATACCTCTCATAATCTGTTCCTTGGACTCCATGTCAGTATGGGTTTGAATGGCTGCCCAACAACCCCAACACTCTCTCATCACCACGGGATGATATTTTTCGCCGACAAATAGCATCTCTTTACAAATCAGTGGACAAGACAATAGTGTGTCGTGCACAAAACTTCTTGCTCTGCACTAATGTTTGATTTGTGACGTCCGTATACGAATATTTCTCTCACGAGCCAACCCTTCATACCACAACCTACCTAATGCTTTTGATCTGACTCCGCTATACAAGGTGTAATGCAGCATTATCTACCGAATAATAACTCCTTTATACCATGCCCTGAACGAATGAAAGGAGACAAATAATGTGACCACCACTTCGCATTTCATTCTCCCTCCCCTCCCTCCCCTCCCTCACTCCACCCCAGCACATCACTTGTCCCCCCCACCCACCTTCCTTTCTCTCTCTCTGGCCCTTCCCTCTCGGCCCTTCTCACTTCATTGTGACCTGCCGTACTTAAAGGAGCCAGCCTGAGACATGGAGTACCGGAGAATAGGTGATTATTTATGCCGACGACAGTACCTGTCACATCACTCTCTGAAGTAGTGCACCTCTGTTATTCCCGCAACGTTCAGTTTAGGCATAATTTAAACAGCACACGATAGTTACTGCTTGGTTACCTGGTAAATAAAGTTGCTGTCCAACCACCCATTACTAAAATCAGCTTCTCGTTATCGTAGGTAGGATATAACAACTAGACACTTGGAAACCAACTCTCTCTCTCTCTCTCTCTCTCTCTCTCTCATAGACACACATACACAGATGTACAGGATATATATATATATATATATATATATATATATATATATATATATATATATTGTTACATAGCCTATGCTTTCATCATCCTTTGTGTAATTCTAACCTACAGTATGCTGTATGTTTGATCACGAGCGTGTTCTACCTCACTCCCCCCGTCCTCCCTTATAGTAGAGTAAGTCGTTCTTTCTGTTGTTCAGAGCAGGAGTGTCAACTCTTTGTCCCCTCTGGCTTCATTTGCGCGTCCTTCTTACAAGTTGTATCAAGCTCTGCCAGCCCCTATATAATGAGCTCAGTCTCTGCATTATTGCCACTTAGATCTACTCCTCATTTTGTTCACACCTCTGTCCTCCCCTGTACAGTTGTTATTATTGTGAGTGCTCAGGAAGTCTCCAACCATCTAGCACCTGTGTAATTTGAGTATAAGTGTTATTGCATTTTTTCTTGTACTGTGTAGCATAAGGTGTTAATTCTTAGGCCTAGTAGGGTTTTTGTGATTAATGTAAAGTTTCATGTCAGCCATTGTTCATAATATTTCGTATCTGTAATAATATATCTTGCATTCACTGAGTATTATCTGGTATTATCATTTTATCAGGGCTGACTTAGATAAATTTACTCATGCTAATTTCGTGTTAATAGAGGCTATTGCAGTTAACCATATATTTCACCTGTTTTTTGCCATTACATTATCCTTATGAGTCCTGAATGTTTTGTTGTTAGTTTGAGCATTAAACTTTAACTTGTAATTTTACCTAACTTTTGTTTTGAACCTGGAACTTTACGGGACAGTAGTGATTTTTAGTATTCTCACTTAAAGTGTACATTATCTTTCTCTGTTCCGTAACATAAATTTGGTGACCTCTTATCAGGATATTCAGGATATTATCATAAGGATATTGCTTGATATTTTGTGACTGTGATTTATTCATGATGTCTACTATTACTACGCTTGATGAAGCCAAAGATTTTTTGTCAAATGTGCAAACAGTGCGTGATGTAGAAAAGAGAACAAAGAATGAACTTAAGCTTGTTGCTCAACAATTGGGAATTGCTGTTCGCTCTCATCATTCTAAAGATCAAATTGTTGACATGATTAATGAAAGCTTGTTTAATGTAACTCCTTCAAATGAGCAAACGCAGATTGAATTAGCTAAGTTACAGCTAGCCCTGCAGGAGGCTCGTGCTAAGGAGGCTGAATTTCAGGCAAATGCTAAGGAGGCTGAGTTTCAGGCTCGTGCTAAGGAGGCTGAGGCACAAGTTGAACTTGCTAGGATTCAGGCAGACCATGAGTATCGCATGAAACAAGGTGGAACTGGATCATCTAGCTCTGATGATTTTGATGTGGCTAAAAATGTTAAACTTGTCCCTCCTTTTAATGAATCTGATTTAACAAAGTATTTTCAGTTGTTTGAGAGGGTAGCTACAGGTTTTAATTGGCCCAAGGAGTATTGGCCAGTACTCCTTCAAACTGTTCTCACCGGTAAAGCTCAAGTAACTTATGCATCTTTGCCTCAGGATCAATCTGATAATTATGATGTAGTTAAGAGCTTGATTCTTAAGGTCTATGAGCTTGTTCCTGAAGCCTATAGAGTAAAATTTAGGACAACTTATAAGCAAGATAAGCAATCCCATGTTGAGTATGCAAAAATCAAAGAAGATCTGTTAGAGCAGTGGTTAAATTCTAAGAATGTGGATTCTGATTTTGACAAATTTAAGCAGATGATTTTGCTGGAGGACTTCAAAAGGTGTATTTATAAAGATGTAACCCTATATCTTGATGAGAGAAGAATAGATAAATTGTCTGATGCTGTAGTTTTAGCTGATGAATATGTTCTCACTCACAAGAGATATTCTAGAGAAAAAAGGAAAGCTGAGAGTAAGTACGTTGCCTCTACTCAGAGTACAGGTAACAGGAAAGAGAATAAAGATGATGTTTCTCAGGAAGTAAATACCAGCTTCACCTCTAGATTTCAGAAAAGTAAATGTACTTATTGTAGTAAGCTTGGTCATACTACGGAGAAATGTTTCAGGAGACAGCGTGATGTGAACAAAAAAGGAGTCTTTAAATATTCAGTCAATTGGTCTAGTGTCCACCCTTGAGAGTTCCCAGAATTCTTTAACTGAGTTAACTGAACCTGCTTTGAGGGGTAAATTAAATCCTCATGATGAAGCTCCTCTTTTGAGCAGTAACGTGGGTGACACTCTCAAGAGTTCATGTGCTAATTTCCTGTCTGATGGTTTTGTCAGTCCTCTGGACAGTAATGACAGGAAATCAGTTAAAATATATCGTGATGCAGGTGCTTGCCAATCCCTTATGCTGACCAGTGTTCTAGGCTCTAATGTTAATTCCTCTGATGAAACTGTAATCTTACAAGGTGTAGGGAATAATTACTTCTCTGTCCCTCTGTGCAGAGTGAATTTAGAGTCTGGTTTTGTTAATGGTTCCGTTATGGTTGGGTTGGTTGAGACACTCCCAATGTCAGGTGTAACTTTCTTACTTGGAAATGATATTGGTGGAAGTCAAGTGTGTCCAGCTCCTCAGTTGTCTAGTAAGCCAGTGGCTGCGTCCCAGGATTGTGATGTACCTGATGTGTTCTCTGCATGTGCTGTCACTAGGGCTAAGTCTAAAGTTACTGGTGACTTAGAGGATAATGATGATGATGATGTTATCCTAGCTGACACTTTTCTTGCTAATTTGGACCACTCACCAGATGAGGCAGTACCCCGTAGTGTTGATAATTTGTCTCATCAAGAGTTGGTTGAGTTGCAGGTTGCTGATCCTGAGTTGAAAGGTCTAGCTAACTCTGCTTGCAGTGAGGAAGAGTCAACTGGTGCTTCTACTTGTTAATATATAAAGTCAGGAGTACTTATGAGGAAGTGGAGACCCCCAACAGCATCAGCTGACTGTGAATGGGAGGTTGTACATCAAGTTGTCATCCCTCGTGTTTGTAGGCAGGATATCATTAGAGTGGCTCATGATTCCAGTTTGGCAGGACACCTTGGAGTGAGGAAGACTGTGGCACGCATTTTGAAACACTTCTACTGGCCAGGTATCTTCAGGGATGTTTCCTGGTATTGTAAGTCTTGTCACACCTGTCAAGTTGTGGGGAAGTGTAATCAGACCGAAAAAGTTGCACCTCTAGTTCCCATTCCTCCTTTTGAGGCGCCATTCACCCGTGTGTTGGTGGATATTGTGGGCCCTCTTCCTAAGACTTCTTCAGGATTTTCTTATGTGTTGACCCTGATTGATATGGCTACTCGTTATCCTGAAGCCATTCCACTTAGAAGTATCTCAGCAAAGAACGTGGTTAAGGAAATGCTAGGGTTCTTCACAAAGTTTGGTCTGCCCAAGGAGGTACAGTCAGACAGGGAAAGTAATTTCATGTCAAATGTTTTCAAGCAGTCTCTGAAAGAGTTGGGCATCACCCAGATCACGTCTTCAGCTTACCATCCCCAGACCCAAGGAGCGTTGGAGAGATATCATCAAACACTCAAATCGATGCTCAAGAAATACTGTTTGGAACATCAGAAAGACTGGGATAAAGATCTTCCATTTGTTGTATTTGCCGCAAGAGAATCTCCAAATGAATCACTGGGCTTCTCACCTTTTGAACTACTGTTTGGCCATGAAGTAAGAGGGCCCCTTAAGCTACTCAAGGAATGCTGGCTGTCGGAGGAAGATGACGTCAACCTGCTGGAGTATGTGATGAAGTTCAAAGAACGGCTGTCCACTGCTTTACAGCTGGTGAGAGAGAATTTAGGAGCTGCTCAGGAGAAGATGAAGACTTGGTATGATAAGAAGTCCAGGTTACGCCACTTTCAGCCAGGATATCAGGTTTTGATTCTGCTACCAGTGCATGGGCAACCTCTTCAAGCCAAGTTTAGTGGTCCTTATTTCGTGGAGAAGAAACTCAGTGATGTCAACTATGTCATCGCCACACCAGATCGTAGAAAGAACAAGCAACTATGTCACATCAACATGCTAAAGTTATATCACAGGCGGGACGAAAATAATCCAGTCTGCACTGTAGCTGTTCCACCCGAGTCTGCAAGTGAAGCTCTCCCATGCAGCATGAGCCTGAGTGATAGTTTGGGGAAGAATCCTGATATCATGAATGATCTCCAGACTAAGCTTTCTCATCTACCTCCCGAGGAAAGGCAGGAGTTTTCGGCATTACTGCAGGAGTACCCGCAAGTGTTCCGTGCCACTCCAGGAAGAACCACTGTGTTGATGCATGATGTCGATGTTGGAGACACAAAGCCAATTAAACTGCCTCCTTACCGTGTGAACCCAGTGAAAGTTCCTCTCATCCAGAAGGAGCTTGGCTACCTGTTGGACCACAAGATGATTGAGCCCTGTCAGAGCGAGTGGAGTTCTCCTGTCACTCTAGTCCCTAAGCCAGGGGGATCACAGCGGCTTTGCATTGACTACAGACGTGTTAATCAGATAACCAAAACAGACACTTACCCTCTCCCTTGTGTGGAAGATTGCATAGACAAGATACGAAAGGCTAGGTACATAAGTAAGTTTGATTTGTTAAAGGGATACTGGCAAGTAGGACCCGGGTTCAAATCCCGCTGAGGCAGGGAACAGTTTAAGGATTTGAATTTCATAAAATCAGACTTTACTGATCTACCAGAAGGCCCGCCGACATGTCATAAAAATACCCCCGCTAATACCAATACACCAGTCCTGTATGAGACAGCCCTAGCATGTATTCAATATGGACGGTGGGTGTTAGCGCCGAAGTGGTGACATGTAGAGGTGTGCGGTACGTAGGAGGACTACTGGGCCTTGAAAGCAGGCTGTGAAGCCTATGCCCAGAGTCGGTCACATAAAAAAAAAAAAAAAAAAAGTACCTATGACTGAACGTGCTAGGGAGATCTCATGTTTTGTAACACTAGGAAAGACTTTTGCATGTTCTGTAATGTCATATGGTATGAAGAATGCACCAGCCACATTTCAGAAGCTCATGAATGTTGTAACAGAGGGTTTGGCAGGGTGTGTTGTTTATACTGATGATGTATTAATCTTCAGTGACAACTGGAAAGATCACCTATGCCATGTCAGTAAATTTCTTGAGCGTTTGGTTCAGGCTAATCTTGTAGCTAATTTGTCAAAGTGTGAGTTTGGTCAAGCTAAAGTTCAGTACCTTGGGTACGTAATTGGTGATGGACATGTTGCACCACCAGGAGCTAAGGTTCAGGTTATAAGTGATTTTCCCAGACCTAAAAGTAGGAAAGAGCTACAAAGATTTTTGGGAATGGTAGGTTATTACAGGAGATTTGTTCTTAACTTTTCAATTCTTGTATCACCACTTACAGACCTACTGAAAAAGGGAGTTAAATTTGTCTGGACCGATAACTGTGAATCCTCTTTCAACAAACTTAAAGCTATCCTATTAAGTCAGCCAGTGCTCGCTACTCCAAATTTTGCTAAGCCTTTTAAGATGGCTGTTGACGCAAGTGATACAGGAGCTGGGGCTGTTTTGCTGCAAGAGGATGATCAGGGTATTGAACACCCTGTATCTTATTACAGTAAGAAGTTCACTCCACCTCAAAAGAACTACTCAACTATTGAGAAAGAGCTTTTGGCCTTGATTTTGGGTTTACAGCATTTTTCATTTTATTTGTGTTCTGGTTTTGACCCCATAGTCATTTATACCGATCATAACCCACTGAAATTCCTTAGTAAGTTTAAAGATAAAAATCAGAGTTTGACAAGATGGAGTCTACTTCTTCAGGAGTATTCATTAGACATACAACATGTCAAGGGGAAAGAAAATGTTATTGCAGATTGCTTATCTAGACTTTAGACAGATTGTTTTAGAGTAATAAGAAATTTCCTTTGTAAATTTCTTTTTCTTTGTGGGGAGGTATTACAGAGCCTATGATTTCATCATCCTTTGTGTAATTCTAACGTACAGTATGCTGCATGTTTGATCACGAGCGTGTTCTACCTCACTCCCCCCGTCCTCCCTTATAGTAGAGTAAGTCGTTCTTTCTGTTGTTCAGAGCAGGATTGTCAACTCTTTGTCCCCTCTGGCTTCATTTGCGCGTCCTTCTTACAAGTTGTATCAAGCTCTGCCAGCCCCTATATAATGAGCTCAGTCTCTGCATTATTGCCACTTAGATCTACTCCTCATTTTGTTCACACCTCTGTCCTCCCCTGTACAGTTGTTATTATTGTGAGTGCTCAGGAAGTCTCCAACCATCTAGCAGCTGTGTAATTTGAGTATAAGTGTTACTGCATTTTTTCTTGTACTGTGTAGCATAAGGTGTTAATTCTTAGGCCTAGTAGGGTTTTTGTGATTAATGTAAAGTTTCATGTCAGCCATTGTTCATAATATTTCGTATCTGTAATAATATATCTTGCATTCACTGAGTATTATCTGGTATTATCATTTTATCAGGGCTGACTTAGATAAATTTACTCATGCTAATTTTGTGTTAACAGAGGCTATTGCAGTTAACCATATATTTCACCTGTTTTTTGCCATTACATTATCCTTATGAGTCCTGAATGTTTTGTTGTTAGTTTGAGCATTAAACTTTAACTTGTAATTTTACCTAACTCTTTTGTTTTGAACCTGGAACTTTACGGGACAGTAGTGATTTTTAGTATTCTCACTTAAAGTGTACATTATCTTTCTCTGTTCCGTAACAATATATATATATATATATATATATATATATATATATATATATATATATATATATATATATATATATATATATACACAGAGGGAGAGAGATGCACAAGTGAATGAGTCTGTAACGGTACCCGATCCCAAAGTATACAGTCGTAATGGGAAAGATTTCTTATTTAATGGCAAAATGACCCTTGTCAGGAATTGTGAAATTTATGTGTGTCATGTTGACATGAAGTATGATAATGTGTTGTTGCCTGCAGGACAGATTTGCAATGGTGAGCAGACCATCTGTACGTAAAAAAAGTTTTCATTTTTGTAGATACAAGCGCTGATATTGTCTTTGTTAACTGGGGCAGATCGGCAGTGCGGTGCAGCCTAAGTGTGTGTCAGTGGAGGAGGCAGCAAAGGCTGGATACAAACATCGCTTAGAGGGGCTGCATCAGGGTAACTACACCATCACTATCAGCCTTCGCTCCCTTGGCTGTGACAGTAATGATGCTCCCAAAGCATCCATCACCATCATGGTATGTGGAAAACAAATACTCCCATTCCTTAGTCATATTGTTGTACACATTGATATAATATCATTTGTTGAAATATGATTATATATGTTACATGTGTGGTAACATCACTTTGCCCCTAAAGCCCATCACTGTCATGGCAAGTATCACACAGACTTCCACCTCTTACGAAAGTGTGTACTGATATGTGCTATTATCATATCATGTTACAGTATGGATGCTACACTGGGGTGAAAGCCGACAGTAATTGGTGTGGTGGTAATATTTAATGGATGAGCAGTTTTGGATATTATTATATATATATATATATATATATCTATATATATATATATATATATATATATATATATATTAACCCTCTCGTGCGCACATAAGTTTCAATAAGTTTCCTGGCACACGATTTTACTCGACTGGTCGCCCGCCACGCCTGGCTGCTTGCCGTTGAAAACATGTATTCGCGTCTTATATTCGCCACCCAAATCTCAATACACTGCCATGAAACCTATATGATCTTATTCGTCGATGTTTGTTCTAGCTGATAAGCACAAAAAAAAAAAAAAAGAAGGAAAACACGAATAAAACAACATTAGGCGGCCCTGAAAAAACATTTTGCAACGTCAATTTCACTTCCCAACATCACCATTCGAATGCTTTCCATCATACAGGAAAATGTTATTAGAAGTTTTGATAGAGAATCTTATCAGTTTTCTAGCGAGCTTTGTCGCGTTGTGATATGGTTGGTAGTTTTCGAGGAAATAGCCAAAAACTGAAAGCCATAAAAAAAAATTGTACAGGGAGCTTTCCTGCAAAGTTTTCTCGCACACCTTATGTTTTTATTTCATATTATTGCGTAGAATTTCATGAGCTTTCTCATGATCCAAGCAGATTTTTGATATGTATCATAGTTTCGGAGTAAATCGCAAAAAAGGACTGGGTACTCACTGCTGTGCATCACTTTAAATGCTTGCACAGCAAACGCTATATTCCCGCCTATGTAACAATAATTTTTAATCAGAGATATTACATTGTTATGTCCTGTACATACGTAGAATTTACTGCTCTTTATCATGGTTCTTACAGGAAATCGATAAGTCCAATAGTTTTCGATTAATTGGCCGACAAAATGAGATTACTCCGAGCGCTTTTAACTTTTACTGCAAGCGAAAAAAAAAAACACACTCCATTCCCCCGCCTTTTCCTACAAAATATGCTCCCAAAGGCTTATATTTTCGTAATGAACATACGCAGAATTTACTGCTCTTTATCTTGGTTCTTACAGGAAATCGATACGTCCACTTGTTTTTGCGTAATTGGCCAACAAAGTGAGGAAACTCTGCTGAGCATTTTCGACTTATGACTCCAAGCGAGAAAAAAACACACTCCGTTCCCCCACCTCTTCCTACAAAATATGCTCCCAAAGGCTTATATTTTCATAATGAACATACATAGAATTTACTGCTCTATATCAGGGTTCTTACAGGAAGTCGATAGGTCCAATATTTTCGAGTAATTGGCCAATAAAGGGAGATTACTCTGCTGAGCGTTTTCAACTATTACCGCAAGCGAGGAAAAACACACTCCATTCCCCCGCCTTTTCCAAAAAAATTTGCTTCCAAAGGCTTATATTTTCGTAATCAACATACATAGAATTTACTGCTCTTTATCATGGTTCTTACAGGAAGTCTATATGTCCAATAGTTCTTGAACAATAGGAAAACAAACCTAGATTACCCTTCCGATCGCTACCTAGGTTTACTGCAAGCGAAAAAAAACAAAATGTCATCTCCCCCCTTTGCCTGAAGACTATGCTCCCAAAGCCTTTATTCTTTTTTTTTCCTTTTATGTCTATCTATCTATCTATTGCCAGACTCCTCAATCCCGTTTGGGGTGACCACAAACAAATCGCCTCCACGTCACCCTGTCCCCCGCCATTTCACTGCCCTGGTCCCAACTCACACCCCCCTCTCTCATATACCTCTCCACCCCATCCCTCCATCTCATCCTCGGCCTCCCCCTCCCTCTTCCCCCCTCCACCTCACTCACATACACTCTCTTCGTCAGTCTTTCACCCTCCATCCTCTCCACATGGCCAAACCACCTCAGTGTGTTCCTCATAACACTTCCTATCACATCCACATCCACACCACAACGCACCTTTATATCCTCATTTGTCAGCCTGTCTCTCCATGTGACTCCACAGGCTCCTCTTAAATAACTCATTTCCACTGCTCTCACTCTTGACTTGTGTCCTTCCAACAACGTCCAAGCTTCACTTCCATACGTTAGAGTTGGTATCACAATACTGTCATGTAGTAACTTTTTCACTTCCATGCACACTTCCCTGTTTCTTATCGCTGCTTTCAAAGAACCAGCAACCTTTCTTCCCTGCTGTAACCTTTCAAGCACTTCACCCTCCAAACCTCCATCCTTACTCATCACACTACCCAAGTACTTAAACGTACTCACATTTTCCAATTCCTTATCATCCAACCTCGCTGTACATTCACTGACTTCACCTCTCTCAAAGACTATCACTTTACTCTTCCCTACATTCACGTTTAGATTCCGTTTCTTACACACTCTCCCAAACTCTTCCACCAAGCCTTGCAGCTGCCCTTCGTCTTCACTCAACAACACAGTATCATCTGCAAACAACAGTACAGGGCGTTTCCAAACACTATCCTCTCTCACCAGGGCCACTCCAACTTCCACTACCCTACCTTGTACCTCTTTTATTACCCCATCCATGTACAGATTGAACAACCATGGAGACATGACACATCCCTGTTTCAACCCAACCTTCAAAGAGAAAAATTCACTTAGTTCACCATCCACACCCTTCTGCCTTAGCACCATCATACATACTCTTCACAGCATTCCACAACTTCCCATCTACTCCATATATTCTTAATACTTTCCAGAATCCTTGTCTATCCACCCTGTCATATGCTTTCTCCAAATCCATGAAAGCCTCATACAACTTCTTTCCCTTCTCTAGAAACTTTTCCATTAAAGATCTAAGAATGAATATCTGATCTACACAACCTCTTCCTTTCCTAAAGCCTCCCTGTTCTTCTCCAACTAATTCCTCTGTTCTTTCTCTAACTCTGTCAGTAAGAATCCTACCATACATTTTTCCTGTTATACTAAGAAGACAAATGCCCCTATGATTACCACACATTTCTTTTTCCCCTTTTCCTTTGTACAAGGGAATAATTATACCTGACTTCCAATCCTCTGGGACTCTACCTTCCTCCCAGGCCAATCTGCACATCTTCCACATCCATTCTACTACTATCTCTCCCCTATACTTCAGCATTTCACCACACACTTCATCAATTCCTGGGACTTTCCCCAATTTAACTTTCTTCATTGGTTCCACAACTTCTATCCTACCGATTTCTTCCTGTCTTCTCACCTCCTTCTCCCAGCCATTCCCCAGCCACTTATACTCACATTACTTCCATCCTGTATGTTCAGCAATTCCTTACAGTGTTCTCTCCATCTGCTCACTTTTTCTCCCTTCTCCACTAGTAACCTGCCATTTTTATCTTTCGCTCCCCTGCTAACCTCACTTCCACCCTGTCTTACTCTCTTCACCTCTTTCCAGAACATTTTCTTACAGTCCCTCCACTTTACACTCAAATTCCTTCCAAATTACTCATCCACTCTCTTCTTTCTCTTACTAATCTTTTCACCTCTCTCTTTCTTAATACATATAACTCTCTCTTCCACCTCTCAACTTCTTCCATGCCCCTATTTCTCATCCATTCATTGTATGCTTTCTTCTTTTGTGCCACAGCCTGTCTCACCTCTTCAGTCCACCACACTGTTCCTTGAACCCCCCTCCGTCTTCTCTTCCTCCCACACACCACATTACATGTTGCACATATTTCTTCTGTAAATATCGTGCACACACCTTCCATGTCCCCCATCTGCTCCAATTCATATTTGCCCAATCGTTCCTCTACTTCTCTCTTATACTCTGCCTTTTTCTCATCCTCTTGTAACCTTTCCACTCTCCTTGCAACTACTCCTTCCTCTCACCTTTCCCTTCTTCTATTCCTCCATCTTGCTTGGATCCTAATTCTGGCCACCACCAAGTAGTGGTCAGAAAGTCCACTCCCCCAACCTCTTCAAGCTCTTGCACCCATTACACATATTCGCATCCTTTCATCCACACACACACCATCAATCATTGCCTTCCTTTCATTCAGTTCACCACCCACCCTTCTCATCACTCGCCATGTATACCTGTGGATCATTTTATGCCTGAAGAGGGTATTGGCTATCACCAACCCCCTCCCAGCACAAATGTCCACTAATGCACTGCCATTCTCATCTATCTCAGCAAGCACACCCCACTCACCAACTATTCCATCCACCTTCACATTCCCTACTTTACCATTCATATCACCGATCAAAAACACTCTCTCATTCCTTCCAAACTTTTCCATGCACACTTCCACATTTGTCCAGAACTTTCCTCTCACTCTGCTAGCACGATCTCGCATTGGCGCATACACACACACACAATCACCCACATTTGTATTCCAACTTTCAACTTTACCCACACAATCCTTGACCCAACTGATCCATACTGTCTTATGTTCTTCTTCCATCTTTTACTCACAACTATACATACTCCTTCCTTTGCCCTCTCATTCCCACCTACTCCTGCACATATACCCCATCCATACTCCCATTCTCTCACACTTTCTTCCTTCCATTTTGTTTCAGTTATTCCACATACATCCACTTTCGCACCCTCAAGCACCTGGACAATCTCTCTCTCTTTCACCTCATCATTCGCTCCTCTTACATTCCATGTAGCCATTACCAAGTCCTTTGTCTGGTCCTGGGTCGTCATTGTTTGGTCAGTCCTTGTCCGAAGCTTCTTGTTTGTTTTTTTAGTTAGTTGTTTTCCTGGGAGGGGCACTAACCCTTCGCCAACTCTTTTAGTCACCTTTTACGACAAGCAGGGATACTGGGGGAGTATTTTTGAAAAAAAAAAAAAACCCTACCCCCAGGGGTTTTACTGACTGTAAAATCTCCAAGGGTTGTTTTTTAGTGTAATAACCAACTACACATGAACACAAATTTGTTCTAGTTACTGCTAATGAAGCTGTACTTTCTGTTATATGTGTAATATGTAGGAGAAAATGGTTATTTGTGTGAAAAATATAGCAGTATTGATATTAGGTCAATATACATATCAACAAAACTCGGAAAACTCACTTCCTCCAGGGGTGTTGAAGGGCCTGAAGGACCTTGTGGAATTTGAAGATGAGGTGTTATGTAGTGTGTGTGTGTGTGTGTGTGTGTGTGTGTGTGTGTGTGTGTATGTGTATGTGTGTGTGTGTGTGTGTGTGTGTGTGTGTGTGTGTGTGTGTGTGTGCTCCACTAGGGAATACTTCGCTCAGTATGGTACCATTCGAAACAATTACCCACGCAAAGTGGCATATTACAAATAGGACACATTTGACTTGTGTCCCTCCTCATCTTTGCCAGGGCACACAGGGCGCACCGGAGCCTCCTTTGGTTGCAGATCCTCTCCCGTCGATGGCCCAGTGTGTGATCCAACCGCACTCTGTCGTTGATGATTCTACGATGCTTGGTTGGATGTCCTCTTGGTCTTCCCCGGTTCTGTTGTCCTGGAGGTGCAGCTGCAGGGCCTGGCATAAAAGCAGCTGCAGGTTCTCCCAACGGACCAGGAACTGCTGCTGGTCGTCTCAGCACCCGTGCTGGTCCTGCAAGTGATGGTGGCACTGGCTCCTGTGCTGGTCCTCCTCCTAGAGATGGTGATGTTGGCACCTGTGCTGGTGCTGGTCCAGGAGACGGTGCTGGCCCAGGAGACAGTGATGATGGCACCTGTGCTGGTGCTGCTGCAGGTGCCACAAATGCTGGAGGTCCTGCTGGCCGTTGGGTTGGAATGTCAGGGGCATTGTGGATGATGTGCCCTGATGCAGGCCACTCTCCTTCATCAAAGTGGAGGAGCTTGTCCACTATCTCCTCCACAAAGTTCAACAGACTGACTGACCCACACGAGCACTTCTTGTACAGGGCGAGTGCATGCAACATGGCCATCTGGATCTTTTCAGTCCATTTCACAGTCTGTCGCTGGATGGGGTAGTACTGGACCGTCTGGTTGAAGTGGTTCACCCAACCCATGTATCGATTATAGTCCTCCACCACAACAGGTTTGTCCACAGTCTTCCGGACACAGGTTGTCCTCCCATCAGGACCCCTGGTCTTCCCTCGAACCTGCTTCTGGACGGTGCTTGTGCTGTGGTAGGTGGAGACTATGTTGACGATGTGCTTGTCCTTCCACAGCAACACCATCACACTGTCCTTATGCATCGCTACCATTCCCCCCTCTGGCAGGTTCTTGGTCCTGGCGATGTCCTGCAGCCGGTTTGGTGCTCCTCTTGCCAGGCACTGGGTCCCACACACGTAGGTTCTTGCACTGAAGAGGTGTTCGCACAGGAATATAGAGTTATAATAGTTGTCCATGTAAACTTTGTATCCCTGATCATTTAGCGGCTCTACGAGGCTCCAAATAGTGGTCTCCAGCACATTCTTCTGCCCCGTATACACCTCGAAGTTCCAGATGTACCCCGAGGAAGCCTCAACCAGAATATAAAACTTGATGGAATACTTCGAGGGCTTTATGGGGTTGTGGATGTGGAAGCTGAGGCGCCTCTTCCACACCAGCGAGCCCTCGTCCATGTTGAAGTGCTCCCTGGGTAAGTAGCTGTCCGGGAACTGCTGAAGGAGGTATTCCTTTACCGTGCAAACCCTGATGAGCCTGTCACGATTGTCCTTGGGTATAGCAAGTAAGTTGAAGGCGTGGAAGTGTTTCAGGATGGCCCTGAAACACCTCCCACTCAGCACTTGCTGGAAGGTAGCTATGGAGACAGGATCTCCTCCAGTAATGCCTGATGGTCGGCATATTCACCACCCCCATGAAGAAGTAGAGCCCCAGGAACTTGGCCATCTCTTCATTGCAGATGAACCATGTGTCCAACACAGTCCCCAGGAATAATCCGTAGTTGTTGGTCTCACGGGTGAAATATGGCAACAACTCCTTGGTGAAAAACAGCTGGAAGAACTGGAGAGGCATTGTTGACAGATCCACCCTCGGTCCTGGGGATCCTGTGAAGGACCCATTAGCTGGTGAGAATGGGCCACTGCTCCACCCTGGATCCTCTGCAGCAACACCTCCCACAGTGGTGGCAGTGGGTCAGCATACCGACACCCTTCGGACTCCTCGGACACCCCTTGGCCGCCCCCCATAGCTGGGCCGTGGACCATGCCAGCCTCATCGAGGTGGTGAGGGTTCCGATGATGAGGACGATGAGACTGTCTCCTGCTGCCACCAAACATCAGGGGAGGGGGAAGAATCCAGTCAGAGACAGGGCCCTTGTCGACCGGGCTGGGGACGATGACACAGTTGCATCCTGCACCAGTTGTGCTGCAGACACTGCCCCGTGTGCAGGTGCCAGTGTCACGTAACTAGGCCCTGCTACCAGTGACATGGGCTCGGCCAAGGGGGAACTAGAGGCTTGAAGTGCAGAGACCGAGATGGCTCCTGGAGTGAGAGGTCCGAGCAAAGGCAATGCCTGTCATCCAAGTGAAGACGATGGCTGGGCTGATAGTCCCGACACTGCTGGTGGTGGTGTCTGCTCCCAACGTAGTAGGGGTGGGGGCAAAGCCTCATGAGGGGAATGGCGTTGGACGTTTTCCCTGTCCTCCTCATTTGAAGCATCACTCAGCTCCTCATCCTCCTCGCTTTCGGTCTCCTTCTCGGAGAGAACCTTCTGCCACTCATCAGAAGACAAACCCCTCTTCTCCACTGTGGCAAGCACTGACACAAAAAGTCTAGTATGAGCTTTATAGGTTCTCAGCTGAAAAACAAGAGATATTTTTCACTGTCACGCAAAACCTTCCATTCAGAGTAGTACTACACAAGTGATGTTATATCTTTCTGTACGTCCAATTGCTGCACCATTTACGAACAGTTCACATGAACGATAACTTTTCAGTGTCTTTGCACTGTGTAATACCAGTCCACTTTCGTCCGTGGGTTTGTGACAAACATTATATATATATATATATATATATATATATATATATATATATATATATATAGATAGTTAGATAGATATAGATAGATAGATATAGATATAGATATAGATACGTGTGTATATATATCTATCTATTTATCTATTTATATGTATATATATCTCTATATATATATATCTCTCTATCTATCTATCTATCTATATATCTATCTCTGTATCTATCTGTCTATCTATCTATCTATCTATATATATATATATATATATATATATATATATATATATATATATATCCCCTTTGGGGCTAAGATGCAAATGAATGTGTTTGAATGGATGAGTAAATGGGGAGTGTGTCGTCCTGTCTCGGCTACCTCCCTTTCCTTGGGGGAAGCAGCCTAGGTATATAGATAGATAGATATATATATGTATATATATATATTTTGCCTCCTTCCCCCAAGGTTCCCCCAGTACATGATAATATCTCTCGAGAACACTCGTGACACATATCACAATAATTTTATTACAAATCAGTAAGATAGAAGTTGTGGAGGCAGTGAAGAAAGTTAAATCGGGGAAAGCCCCAGGAATTGATGGAGTGTGTGGTGAAATGCTGAAGCATGGGGGAGAGATAGTAGTAAAATGGATGTGGAAGATGTGCAGATTGGCATGGGAGGAAGGTAGAGTCCCGGAGGATTGGAAATCAGGTATAATTATTCCCTTGTACAAAGGAAAAGGGGAAAAAGAAGTGTGTGGTAATCATAGGGGCATTTGTCTTCTTAGTATAATAGGAAAAGTGTATGGTAGGATACTTATAGACAGAGTTAGAGAAAGAACAGAGAAATTAGTTGGAGAAGAACAGGGAGGCTTTAGGAAGGGAAGAGGTTGTGTAGATCAGATATTCATTCTTAGATCTTTAGTGGAAAAGTTTCTAGAGAAGGGAAAGAAGTTGTATGCGGCTTTCATGGATTTGGAGAAAGCATATGACAGGGTGGATAGACAAGGATTGTGGAAAGTGTTAAGAATATATGGAGTAGATGGGAAGTTGTTGAATGCTGTGAAGAGTAAGTACGATGGTGCGAAGGCTGCAGTGCGTGTGGATGGTGAACTAAGTGAATTTTTCTCTTTGAAAGTTGGGTTGAAACAGGGATGTGTCATGTCTCCATGGTTGTTCAATCTGTACATGGATGGGGTAATAAAAGAGGTACAAGGTAGGGTAGTGGATGTTGGAGTGGCCCTGGTGAGAGAGGTTAGTGTTTGGAAACTCCCTGTACTGTTGTTTGCAGATGATACTGTGTTGTTGAGTGAAGAAGCTGCAAGGCTTGGTGGATGAGTTTGAGAGAGTGTGTAAGAAACGGAACCTAAAGGTGAATGTAGGGAAGAGTAAAGTGATGGTCTTTGAGAGAGGTGAAGTTAGTGAATGTACAGCGAGGATAGATGGTGAGGAATTGGAAAATGTGAGTACGTTTAAGTATTTGGGTAGTGTGATGAGTAAGGATGGAGGTTTGGAGGGTGAAGTGCTTGAAAGGGTACAGCAGGGAAGAAAGGTTGCTGGTTCCTTGAAAGCAGTGATAAGAAACAGGGAAGTGAGCATGGAAGTGAAAAAGTTACTACATGACAGTATTGTGATACCAACTCTAACGTACGGAAGTGAAGCTTGGACATTGTTGGAAGGACACAAGTCAAGAGTGAGAGCAGTGGAAATGAGTTATTTAAGAGGAGCCTTTGGAGTCACGTGGAGAGACAGGCTGACGAATGAGGATATAAAGGAGCGTTGTGGTGTTGATGTGGATGTGATAGGAAGCGTTATGAGGAACACACTGAGGTGGTTTGGCCATGTGGAGAGGATGGAGGGTGAAAGACTGACGAAGAGAGTGTATGTGAGTGAGGTGGAGGGGGGAAGAGGGAGGGGGAGGCCGAGGATGAGATGGAGGGATGGGGTGGAGAGGTATATGAGAGAGGGGGGTGTGAGTTGGGAGCAGGGCAGTGAAATGGCGGGGGACAGGGCGACTTGGAGGCGATTTGTTTGTGGCCACCCCAATCGGGATTGAGGCATCTGGCAATAGATAGATAGATAGATAGATAAATTATCAACAACTGTCTTAGCAAGGTACAGTACCTGTCCACTGACGTCCGTCATTGCTCGGCGGCATTGCAGCCCCTGCACACCTGCCGCTAAGGTATTGCTGACATACGCTTCTCACGTTCATCCCACAACGAGCACTCCTGACACATATCACAAACATTTTATATAAATCATAAATGATCAGCAAATGTCTTAGCATGTTACAGTACCTCTCCACTAACATCCGGCGTTGCCCAGCGTCCTTACATCACCTGCACACATGCTGCTAAGGTATCGCTAACCTATGCTACACACCCACAATATCCCACAGCGAACACTAGCTGCACATTTCACGTTCATTGTACATAAAGTATAATTTCTTACTAAATGTCTTAGCAAGTTACAGTACCTGTTCAGTCGCACATGATTGCCCGGCGTCCTGACGTCCCTGCACACCTGCTGCTAAGGTATCGTTAACCTACGCTACACACCCACAGAATTCCTTAACGGACACTCGCTGCACATTTCATGTTCATTGTACATAAAGTATAACTTCCCACTGAATGCCTTAGGAAGTTACAGTACCTGTTCAATGACGTCCGTCATTGCCTGACGTCCTTACGTCCCCACACACCTGCAGGTATCGCTAACCTACGCTACACACCCACAATATCCCACAACAAACGCTCGCTGCGCATTTCACGTTCACTGTACATAAAGTATAACTTCTCACAAAACGTCTTAGCAAGTTACAGTACCTGTTCAATGACGCACATGGTTGCCCGGCGTCCTGACGTCCCTGCACACCTGCTGCTAAGGTATCACTAACCTACACTATGCATCCACAGAATTCCTTCATGGACACTCGCTGGACATTTCATGTTCATTATACATAAAGTATAACTTCTCACTGAATTTCTTAGCAATTTACAGTACCTGTTCAATGATGTCAGTTGTTGCCCAACGTCCTTACATCCCCACACACTTGCCGCTAAGGTATCGCTTAACTACGCTATGCACCCACAATATCCCACCACGAACACTCGCTGCACATTTCACGTTCATTGTACATAAGGTATAACTTCTCACTAAATGTCTTAGCAAGTTACAGTACCTGTTCAATGACGTCCATCATTGTTCGGCGTCCTTACATCACCTGCACACCTGCCACTAAGTTATCGTTAACCTATGCTACACACCCTAAAATTATCCCTTCACGAACACTCGCAGCTCAGTTCACTTACACTTAACACTAAATCGTATGCAAATACATGATTACCACAATTATTTCACCCCTACCTCTGCAGTTATTTACGTTCCTTACTACAGTGCAACGTGAACGTGACGCAGCACTTTTGTCTCGAGATTTACAACGCACCGCTATGTTGGCACACACCACACTGTTTCACAAACACTCGCAGCATGTTGGCCTTATGTTTCACACAAATCATATGCATATACAGTATGACAATAATAATAGCCATCCCTAAACACCTTTAATAATCTCTTCCCTACTACGGCGTACAGGTAATGCCTGCCCCATTCCACACTCTTGCCATGGCACATATAACACATGCTAGTTCCAATATATCATAAAGCAAGCCACTATGCTTTCACACACTGTACAGTTTAGGCATTGGCTTTTCTATATACGTATATGTAGTCACAGCATAGGCCCAGGGGATGCAGAGCGGCAAAATACCGCTACAGTGAACACGAGTCTTACCCCTAGGCCTAATGACTGATACCAGGCACCATTTCTTCTCAAGATATATATCTATGTTCCATCGACAAAATCACTTCAAATTTATGCTCAGTAATAATATTTTATCACACTCAGTCCAATGGGGCTTTGACTCGGGCAGGAGGGAGAATTACGGCCTTTTAAATGGACAGCACACACAACGCAGCCTCACAGCCTGGCTCCTTGTGATCGACTAAGGTTTCTCGCTACGGGCAGCCTCCTGGGAGGCTCTACAGTGTTGCCAAGTATTTACCTTGGAAGAGGAACGTGCCCACTAGAATGCTTCCAAATTTGACCCAAATCAGATGAAAACCTTTCTTTTGACGGCGTTCTTTCTGCTTTTTCACGCAATTCGCATCAACGTGCGTTTATCTGCCAAACCACAAAGAACGTGATTCATGTCAACGTGCCTGGGAGGGTTAAGTGGGTGCAGGGAATTTTTGGGGGCAATAAACTTAAAAGTGGATGCAGTGGATTTTGGGTGGCAATAAGCTTAACTCTTCTTCATTTGAGCATTGCACTTAAAGTAAAACTGGAAGACTTGTGAGATATTCTGACAAATAGAGTAGATAATGGTTACATTTTATCACTTGTGACATAAAGCATATTTAGTTGTAAGCTTTCATTCTCAATTTGGTGAAATAAAGGATGTGTCACTCAAGCTGCCCAAAGTTGCAGTGCATGGGATCATGTTGGGAAGGTACATTTTCACACGTTTTTGGCTAGTACAGGTAGCACTGCGAATGCTGAATCTTCTTGTGTAAAGTGCTCTAAGTGTTTCTAGCATGAGGGTGAGAAGCTGTAGAGATCAGGAGTTTTTTTTTTTATGTGAGGAAGAAGGAACCAAAGGCCATGAGCCCGCAAAACTGTTCCTTCCAAGAGAAAAACAAAATACAAGAGAGAGACAAATTCAAGATCCATTCATTTTGAAATGCCTGGACACACTGCGTTTGAAAGACTGGAGATCATAGGAAGCAGGAAATACAGACAGAGGGAGACAGTTCCAGAGTTGACCCATTGCATAAATGAAGGACTGGGAGCAACGGTTAACTCATGCACTAGAGAGTTGGACAGAAAAGGGGTGAGAGTTTGTTGCTAGACCGGTGCTATGCGCCCGTCGTAAAAGTGGAGGAATGCATGCAGATAGCTCAGAGGAACAGTGACCACTGAAGCAGCGATAGAAAAGAGATAAAGATGCAGCACTGCGGCAAAGAGACAGAGACTGAAGGGAGTCAGGAAGAGGGGGAGAGTTAATGAGACGAAAAGCCCCTGACTCCACCCCATCGAGAAGAGCTGCATGTGGGGAGCCTCCCCACACATGAGAGTTGCACTCCTCGCAGGGGCGGATAAAACCCCTGTACAGAGTCAACAATTGTGCAGGGGCAAAGAAGGAACGGAGTAGGCTTAGCACACCCAATCGCTTGGAAGCAGACTTTACAAGAGATGTAATATGATCTTTCCAAGACAAGTCCCGAGCAAATGAAACCCCAAGCGTGTTCAAGGATGATGCAGGATTAAGTTGAGTATTATTAAACATAAGTGGGTATACCTGTGGAGGATTCTGTCGGGTTGATAAGTGCAAAAACTGAGTCTTTGATGCATTAAAAACAACCAGATTATTTTTACCCCAGTCAGAGATAGGAGCCAAGTCAGACACCATGTGCGCCACAGCCTCATCCCTTGCCTGTTGAAGTAACTGCTGAGATGGACGTTGTGGGAATCGAATGGAAAGGTGAAGGGTGGAGTCATCAGCGTATGATTGGATAGGGCTAGATGTACAGCTTAGAAGGTCATTGATGAATAAAAGGAAGAGAGTTGGTGATAGGACAGAGCCCTGAGGAACACCACTGTTAATAGATCTAGGAGAAGAACGATAGCTGTCTACAATAGCGGCTATAGAACGACCAGAAAGGAAGCTAGAGATGAAGGCACAGATAGAAGGATAGAAACCGTAAGAGGGCAGTTTGAAAATTAAAGATTTATGCCAGACTCGATCGAAAGCATTTGAGATGTCAAGTGCAATGGCAAAGCTTTCGCCAAAGTCCCGAAAGGAGGATGACCAGGAGTCTGAAAGGTAGTTGAGAAGATCGCCTGTGGAGTGTCCCTGACGGAACCCATACTGACAATCAGAAAGAAGGTTGTGATAGGAAAGATGCTTTAAAATTTTTCTATTAGGAATAGACTCAAAAACTTTTGAGATACAGGATGTTAAAGCAATTGGACGATAGTTAGAGGGTTGGGAATGGTCACCCTTCTTTGGGACTGGCTGAATGAGAGCAAACTTCCAGCAAGAAGGAAAGGTACAAGTTGACAGACAAAGGCGAAAGAGTTTGTCTAGGCAGGGTGTAAGCACAGATGCACAGTTCTTGAGAACAACAGGAGGGACTCCATCAGGCCTGTATGCCTTATTAGTACTGAGGCCAGCAATGGCAGAAAATATATCAGCTGAAGAAATTTTAATGTTAGCCATGAGGAAGTCAGAGGGGGGAAGTGATACAGGAACAGCACCAGAATCGTCTAAGGTGGAATTGGAGGAGAAAGTCTGAGCAAAGAGATCTGCTTTATCAGTAGAAGATATAGCTACAGAGCCATCAGAGTAGAAAAGAGGAGGGAAGGATGATGAGGTAAAGTTGTTAGAAAGATTTTTGGCAAGATGCCAGAAGGAGCGGGAAGAGTTCAAGTTGGAGAGTTGAGAGCATTTTGTACGGATGAAATTATTTTTAGCAGAGTGAAGAACAGACTTAGCACGATTCCGGGCAGAAATGTATAAAAGATATGATTCAAGGGTGGGTTGGCTTCGGAACCTTTTATAGGCCCTCTCCTTGTTGCGGACAGCATTAGAACAAGCGTGATTAAACCAAGGCTTTCTTGCATTAGTCAAAGGATATGAGAAAGGAATGTATGCTTCCATGCCCGAGAGAATAACCTTAATGTGCATGGCACACCCAGATGGCTCCCGGCCATGAAAGCAATAATCATTCCAGGGAAAATCAAAGAAGTACTGCCTGAGGGCCTCCTAATCCACAGCTCCAAAGTGCCAGAGACGACGTTTTTTTGGAGGGTCTGCAGGCCGTACCGGAGTGATAGGACAGGTTAAGGTGATAAGGTTATGATCGGAGGAGCCCAACAGAGAGAAAAGATTAACAGTGTAAGCAGAAGGATTAGTTGTAAGGAAGAGTTCAAGTATGTTGGAACTCTCTCCAAGGCGGTCAGGGATACGGGTAGGGTGCTGTGCAAGCTGCTCTAGGTCATTAAGGATAGAAAAGGTGTAGGCTTGTTCACCAGGTGGATCAGTGAAAGGAGAGGAGAGCCAAAGGTGGTGGTGAACATTGAAATCTCCTAGAATGGAGATTTCAGAGAGAGGAGAAATGGATAGAATGTGTTCCATCGTAGAAGTAAGATAGTCAAAGAATTTTTGATAGTCAGTAGAATTAGGAGATAAGTAAACAGCACAGATATATTTAGTCAGAGAATGACAGGAAAGATGAAGCCAGAGTGTAGAGAATTCAGATGAATCGAGTTCAGGAACACGAGAGCAAGATAAGTTGTTGCGTATATATACACAACAGCCACCTTTGGCTTTAGAATGAGTATAGAGAAAGTAGGAGGATACAGAAAAGGGTTTGCTGTCAGTTGCCTCAGACAGCTGAGTCTCAGTAAGGAAAAAAAGGTGAGGTTTAGAGAAGGAGAGGTGGTGCTCAACAGAGCGAAAGTTAGAGGAAAGGCCACGAATGTTGCAGAAATGAAGAAGAGAGTCAGACAGTGGTTCCAGGTACCTTGAGTCGTCACCGGGAGAGGGGCTGAAGGTGGGAGGAGCAAAGAAGGAGGGGGATAGCGAGAATGTTTGAAAACGGGCAGTGGGATAAATCGGAGAGAGAGAGAGAGAGAGAGAGAGAGAGAGAGAGAGAGAGAGAGAGAGAACAGTACTTCCCCCTCCTGAATCCGATTTTGGGCTATGGCCATTTGGACACATTGAGCTTACAGGCAATTGAGTTAACCATAAAATTCTGCCCAAACAAACGCATTTTCCTTTGAGTACAGCACGTATCAGTTACAAAAATGCAATATAATACAACAGCAAGGATAGCCTCTCTTATAAAGTACAGTACAGTAACACTTGCTCTAATGAACAATTCGGGGAAGGTGTGTCTGTTAGAGATGAGTGGTTAGTAGACCTGCCGGCTTTTCAAAATAAACTCCCCATTATCAGTCATAATTTAGCCAGAGTCATGGCAGATGTTGGGGATTTTCAGATAATGAAACACTACCCCCATCCCACCCCCTCGAGGGGGGGATATAACCACAACAAAAACATATATTGCACTCTATGGCCAACAGAGTATAGACAAAAATAACCCGAAATAGTCTTCCTGATGAAAAGCATTAAATTGTTATGCCAGTAGGGTTAAGTTAGTGGTTTATATCTGGAGATGTGAGGAACATTTTAGATATTAAGCGTTATGCCGTAAGATTAGGTTAACATTATATATCTGGAGATGTGACGAACATTCTAGAAATATCAGCATGTCTGATTTCATTTCTCTCTTAACTTAGTAGTTAGTTCTTGTCATTATTGTTACATGGAGAGACAGAATGACAAATCAGGAAGTGAAGGGGCATTGTGGTGTGGATGTGATAGAAACCGTTTGGAGAAATACATTGAGGTGGCTTGGCCATGTGCAGAGGATGGAGAGCGAGAGACTAACGAGGAGAGTGTATATGTGTGAGGTGGAGGAGGGGGAAGGGGGGGAGGCCAAGGATGAGATGGAGGGATGGGGTGGAGAGGTACATGAGAGAAAGGGGGAATGAGCTGGGAGCAGGACAGTGAAATGGAGGGGGACCGGGCGACATGGAGACGATTTGTTTGTGGCCACCCCTTACGGGATTAAGGCATCTTGCAATAGATAGATAGACAGATTACTGTTACCGTGTATTGTTTATTTAAGTGCATTATTGAGTAGGGAAATATGAATTCTCCCGTAGGCTGTAGGTCTAGAATATGCATTATTGCACAAGAAAATGTGAGTTCTCTCCCAGGCTTTAAAATATCCCGTGCTATTCTGGAGGTAGATTGGGGGGGGGGGTATTTAAAAGGGCCACGCTATCTGCTGGGAGTGAACCAAAGAATTGCGGATCATTAGTTTGTGTGCAACAGTGAGTTGTAGAACCAGAGACAATTAGTGAATGAGAGCCAGTCAGACAGTAAGAGTCAGATAGTCGGTAACGGACAGTCAGTCAGTCAGTCATTAGTCAGTGGTGAATGGACAGTGACAGAGTCAGTGACAGAGTGAGTCAGACACAGTCAGTAAAGGACAGAGTAGTCAGTCAGAGTCAGTCAGTGACAGCCGGACAGTCAGTGATATGAACGAGTAGTAGTGAGTGAGGGAGAGAGGAAAACAAGTGTTTTGCATGTGTACCTCAGCTGTGCTTGGATGTTGAGTGGCCTTTGATTAGCATCCTGACCTGTCCACTCATCAAAGTCAACCCTACAGTGTAACAAATTGATATCAGGAGTAAGGATAACTACTGAGAGGTGGAGATACATGGACAGGCTACCAAAACGGTGGACAATCCTCTGGCAAATATACTTGCAGTGCTGAGAACACATCATGAAGGACAAAAAGATATACTTGCAGTGATGAGAGACACCATGAAGAACAAAAATATCAAAAAGCACGGCAAGATGAACAAAATGATATACATGCAGCGTTGAGGGCACATTATGAAGAGCAAAAAAAAAATATTAAGAACAAAAGAAAAATTGAGAAGCACAGCAACAAAAACAAAAGAAGTATTTAAGATGCACGGCGAGAAAAAGAAAACAAATATCTAGAATAACAAAGACAAGCCCAAGCACAGCATTATGCTAGGCTAGAGGAACAGGTAAGTGGGCAGAGACGGGAGCTTCACCTGCTATGTGGGGAGCTGCAAGATGTGCCTAGGAAAGTGAAGCAACAACGAGAGGTGGTGTACAGCAAGGTAGAGAGAATAAGAGCCCAAGTGAGGGAAGAGATTTCCTGTATTGTGGGGGGTAAAGTAAGAAGTGAAAAACAGGAAGTGAGTAAGAGGGTCAAAGTCCTTGAACAGTGTTTGTTTGACAGTCAACACCCAACACACCCCATAGGTGCTAGTGGCAAGTCCATGGAGGGGGAATGTAAGAATGAGGGAGTAGCATAGCCAGAGGTCGTATCAGAGGGGACTTTGGTGCTGCTGTATGTGGTGGGTCATTGGCAGTTCCCAGAGACTTTCAGTGGTTATGTGGAGTCAAAGGGCACTGCATTGAGCTTAGGGGACCCGTGGATATCAGGATACGACTGGGAGGAAAGGAAGAGAACCCGGGTGTGTGTGTCACCGACATCGAGGACTCCTGCATCCTGGGCTTGGAATACCTGGTGTTCCACCGCTGCCTACTTGACTTCCAGTCAATAAGAATGCAGCTAGGAGGAAGGAGTGTTCCACTGAGGGCTGTGGAGCATGTTGGTCTGCTAGTGACAAGATCGACTACAGGTATCCATCCCTAAGTCAGATATACTGGTGCCCTGCGAGATCAGTGTCACGCTGTGCAATGTCCTGGGATTGGTGGAGCACAGGAGCCATGCTATGACAGAAGAGCGAGTGATGGTGGGCAAAACCTTAATTAACCCAAATGCAGAAGTACCTGTTGTCATAGCTGACTTTTCACTTCGTCCTAGTAAGATACATGGGGTCACAGTTGTGGGGCTCTGCCAGTCAGTCAGGAGTCACCAAGCACTGCATGCAAAAGGAGTACGGCTAAGCCCCAGGAAGAACTATCTGACCACTTTGCCAAGATTGCCCAGTGTCTGGAGAAGCCACAGATGGTGCAGCTGAAGGGGCTCTTGATGAAGTGCACTGATGCATTGTCCACTGGGGACCTGGACCTGGGAAGTGCACTTGGAGTGAAGTCGAGGGCTTGCTGGACACCAGAGATGAAGGGTGGGCCCAGCAATCATTGACAGCACTGGCAATGCAGGTCTTCACGCTGTGCGACCTACGCAGCAGAGGCGACATCGATAGTTCACTAGCATGGAAATATTTCCTGTATACTGTATACTTGTGCATAGGTAGGATTGGGTGGTTGTGTCAGGGGCGGCACAATTTTGAGGGAGGGGCAGTCCTATGCCAGTGGGATTAGGTTAGTAATTTTTATATGAAGATGTGAGGAAAATTCTAGATATTAAGTTGTACTGGTAAGATTAGGTTAGTGACCTATCTCTGGGGATGTGAGGAACATTCTAGAAATTAAGTGTTATGGCTTAAGATTAAGTTATTGCTTTATTTCTGGAGATGTAAGGAACATTCTAAAAACATTAACAACTGTCTGATTTTCCTTCGTTCATATCTTAGAAATCAGTTCTCATCATTATTGTTATTGTGTATTGTTTATTTAAGCGCATTATTATGAGGGGAAATGTGAGTTCTGTCGTAGGTTCTAGGATGTGCACTGTTGCGTGAGAAAATATGAGTTCACTCCTAGGCTGTGAGACATCCTATGCTGTTCTGGAGGTATGATGGGGGGGGGGGATTTTAAGGGACTGCCCAGCCTGTTGGCAGTAAGCTATAGAGCAGCAAACCATTAGTTTGTGTTTGGGCAGCCACCAGTGGCAGTTAGTGAGTGAGATCCAGTCAGATGATTGAGAGTCAGATGGTAATGAACAGACAGTGAGTGAGTCAGACAGTGGTGGATGGACAGTGACAGAGAGAGAGAGTGACAGCGAGTCTGAAAGAGTGACAGTGAGTCAGACAGTGAGAGTCAGACAGTGCAGGGTGGAATATTCAGTCTGAGAGTTAGTCACACTCAGACATTGAATGAACAGTCAGCGAGTAGTGAGTGAGGACGGAAAGAAAATAAATCAGTGTATTGTAAGAGTACCTCAACTGTGCCTGGAAGGAGTAAAACTCTGAAGTGTTGAGCCGACTTTAAAAAACATCCTGGCCGGTCTACGTGTCGTTCTCGACGTATCAACGAACCTTACATTGCGACAATGTTTATAGTATAGTCTACCACAGTAAACGTCGAGTGTACTGTATTACACTGTTACAATGTAGGGTTTGTTGATACATCAAGACCTAAGCATAGACTGGCCAAAAAGTTAATCAAAGCCTACTAGGAGGTGGCGACCATCATCCATTCAGTTGATGTAGTGCAGCCTAATTCTTCCTTCACACTTATCAGTCTTTTCCTATCTCTGCCTCCCTCTCTTCCAATTTTCTGTTCTTTCCTGTCATTTTTTATTACTGTTTTTGCTTTTCAGGTGGTTTTACATTGAGTGACAAGCCTAATGCTTGCCTGGAAGCCAAACAACCATTTATAACACTGGGTGGCAACATATACCAATGCATATGTGGTCTCTGCATACCAACCGGTAAAACGCCTTTGTCGGCGAGATTCAAGCGAAGCCATTTAAATCCCAAAGCACTGAAATGTCTCTTTACACCCCAAGGATACATAGAAAATATTGATGGCTATCTACCTACCAAATTTCATGCCTTTACGACAAACTGTCCCGCCTGTGGCCCTTTTTTGAAGATTTTCGACACGCTGCACTTGGCGCGTATCACGTGCCACGTGCACCGCCGGGGTGTGATGAAACCTGTCAAAAACAAATTTTAAAGATTGCTGCTATCATATGGTGCAAACTACACAGAAATCGACCTTGTGGTTGCTGAGATATAAACCTCTCAAAAACGTTACGATCAGACCGGGCAGGGTTGGGCCGCTCATATGTGAGACAATTCCACCACTTCACGAGAGACTTGCTAGGGCTTCGCACTCACTCGTAACAAGTGGAGTGGCGGAGAGTTAGTGTCCTTCCCCTTAAAACAACTAACTCAAAGACAAACGTCCACTCCCTACGGGATTATTGCGTCTGGCTATATATACATACTGTACGGACAATACAGTATAACTATTGTACAGTACATACAAAGTATACTGGGGAATCCGCAGTTTTCTTCAGTTTCATCTTTTCCAAAGCCTTTCATGCAATTTTTTGAGTATTTTATGAGCGCGTTTTCAATTTCTGATGTTGGTTATTTCTTTAAAAGTGGTGAATTTCGGTTCTATCGTTTAAAAGCGATCTTTGTTTACGATTCCCAAAGGTGCCGAAGAAAGACTGACGTCATCTTGTCCTGCGCCGAAAAGATAGATGTCATCTTAGGAAGCCATTTTTAGCACGATAAAAGCTTTATCAATGCTGATTCATCCAAACCAAAATTTTTTTTAACAACCTAATCCTAACCTAACAGATTTTCCTAACCAAACGAATCCTAACTTAACCCAACCTACCGCTTAAGAATTTCCTTGTTTATCTATGGATCTTCTTCATACTTGAAAATGCACTTTTGCAAACCTTTACAAAATACTGAATCAGTTCAAAAGTATGTAATATTTTTAAAAGTTTAAGAGGAGATCTTATGTCTCCGTGGAGATTGCCGAACGGTTTACTATAGGTACAGTAGTGGGTAATTCATGCTGAAAAAATAGACATTCATTTCTGCAATGAATAAAAGGCCTGCAGTACAAAACTGTCCAGTACATTCGTTCGTTCAAAGATTCTCTGCACCTGTAGTGCAGGCCGGGCCATACATTAGCCCGGTCAGTTGGGTATGGACTGGTTAAAAAACAGTAAGGGGGGAGAACAGGACCTGGGGATTGCCCAGCACACACGTCCTGTCTCCTGGCTGGTTTTGTGGTGTGTGTGTGTCCAGTACATTACGATAACGTATACTACTACTATATACTGTATATGCAATACTGTAGTAATGAAGAAAATTTTGTTGAAGTGTTTAGTGGCGTTGATCCCGTGTGGTTAGTGGCACAGAGGTGGCGATTTTACTTTTTTTTTTTTTTTTTTTTTTCCCTATGTCGACCAGGGGCCGGTACTGTTGATTGGGAGGTGGTGGGAGATTAACATCCATGAGTTCACCTATCCGTGAGGCAACTACAGATGTCCAAATTCATAAATACAAAAAAATAAAATTTCCAAAGAATGTGTCAAAGAGCGGCACCGATTGCATCATGGTACGTGAATTTCCTATCCAGAGTGGCGAGTGCTTTCCCAGATTTAACCTGAGTCATTTAAAGGATGTGTAGAGAATGTGCATAAATAAGTACGGTATACACATTCTATGCACAATAATGCTAGTGTTCTTACCTAATTGTTCTTACCTAATTGTATCTTACAGGAATGAGTCAAGCTCGTACTGTCCCGTATCTTAAACCATTTTTATCGCACATTTCCTTAAATTTATGAATTATTTTTGCACACACTATTTCATTCGGTAGTGCATTCCACTGATCAAATGCCCTATTTCGGAAACTAAATTTCCTTACGTCTTTATCGCCTCTCTATTTATGCAGTTTTTTACAGTGTCCTCTTGCTGATCCTTCACCACAGGTTATGTAGCCTAATCAATTATGTCTGTTTTCTCCTTCCCTGATATGCATTTATATAGCATAATCATGTCTCCTCTTTTCCTTCTCTCCTGTAGTGTTGGCAGATTCAGTTTTTCTAGTCTTTCTTCGTAGCTTAGACCCCTGAAGCTTGGTGCCCATCTTGTAGCGGCCCTCGGAACTTTTTCAATCTTATCTATGTGTTTTTTGAGATAAGGACTCCAGACTACTGACGCATACTCCAGGGATTGGTCTGATGAATGATGTTATGATCTTTCTTAGCATGTCTTCATTTATGTATGTGAATGCTATTCTTGTATTTGTAAGCAGTGTATACTGTATATGTTCCGTACCTTCTCACTGATGTGGTCAGCAGGAGATAGTCTGTTATTGATAATCACACCAAGGTTATTCTCTCTTTCTGGTGTGTGTAGCGTTTTATTTTCTCACATATAATCCCAATCATGTCTTTTTCCACTTTTACCAAACTTGATTACATGACACTTGTCCACATTGAATTCCATTTGCCATGTATTGCTCTATTCATAAAGTTTATTTAATTCTTCTTGTAGCTCTTTACAAGAGTCTGTTTTAGTGATTTTCCTTCGTATTTTTGTATCATCAGCAAGCATATTTAGATAGCTTTCATTTCCAGTGTTGCTACCTATATCATTTATATACACTAAAAACATGATTGGTGCCAGCACTGAGACCTGTGGAACTCTGCTGGTCACTTCCTTCCATGATGAGTAATTTACCCTTAGTACTGTTGTCACTTCTCTTCTTTTGAGGAAATCTTGCATCCAACAATACAGTTTGCCTCGGATTCCTCCTTGATGATACAGTTTCCATAAAAGTCTTTGGTGTGGTACTCTGCCAAATGCTTTCTTGAAACTGAAATAGATACTGTCCACCCATCCTTCTCTTTTCTGTAATGTTTCTGTTACTCTATCATAGAAGCTGAACAGATTAGTAACATATGATTTTCCCTTTCTGAAACCAAATTGTCTTTCTGTTATCATATTGTGTTCTTCTAGATGATTTACCCAAACTTTTCTTATCAGCTTTTTTAATACCTTGCTTACAATACATGGTAGTGATACTGGTCAGTACTTGAGTGGATTTTGTCTGTTCCCATTCTTGAAGAAGGGAACAATGTTTGCTTTCTTCCAAATATCAGGTAGTTTACCTTGTCTCAAGGATTTCTTGAAAATTAAAGATAATGGTTTACTTAACTCCATTGCACATTCATGTAGTACCCAACATAAAACTTCACCAGGACCATTTGCTTTTCCTTCGTCTAATTTACTTGACTCCTCATGTATTTCTTTTTCTGATATTCGTATATCTTGTAATATGTGTGGGCATGCATGTTCCATATCATCCCTCTCAAAATTATTTTGTTCTGTAAAAATTGATTGGAAATTCTTATTTAGTGCTTCACAAATATCCTTCTCTTGTGTATAGGTGATCCCGTCATCCGTAATGGATTGTATTTTATCTTTTACTTTGGTTTTGCTTCTGATGTAGCTGTATAATAGCTTCGGTTGATCATTACTTTTTTTTATGATGTCCTCCTCAAATTGTTTTTGGGCTTCCCTCCTTATTCTTGTATAATCGTTTCTTGCCTGTTTATAGTTGTTATATGCCCTTTCACTATTGTGTCTTCTGCATCTCTTCCAGAACAAATCCCCTTTTTCTTTTGATTTTTTACATTCTGTATTAAACCATTTCTTTATTTTCTTTTCTGCTTCTTTGTGCTGTGGGATGTACTTCTGGACTCCTATTTCATAAAGTTCACAGAATTTTTTATACATAGCATTTAATACTGTTCTCTATGCTTGTTTTCCTAATCTGTTTCAAAGAAATACTTCTTTAGGTCATGGTAGTTTCCCTTTTTATAATTTAGGCTTTTTTGTAACTTTTATTGCTGATGACTATGTCATATGCAATCCTGAAGTTGCAATTTAGTACCGCATGGTCGCTTTTGCCGAATGGAGGGTGATACATTAAATTGTCAATATCGTTTTCTTGCCTAGTAAATATAAGATCTAGCACTGATGGTACATCGAGTCCTCTTTTTCTGGTGCTTTCCCTTACATGTTGCTTTTGGAAAAACTCCTGCACGAGATCCAGGAGCTTTTGGTGGTAACAGTTTTCTTGGCTTATTATATCTAGAGTATTCCAATTTATATTTGTATTAAAATCTCCAGTTAGTATAATTCTTTCCGATTTCTCTTCCATTCTATGTATTAATGCTCTTAAACTCTGAATTGTACTCTCTGCCAGATCCTCATATTCGCCTCTTTCCCATGTGTTTGATCTGGGTGGCATGTATAAATTTGCTACAGTTACTTTCTCTTCAGATGTATTGATCTCTACTTCAATCAGTTCTACTTGTAAGGGTTTATCTAGTTCTATTTCTTTGACTTTTAGATTTTTCTTTGTTAATATTATAATTCCTCCTTTTTTAAGTTCCTATCTCTTCTCCATATATTATATTCCTCTAAGTTTAGGATGTCATTTGATATCCTTGGTGTTAATTTTATTTCAGTTAGGCATATTATATGTGATTCATTTTCTCTGATATAATTATTCATCTCTAATAATTTAGAGACCATTCCATCTACATTTGAGTACATCAACTTCATCATCTTGTTTACATACTTGTCATGACTTTGGTCTACTGCCTTCCTCCTTTTTATTCCCTCCCGTTTATGTACCACTTTCGAACCTGGAGTCTAGTTACTTTGTAAAAAAATGTATTCTTCTCCTCCTTTGATCTTCCCTCGTTCTTTGTTTTTGCTTCCTCCCTCTTTTCTTTTAGTAAGTCCAGTTCCTCTTGAGTTAGGCATCTTTTTATCCATACTTTTTTGAATTCCTCTTTTTCCATGAGTCATTTCATTTTTTAGTATCTCCTCCACAGCGTTTACACTCTGGAAGATTACCTTTATGTGTGTGTGTGGGTGGGTGGGTGGCGTGCGAGCGCGCGTCACGACAAACCACTGATTTATATTTCATGTTCATATTCTGTCCCAGCTTCAGCCTTCAAAGCACATTTTTCATTTTATCTTACCTATGTAATGATTTGGTTTCTTTCTTTCTCTGTTGTCGCGTCTCCTCCATTTTTTGTCTACCTAAACTGGCTTTTAAAAGACAAGCCGTGAAGGCTCATATTGCAGGATGGACCACAGTTCCAGTTATTATTGTCTGAAAATCAAAATGCTGTATCGGTTATTGTTCCTAGTCTGTACATAAAACTCCACTGCCATTGTCGCAATTCAATTAGCTTCACAGATTTCAAGTGGTAGTCAGTCGCCAAGTCTAGCCTACAGGTGACCGATTACTGTTTCTCTCACTCAATAATGTGAACCAAACAATAATAACTATCGATATGTCTATAAACTGAAAAATGCATTTCAATAAGTGATTCGTAACAAGAAAGAAATTTGACAAAATACAAAAGAGAATGCAGAGTATACGAACATACATGTATTGTTTTAACGTTTGTGATAGTAACGTGGTGTTTTATGACCATTTTGTGTTTGTGTTGATTTGATATTTATGACTTCATTTTTTTTTTTTTTTAATCACAGTGTGGAGGTATTCATGACCAGGTGGTAGTGCCTGATATCCATTTGGCAATATTTTTGACTGTAACTATGTTGTGTTTATAACCATGACCACGTGTTTTTTTTTTTTTTTTCGACTATTTGGAGATGATAATGACCATGTGGTGCCACTGATTACCATGAGCGGGTGTTCACCACAGCGTGGTAATATTTATGACATATGGCAATGTTTATAACCATCTGGTGGTGTTTGTGACCTTGTGGTGGTGTCTATGATCACGGGATGGGGTTTGTGACCATGTAGTGGTGTTTATGACCATGACCATGTGGGGAAGTTTATAACCAAGTGCTGATGACTATGACCTGTGATGCTTGTTACCAAATGGTAGTGTTCATGACCCTGAACATGTTGTGGTAATTATGATCTTTTGTGATGCTTTATGGCATGTGGTGGAGTTTATGCCCATTAACTGATGGTTATAACCATGTGGAGTTGTATATGACCATACTATGGTGCCATACTACCATGTAGTGGTGATTAAAACCATGACCCAGTTCTGGTGTTTATGACCAAGACTATGTGGTGGGAGTTTATGACCATGCGACGTTGTGACTACGTGGCAATATTTAATAACATGTGGTGGTGCTTCTGACCATTTGATGTTTTTCTTCTTTCTTTACCTCTTGTGTCGGTAATAATTTGACGATTTTTTTTTTTTTCATGATCCAAAGATGTCCATAAACCTGTATCTCTGTGAGGACACTTTCTGCATTGCTCGGTCTCAAGACAAAATCGTGCCCGGGATAGTTAAGCACACTACCCTCCCTACAGAGCAATAGGGCGAGGTATGTGGATGCGAAAAGAAAGAAAAACGTCATCAAATGGCGACTACTTACCTTTTAGACCTGCAGTTTCGAAATGGTTTTGAGTCCCACGCTAGTGAGGGTGCTGTCATGGGTCGATGTTATCACATGTCGTTTCTTCATACAACCTAATGTCAGCCATTGTGTCTGGCTATCTTAAGCTCAGTACCCTACCTACATAAGAATAGGTGGAGGTGTGTGGATCCGAAAAGAAGGAAAAACGTCATCAAATGGTGGTCACTTATCTTTTTGACCCACAACAGCAAGGGGGAGTTTAAGCCCCACGCAAGTAAGGTTGCTTTCACAGCTTGATGTTATATGTTGTAAGTTTTGAGGGGTTGATCAACTCACCTTTTTCAACTACTGCAGATTCTAACTACAGTACACGCTCAATTATCCACTGTCGCATTATCCAGCCCAGTGCACTATCCAGTGCTTTTTGCTTGGCTCTATTGACAGAATATCCGGCAAAATTATGCAAAATCTAGCTGTGACGGGGAAAGCAATTGGCCCTCTGGCTCAGACTCAAGACCCAGTCGGTGGTCGGGCACCCTACAACGCACCAGCTAGTCACAGTGCATTGCATGAGTGGACCACCCGGCACGCCGAGCCTACCATCGCTCTCTCAGTCTCTCCCATGGATGCCTTGCAGTGAAGACTTGTCAGTTAGCTCTGCTACTGTGACCCACCTGGTGGCTAAACCTTAGTTCAGTGATTTAGCCTGTGGCCTTTCATGCCTTGCTCATTACTGTAGTGCTGTGACTGACATTGTAGCCCCTCAGTGCTCTCTGCCCTACTGCTCTGACTACTGTATAGTGAGGATGTATCAGTGCATATCTACTCTCAATCAATGCCAACACGAGGTGATTACAGTATGATTATGATATGTATTGTATTACTGTACTATATGTAAAGTATTGTAGTTTATGTATTGTATGTTATGCTTAATTTTAATAGTTTTCTCAAGGGAAAGTTTTCAGGATATAGGATCGAAACAGATAGTAGCATGTTATCTGGCTCAACGCCGAATGGATAGCCGATTTGGGGTAGCCTATACTATGCAATATCTGGCGTTCAGCAGTATCCAGTGTAGGGGTTGGCTGATTTACGTAGGGTAATTGAGAGCTTACTTAACTGTTTTTTTTTTTTTTGGGGGGGGGGCGGATATCATCCAAACGCCCAGGGCCATGGTCATTATGCCAGATTTATTATTTTTCAGTATTTTTACATTATCCATTTTTATTTTAAAAAATATTCTGTCAAGTTGTTTCTCACAAACTTTATCAGTAACAATTTTCATTATATATAGGCCTATATATATATATATTGGAGAAGCACTCATTACTCGCGTGTGTACAAATGATTTTTACGCTCCTGGCCGGGAATCGCACCCGAGACTTGTAGATTAAAGCCAGACGCTGTTACCACTACACCATGGCGTGATAAAAGCAAAACTACCTGAATTCTATGACGAACCAGGTAAATCTGTTATGGGAAGATATATTTCAGTCTCAACACATCAGGATTATTGCTTAGACCCCGCAACTCAGCAAGGGACAGAGCAGTATTAATGTAACTCAGCCAGAACTCGAGAGTATATGTTGAAGACGCACACATTTTACGCGTGTGTACACATTTTTTACGCGAGGAGCGTAGAAAAAAATTTCTACACACGAGTGTAATGTGTGTCTCTCCAACATATAGTAACGTTCGTGTTCTGGCTGGGTTAGATTAAAACTTCTCTGTCACTTGCCGAGATGCAGGGGCTAAGCAATAGTCGTCATGTGTTGAGATTGAAATGTATCTTCTCATAATGGATTTACCTGGTTCGTTATAGAGTTTAAGTAGCTGAACTTTTATCACGACATGGTGTAGTCATAACAGTGCCTGACTTTCATCTACAAGTCTCGGCTTCGATTCCCGGCCAGGAGCGTAAAATATATATATATATATATATATATATATATATATATGCAAACTAACCACAGGAGAAATGAAAGGAGCGAGAGTGAGTACTTTCGTATATTACATCTTCAGACAGAGTGAGACAGAAACGTAAAGGGTAGAGGTCTTCTATGCACACCCGCAGCAGGTAGTGGCACACAGAACAATGGATGACCTGAATTTTTACCTGCGGCTTAACTTAGGGTCACCTGCAGCAGGGAGTGGAACACAACAAAGGATGACCTGAATCTAAAAAATGCACGTGACAAAGAAGGAGGGAGTAGGAGGGGAGGAAAGGGGAGTGGGAGGGAGGGAGAAGGGGAGAAGGGAGAGGGAGGAGGGGATAAATACTGCTGCTTAACTTAAGACCTAGAGGATTAATGTTTGGTGTGTCCCACACAGGTGTGACTACACCACAAGGAGATGACAGGGAACAATCACGTGTTAGTCTGGGGGATACTGCTTTAAAATTAATTCAGTTAACAATTTATCACACTTAAAATGACCATAGCTCATGTTTACATTCTTTTCATATGTGCCAGAAATTAGACAAGATTCTATTACATTTCTTTCATCTAAGCTTTTTGATCTTGCTCCCCTTTCCTCCCCTCTACTCCCTCT
The DNA here is from genome assembly GCF_032717465.1 of Coenobita brevimanus. NCBI lineage: Eukaryota > Metazoa > Arthropoda > Malacostraca > Decapoda > Coenobitidae > Coenobita > Coenobita brevimanus. The sequence continues at coordinate 17,971,336 of NC_137064.1, read as the reverse complement.
TCGTTTGTCACGTGCATTTTTTAGATTCAGGTCATCCTTTGTTGTGTTCCACACCCTGCTGCAGGTGACTCTAAGTTAAGCTGCAGGTAAAAATTCAGGTCATCCATTGTTCTGTGTGCCACTACCTGCTGCGGGTGTGCATAAAAGACCTCTACCCTTTACGTTTCTGTCTCACTCTGTCTGAAGATGTAATATACGAAAGTACTCACTGTCGCTCCTTTCATTTCTCCTGTGGTTAGTTTGCATACATATCTTCACGGTGAAGTCTGCATATATATATATATATATATATATATATATATATATATATGTGTGTGTGTGTGTGTGTGTGGGTGGGTGTGGGTGTGTGTGGGTGTGTGGGTGTGTCTGTGTTCTAATTGTATCTTTACAGGAATGAATCAAGCTCGTACTGTCCCGTGTATTAAACCCTTTTTATCATACATATCCTTGAATTTATGACTAGTTTTGGCACACGCTATTTCATTCGGTAGTACATTCCACTGATCAATTGCCCTATCTGGGAAACTGAGTTTCCTTTCGTCTTTATCACAACTCTTTTTATGCATTTTTTTTTTTTTTTTTTTTTTTTTTGCAATGTCCCCTTGCTGATGCTTCACCATATGATTTATATTCATTTATGTCTACTTTCTCTTTCCCTGAAATGCACTTATATAGCATAATCATGTCTCCTCTTCTCCTTTCCAGCAGCGTTGGTAGAATCAATCTTTCTAGTTTTTCTCCATACCTTAGATCCTTTAAGCTTGTTCTTTTTCAATCTTATCTATGTGTTTTCTGAGATGAGGATTCCAGACTACTGATGCATTCTCCTAGGTTGGTCTAATGAATGTTGTTATTATCTTCCTCAGCATGTCTTCATTTATATATGTGAATGCTATTCTTGTATTAACAAGCAATGTATACAAGTTGCGTACCTTCTCACTGATGTGATCATCTGGAGATAGTCTGTTATTGATAATTACTCCTAGGTCCTTCTCCTTTTCTGATATGTGTAGGGTCGATCTTCCTAACTTATTATCCCAATCTGGTCTTTTCTCACTTTTACCAACTTTAATTACATGACACTTATCCACATTAAATTCCATTTGTCATTTATTGCTCCATGCATGAAGCTTGTTCAATTCCTCTTGCAGCTCTTTGCAAGAATGTATGTTAGTAATTTCCCTTTGAATTTTTTCATCATCTGCAAACATATTTCGTAGTGTCCATTACCAGTGTTACTGTCTGTCATTTATATATACTAAAAACATAAGTGGTGCCAGCACTGAGCCCTGTGGCACTCAGCTAGTCACTTCCCTCCATGATGAGTAATTTCCCCTTAATATTGTTCTCATTTCCCTTTTTCTGAGAAAATCCTGCTTCCAACAATACAGATTGCCTTAGATACCTCCTTGATGATAGTTTCCATAAAGGTCTTTGGTGCGGTACTCTGTCAAATGCTTTCTTAAAATCTAAATAGATATTGGCCACCCATCCTTCTCTTTTCTGTTATGATTCTGTAATTTTATCGTAATAGCTTAAAAGATTAGTAACACATGATTTTCCCTTCCTAAAACCGAACTGCCTCTCTGTTATCATACCTTGTTCTTCTAGATGTTTTACCCAAACTTCCCTTATCAACTTTTCTACTAACTTGCAACACTGGTCAGTGATACTGGTCGATAGTTGAGCGGATCCTGTCTCTTCCCTTTCTAAAGCCGGGGAACAATGTTTGCTTTCTTCCAAATATCAGGTAGTTTACCTTGACCTAAGGATTCCTTAAATATTAAATACAATTGTCTGCTTAGCTCTTCTGCACATTCATGCAACACCCAACCTGATATTCCGTCAGGACCATTTACTTTTCTCTTGTCCAATTTACGTAACTCCTCCTGTACTTATTTTTCTGATATTTGCATATCTGGTAATACATGCGGGCATGCATATTCCATATCATCTCTCTCAAAATTTCTATCTTTTGTAAAAACTGACAAAGTTTTTATTTACAAATATCTTATTTACAAATATCTTTCTCTTGTGTATAGATGATCCCCTCATCCGTAATGGACTATATTTTTTCTTTAACTCTGGTTTTACTTCAGATGTAGCTGTAAAAAAGCTTAGGTTGATCACTACTTTTATTTACAATGTCCTCCTCAAACTGTCTCTGAGCCTCCCTCCTTATCTTTGTATAATCATTTCTTGCCTGTTTATAGTTGTTATATGCCCTCTCACTATTGTGTCTTCTGTATCTATTCCACAGCAAGTCTCTTTTTTCTTTTGCTTTTTTACACTCTGTATTAAACCATTTCTTTATTTTCATCTCTGTTGCATTGTGCTATGGGATGTAATTTTGGACTCCTGTTTCATAAAGATCACAGAATTTTCTATATATAATATTTAAATTTTGTCCTCTAATTTTTTTTTCCCAATCTATTTCTAGGAAGTACTTCTTCAGGTCATTGCCCTTTTTGTAATTTAGACTCTTTTTGTAACTCTCATTGCTGGTAACGCCATATGCAATCTAGAAGGCACAATTTAATACTACATCGTCGCTTTTGCCGAATGGGGGGTGATATATTGTCAAATCATTTTCTTGCCTGGTAAATATAAGATCTGGTACGGATGGATCATCAAGTCCTCTTTTTGGTGTTTTCCATTACATGCTGTGTTAGGAAGAACTCCTGCACAAGATCTAAGAGCTTTTGGTCCCAACTGCTTTCATGGCTTTTTACATTTAAAGCATTCCAATTTATATTTGAATTGAAGTCTCCAGTTAGTACAATTCTTTCAGATTTCTCTTCCATTCTATATAATAATGTTCTTAAACTCTGAATTGTACTTTCTGACAGGTCTTCATATTCGCCTCTTTCCCAGGTGTTTCTTTTAGGTGTCATGTATAAATTTGCCACAGTTAAGTTCCCTTCATATGTGTTAATTTCCAGCGCAATCAGTTCTACTTGCAAGGGTATATCTAGTTTAATTTCTTTGACATCCAGATTTTTCTTTGTTAAGATTATAGTACTTCCTGCCTTTCTTAAATTTCTGTCTCTTCTCCATATATTGTATTTCTCTAATTTTAGGGTATCGTTTGATATATTTGGGGTTAATTTTGTTTCAGTTAGGCAGATAATGTGTGGTTCCTTTTCCCCGATATAGTCTTCTATTTCTAATAATTTAGACACCATTCCATCTACATTTGCGTACATCAACCTAACCATCTTATTTACATACTAGCCATGACTTAAGTCTTTTGCCTTCCTCCTTTCTGTTCCCTGTTGGTTATGTACCACTTTCTTACCTGCAGTCCAATTACTTTGTAAAAAAAAAAAAGTACTCTCCTCTTCTTCTGATCTTCCCTCGTTCTTTGTTTTTGCCTCCTCCCTCTTCTCTTTTAGTATTCCCAGTTCCTCCTGGGTTAGGCATCTTTTTATCCACACTTTTTTAAATTCCTCTTTTTCCATGAGTTTATTTGCATTTTTCAGTATTGCCTCCACAGTGTTCACACTCTGGAAGGTTACTTTCAGGGTCCTTATTTCTCTCATATCTCCCTAGCCTTTTGTGTTCCTCGATGTCTTTATTGCAGATTTCCTCCGATACTTCCTGCAATATGCTCATTATATTTGCCATCTTTTTGTCTCTTGAAATTTTTTTTTCTTCCTCTTCTATGCCGGCAATTACTATAGATTTATTGATATCTGCAGAATGTTTGACCAATTTGGGGTTATTTTGGAGTATTTTCTTCACTTCTTTTCTAATGCTTTTTTCTTCAACTCTTGTTTCTAAGTCTTTCCTAACTTTCACCATTTCAGCATACGTAGTTTCTACATCATCTTTATAACTTTGCATCACTTCATTCACCTGGGTTAACTTCTCTTCATTATCATTATTTTGGTCTATCAGACTACTTGCTTGCCTAACAGTCTCTGTATCATTTTTGAATTCCTCCATATTACTCTCATGGTTAACAACCGTTCTTGCCATTTCGGTGATGTTCCTTTTAAGTGAACCTACCTTAACCGTCAGCTCATCTCTTGTTGTCTCTTTCCTGCTTAATTCCTTTACTAATTTTTCATTTTCTTCCTTCTGCATACGCAATTGTTTCTTAATGCCATCTATTTCACTTTGAAATGCTCTTTCCAATCTGTTCACCCTTTCTACTGATTTATTGAATGTTTCCATTTCGACTAGTTCCTGGTAGAAATCTAAGTCTACTAGTACCAAATCGGATCACTTCCACCTAAAACGGGTCCAAACTGGCGCAGGGGGTGGAGCATCGGAGTGACGTCAGCTTGCACGAAACGCAAGTTCAGTTGACGCCTGACCGTGGTGGTGAGTGGATGTATGCTACATTTTCCAGATCATGACACATTTTCAGTCCGAAGTGAGGGAAGGGACTGAAATGTGTGAGGGAAGGCGTAAGGGTGTGAGGGAACCTGCTGATATGTTATACGGTTAAATGAGTCCGCACTTCTTCCCCTTCTTCGTTTTCCCTTACTATAAATGTTTAATTTGAGTGTACCCTTTTATACATTTTCTGTTACTTAAGTCAACTGACGTCACACACAAGCCACGCCTCCCTGCGCCCTGAGGGAAAGTGAACAGACTTGGTATTAGGAGACTTAAGTAGAAATCATCCTGATTTCTATCCATTTCTCTTTTCCCAGCTCCTTCCATATTTACTTCATTTAATATGGTGGTCCTTTTGTTGTTAATATTAAGAAAAGAAAATGTTTTTACTTACAATTTGTGCATCTTAACTCGCCTGTGGTGCCGTATGGTAGTCGAAACAGCTGAGTTCTGTGACTTGATCAACACATTCCTGCACTAACAAGTTATGTTCCGTTATTTGGGCAACATTTTGCTTAGACTTGCTCTAATATTTTAAATACGATTTAGGTAAACCCTGTACAGGGCTTGACTCATACAAAGATACTTTTTAGGTATAGCAAGTTGTATCGAGTGTTCAACTTGGAGCGAGCTGATAGACGTGTTTACTCTCTGACGCCTCTTGTGTGTGTGTAAATGAAAACTACAATAGTGTTCAAAAGCAGTGTTCCATATACGCTAACTGTCGATTATAATTAAGAAAATTTAAACACGGAGTTGCAAGATACGTATATATGTACAAAAATTAAAAATCTCGCCCAACAAAACACCGTGGATTGAGTGCTCAGTAATTCTCAATATTGACATTTGCACTCATCACCTTGGCACTGTCAAGAGATGCATGTGGTTTAATACAGGGGACATCAGTATAAGGAACATAAATCAGAAGCAGGAATCATTTCAAATACCGGTACATCAACTGACAACCCTAATTAAATAATACAATATATACACGTACACCATCAATAAACAAACCATCCCAACACAGTACAAAAAGTCACATCACTTTGATCATTCAAGTCTCCCTCAAGGAAACCATCAATTTATCAAGTCAAAACAAGAGTCGCACACACACCACAAAGCCAGCCAGGAGACAGGGCGTGTGTGCTGGGCTATCCCCAGGTCCTGTCCTCCCCCCTTACTGTTTTTTAACCAGCCCATACCCCACTGATCGGGCTAATGTATGACCCGGCCTGCACTATAGGTGCAGGGAATCTTTAAACAAACGAACGAAACAAGAGTCGCATCACCTAGAATAGCGGAAAGGGAGAAGGGGACGTCTGCGCTACAGTACTCTATTTGTGACTCCCGTTCACGAATAAATTGCCCACGGTGCAGGATGATATGACCGATTATAACACTGCATCACAGATGTTAGTGTAGTGGAAATAGTCACCCAGTATATAGTTTCATATAAGCTAGCAGAGTGTAGTTCGACCATAAGCGTGCCAACACTCTCTATTCCAGGCGACTGGGACAATTGGCAGTATTCCCTGCTATTGTTCAAATACGACAGTGATCAGGCAACTAGATCAGAGTGAATGACTTTTTGCACGAATGCAGCTTATTAATGATGCTGCCCTAGATCTCAATAGAGTCAGTAGTTCAAGAAGCAATTTCGTGAAGGGCTGACCCAGAATCTAAAAATATGACAAATGAGTCATGTCGGGAATTTAGAACATAGTCTAATAATTAGTCTGTGGCTTTATCAGTGACAAAAAGTTCAGAAGAAAACAGATGTGTAAGTCAGCAACCAGAACATTATACATATATATATATATATATATATATATATATATATATATATATATATATATATATATATGATACTAAAACATTTCAACAAGTTTTTATTTTATTATGTAAAAGGTTTCACGTTATACTGATGAAATCGTATGACAGTAGAGGTAACACAGCAGTAACCCTAGGAGTTTTGGAGGTCATTAATATTGTTTGAAACTTCTCAGCGATATGGTCTCCTAAATATTTAATAATTCTCTCCGAACTAATGAAATAAGGCCATAAATTTTTTAACTGAGATAACCTATAAATCTCGGGAAACGACTTTATTGCGAGTACTGTCAAATGATTTTATTCGTCACAGTGCAATCCCCGTAGTCCAACAGCTAAGCAACTACTTGTTGCGAGCGAGCGATGTTTACTCCCAGTTAGGTTAGGAAGTGAGCGGCCCACCCCGACCAAACCGTCATGCTGAGCAGAAGCTACGAACTTTACTATGTGAATGGGAACTGAAATTAGAATTTTAATGATACGTTCATTCAATTAATTTTTATCAACTAAACATTCATCCATAAAGGAGTAGAAATGTCTCAGAATCTCAAGTTTTCCAAGGGTGTTTGTCTCTAATCGGTGTGTGTGTGTGTGTGTGGTGTGTGTGTGTGTGTGTGTGTGTGTGTGTGTGTGTGTGTGTGTGTGTTCTTACCTAATTCTTACCTGATTGTGCCTTTACAGGAATGAGTCAAGCTCGTACTGTCCCGTGAATTAAACCATTTTTATTATACATATCCTTAAATTTATGAACAGTTTTGGCACATTATTTCATTCGGTTCTGCATTCCACTGATCAAGTGCCCTATTTGGGAAAATGAATTTTCTTTCGCCTTTATCACATCTCTTTTTATGTAGTTTTTTGCAGTGTCCTCTTGCTGATGCTTCACCATAGGTTATATTCATTTATATATATTTTCTCTTTCCCTGAGATGCATTAATTCAGCATAATCATGACTCCTCTTTTCCTTCTCTCCTGTAGTATTGGTAAATTCAGTTTTTCTTGTCTTTCTTCGTAGCTTAGATCCGTTAAGCTTGGTACTCATCTTGTAGCTGCCCTTTTGTACTTTTTCAATCTTATCTATGTGTTTTTTGAGATGAGGATTCCAGACTACTGTGCATACTCCAGGGTTGGTCTGATGAAAGATGTTATCTTCCTCAACATGTCTTCATTTATTTATGTGAAAGCTATTCTTATATTAGCAAGCAATGTATACACGTTACGTACAGTACCTTCTCACTGATGTGATCATCTGGAGATAGTCTGTTATTGATAATCACTCCTAGGTCCTTCTCCCTTTCTGATGTGTGTAGCGTTGATCATCCTAATTTATAATCCCAATCTGGTCTTTTACCACTTTTATCAAACTTAATTACATGACACTAGTCCACATTAAAGTCCGTTTGCCATTAATTGCTCTATTCATGAAGTTTATCTAATTCTTCTTGTAGCTCTATGCAAGAATCTTTGTTAATAATTTTCTTTGTATTTTTGCATCATCCACAAACATATTTAGATAGCTTCCATTTCCAAAGTTACTGCCTATGTCATTTATATATATGCTAAAAATATAATTGGTGCCACCACCGAGCCGTATGTAACTCCGCTAGTCACTTCCCTCCATGAGTAATTTCCTCATAGTAGTGATCTCATTTCCCTTTTTCTGAGAAAATCTTGCATCAAGCAATACAGATTACCTTGGATACCTTCTTGCTTGTCCAGATTCCATAAAAGTCTTTGGTGTAGTACTCTGTCAAATGCTTTCTTGAAATCTAAACAGATACTGTTTACTCATCCTTCTCTTTACTGTAATGCTTCTGTAACTCTGTCACAGTAGCTTAATAGACTAGTAACACATAGTGTTCCATGTCTAAAACCAAACTGCCTTTCTGTTATCATACTGTGTTCTAGGTGGTTTACCCAAACTTTTCTTATCAGCTTTTCTAGTATTTTACATGCAACGCTGTTCAGTAATATTGGTTGGTAGTTGATTGGATTCTGTCTATTCCCTTTCTTGAGTAGGGGAACAATGTTTGGTTTCTTCCAAATATCAGGTAGTTTACCTTGACCTAAGGAATCCTTGAATATTAAATACAATGGTCTGCTTAACTCTTCTGCACATTCATGTAGCACCGAACCTGAAATTTTGTCAGGGCCATTTGGTTTTGCTTTGTCTAATTTACTTAACGCTTCCTGTAACTCTTTTTCTAATGTTTGTATATCTGGTAATACGGGTTTGCATGCATGTTCCATATCATCTCTTTCAAAATTATTATAAAATATTATCAGCCATAATAAAATATTATATTATCAGTTACAAAAATTGATTGTAAGTTTTTATTTAGTGCTTCACAATATCTTTCCCTTGTGTATTGACGATCCCCTCATCCGTAATGGACTGTATTTTATCTTTAACTTTGGTTTTGCTTCGGGTTAAGCTGTAAAATAGCTTAGGCTGATCACTACTTTTATTTATAATGTCTTCTTTAAACTGTCTTCGAGCTGTAGTGCTGTAGGTTAAGATATACTATAAATGTAATCTAAATATAAGATGGGTGTAATTTAGTAATTAAGAACAATTTAGTATAAGGGTGAATAAGTGTAAACTACTATAAGTGTAATATAAGTATAGTATAAGTGTGATTTCTTGTACTGTTGAGTTAAGGTAGTAGGTAAACAACTATGCATTATGCAATTTGCATTAAGTATTGCATCAGCCGATCAAACCTACCCTCCTCCCTTCACTCCCCCCCTCCTTCATAAAACATGCTGGTAACTAAAGTTTGACGAATATTTAAATAAGCAGAGTTTTCAAAGATATCTTTCGGTCCTAATCCATTTCAATGATAGAAACATTAATTGAGAATAATCAGAAAGGGAGAAGCAGTTCATAATGGCCTATGTGATGTTAATCTCGAATTTCCGATCGTTGTGCGTACCACCAAGCCAATCTTAACCAACAAAATAATGTCCGAACATCCTGACAAAAACTTAACCTTAAGTTATGAGATCAGAATCGACAGTATTCAAATTTTCACCATCATTGTATAATCTTTGTGAGATACTACAAATTGTAAAAGGGTCAATCCCAAAGTAAGAGATACGAGACAGGGTTGTTAAGGAATGACAGTAACTGGGGAGTTGACATCTTCAGATGCAATGGGACCAGTTCTCCTAGCTTATTGAGAGCAGGGCATGCTTTGTGCGCGTGAGTATACAACCAGCCCCCGTCCTATTCACAGGTTAGTGATAGACTCCCTTATATATTCTCCCCCGTTTACTTTTACATTGTGAGTTGTGGGGAATAGAATGATTAATAGTTGTGTTTAATAACGAAATTCTAGTGTGACTCTACAATCAGCCCCCATCCTATTCACAGATTAATCTTGGCACCAACAAAGTTCTTGTCTGCGTGCGACGTCATCACACCTCACACACTTTACACTCCCCTCCTTTTCCCTCCTTTATTTTGCTTTAGGTCAGAATCTAGACATAGCTATTGTTATAATAGACTGAGAAGTTTTCTATATTGTAATTCATGAGTGGAATAGTGTAGCCAGAGTGGATTTAACTGTTAAAACCTTACTCTCTAGTCCTCAGAAGTTTGAAATCATTAAGTCGGTTGTAACTTTTAAACCTTTTGTTGGTAATTCATGAATGTAATAAAGTAATCAGAGTGGATCTAACTGTATAAATTCACTCTCTGGTTCTCAGAAATTTATAAACATTAAGTCACTGGTAACTTTTATTTATTTTTTGTTGGTAACTGAGTTGAATGGTTATGAATGTGTCACATTATTAGTAACAGAGTGGAAATTCATATTTTTAGTATCAACCCCCCCTGAGTCCACCAGTGACCAAGGATGACAACACCTGATTTAACCAACAGGCCATTCTAATTAAAGCATTATTAGGTGCAATAGTAATCAGAGAAGTTAGCATATAGAATTTTTGAACATTTGAGACATAATTAACCCCTTAACAACAGGGTGTCACTTTCGTGAGGCTTGGGAGCAAGGGATCATACCTTGGGGCGTCACTTTTGTGATTCTGTGTTATTTTGAATTCGTCCGGGCTTTCAAGTGGTGGCTTGTATCATCTATCAGTACTGCCAATGTCCAACACTAGTCAGCACTCCTAATCTCATCTGTACTCCCATCCATTGTTGACAATTTAGCCATTTCTCCCCGTTCTTGACTCCCCTCCCTACCTCCCCTCCATTACTCTCTCCTCTCGCCTGCCCAGCCGTGCTACACTAAGTAAATCTTCCCTGGAATTTTCCACTGATTTCATCCATTGAAATAAGCCCTATGCCCTATCCTTACACCAAATAATATATACAAAAAAGAAATAAGGTAAGTGAGAGTGCCATACACCTGGAATTGGCTAATTATCACCTGACAACACCTCACGTGCACTCGTTCGCTAATTTTCGCTGTTTATTTCCCCTTGAAATATGCCGTATAATCTATTCTCATAATAAAAATATATATAAGAAAGGAAGGGAGAAGCCTAAGTGATATTTACATTCACAAGGAACTACCTAATTACTGCAGGCCACCACACTGTATTCTATGCTAAGTAAATCTTCCCTGGAATTTTCCACTGATTTCATCCATTGAAATAACCCCTATGCCCTATTCTTATACTAAATAATATAAATAAAAAAATAAGGTAATTGATAGTGCCATACACCTGGAATTGGCTAATTATCACCTGACAACACCTCACGTGCACTTGTTTGCTAATTTTCGCTGTTTATTTCCCCTTGAAATATGCCGTATAATCTATTCTCGTAGTAAAAATATATATAAGGAGGGAAGGGAGAAACCTAAGTGACATTTACATTCACCTGGAACTATCTAATTTATTATGTATTGTCTAGATTTCCTGCCAATCATTTCATAGCTATATATTAGCAGCTGTCACAAGGCTGATGTTGGCAGTATTGCACTCCCCCTAGCCAGGCCACTAGTATCAGTTTACTGTCGTCTTTCAAGGTGAAAGTACGTTGGATTTGCGCCTGTCAAATTCCGCTGCTTTTTAGCCCCATGCAAAGGGCCCTGTGACCTCTGCCCCCTACTAAACCTCGAGTGGAAAGAGGTAAAGGGCTGACAAATGATAGAGAGTGACTACGATCTTTCTGGTGAGTAAAAGAGTTCAAGTGGAAATGTAAATACTGTAATGTGTAAATAATGTGTAAACAGTAAGTGAAAGCAATGAATGTAAATATAAGTGAACAGTGGAAAATAGTTTTATAAGTTACTGCAAGTGACAGTCCCTAACACAGTGCAAATAAAATAGAAATGTAAAAAATGTAAATAAAATAAAAATGTAAATAGAAATGTAAATGAGTAGTATTATAAGAATACAAGTATATATACTAGGAGTAATGAAAGTGAAAGTTTCACTCTAGCATGCATGAATACTATAAGTTATGAGAGTGAAGGTGAAAGTGACATTCACTCTCAACGCTAGTATACAAGAAGAGAAAGTGAATGCTACGTATTTTACTGAAAGAGAAATTGAATGCCTACAATGACAATAAACTACTATTGCTGAAGGAAACTTATGGATAAAGACTGTAGATATATATATGGGTTATATAGTAATAGAAATATAAAGTGTTAGGAGTTTTATGAATAATAAATGACAGAACACCAGCGGCGAACGATCGCAAGTGGGAAGGTCAAACGCCCTCGTAATTTTCATTGCATTCACAGTGTTTTTTTTTTTTTTTTGGAGTATGGATTCCAAACAATTTGAGAATCATAGAATAGTGTTTCTAGTGATAATATCAGGCTGTGGTAATCATATTACGGTTTGTCGGGAAGTGTAAAGTGGAGACTTCATTACCCAACTTCAGAGATCTCCACAAGTCCTACGGTACTCGACGAAGGCTCAACAAACATCCCAGGAGAAAGCTGAAGGTATGTGCCATATGCATATTTAATTTGAATATTCTAGGACTAATAACTGATTTTTGGCAAATATTTTTAGAGAGCTCAAATATGCCCAAGGAAGCCGCAAGTCAAAGCAAAAAAGCCCGCGGTTTAGGGGTTAAAAGAATGTAACACCTTATTTCGAATTTTTCCCAACCACCTTCTCTAATAAGCATGAAATGGGAGGCCCGCAAGGTGTACTACGGAGACTATGGATACTTAAATCCGAGCCAGCCTAAATCCACGCTACCCTCATTCAGTGGAAATCGAGCCTAACTGTTTGAACACACTTTCATTAATTAATCTGTATCTATTACGGAGTAAGGAATTAAACCACACTGGTTAGTTTTGAATTTCACACTCAGAACAGGTTTGCTTTTTCGATGGCGGCCACGTTGGTAAATTCAAGGTCATTACACTGGTGCTTTAGCCGAAAAGAAGATCACTCTACCCTCCCCCCATTTTCTCCATAGTCTTTAGTAAATTCAGAGCATTACACTGGTGGCCAGTGGTGTTATCTAAGTTGTTTCTGCAATTCATAGGTGACTTACAACAATTCCTGAGCATCACACTGGTAATATTAAGTGACGATACCCCCTTAAAGTTCAGACCATTACACTGGTGGTTAGCAGTGACATATAAATAAAAGAATTCCCAGCATTACACTGGTGGCAGTGGTGGGATAGAGTATTCCTCATTACCATGGTACACTAGAGGCTCGCCTAATCTTGTTAGGGAAACAGTCCCAGGTATCATGCTTAAACCATCCCTAGTGGGCCATAGCCAGATTCCTCGACCATTGGAGATCTCGGATGTAGAATTGAGAATATATCGAGCCCCTGGAACAAGATCAAAAACATTTTTTCAGATAAACGAATGAACAGGGTGCTAGAATGGAAACATGAGCTGTGTATACTCTGGTTAGGGAGTAATGATATCAAGCAAAATACAACCCCAGGTCGAGTAGTGAATAATATCTAGCAAGTAGTATGGGCTATAGAGAGCAACTGTGAGGCCGTAGTTTGCATTTGCCTGATAGAACCTAAGTCTTACTCGGGAAATTATCAAATATCTCTCACCACCTACAGAACAGTTCAGAATGCGGTCAGTAACAAAACATAGCATACGATGAGGAACCAAGTAATCCACATTAACACGGCATATTATGTGGAAGCTCTGGCAGATGGGATACACTGGACGGATGAAGGCAGAAGTAGTGTGGAAGATCAACTGTTGACTGTAATCAGGGGACACGTGGCAAGACAGGATGCAGAGACTGAAGATGAATGGGAATAAGCCATAAGTGACGGAAGATTCTCTCATACAATGAAGTTGCAGGGAGTGCTGATTCCCCCCATTATTGTCGAATGTAGTTTCTCCCCTTCCTCTTTTCATTATGAGTAGACACGGTACTACCAGTTATAGACCTAAGCCTGAGGAAAGGGAGGATGAGCGATTGGTTAGGGATAGAATAGCGAGAGAACTAGAAGAGATAGGGACACCATTACCCCTTGCAAACCCTTTTCAACCATTTCATTCAATCCCTCACTCATTCACGAGATTGAAGGAAAACGGTCTCAATAAGCCCTGGGATATTCCAATTCTAGAACTCCACCAGCTCAAGGACTCAATGCAATGGCCAGATCAGAAATGTTCTTCGAGCTAGTGGAGCAATGTGGCCCTAATGATTTCATCCGTATGCAAATTGCTGAGAGTAGGGTTGGTTTGGAGTTAGCCATATTCATACACAACCATCAAAGGAACCATCGAGCAGACTCCTGGCTAACACTTAAACATCTCCTTAGGACAAAGTTTCCAATAGAAATCAGTGTCGATCGAGTGTGGCAGGAGTTGGAGTCGATGAGCTATGACTGGGGAGAGTCACTCCAGGCTTTCACCCATAGATTCATTTGTCAACATGCAGTAATCGAGTCAAAGTTCCTATCTATCTATCTATCTATTGCCAGATGCCTCAATCCCGTTTGGGGTGGCCACAAACAAATCGCCTCCAAGTCGCCCTGTCCCCCGCCATTTCACTGCCCTGCTCCCAACTCACACCCCCCTCTCTTATATACCTCTCCACCCCATCCCTCCATCTCATCGTCGGCCTCCCCCTCCCTCGTCCCCCCTCCACCTCACTCACATACACTCTCTTCGTCAGTCTTTCACCCTCCATCCTCTCCACATGGCCAAACCACCTCAGTGTGTTCCTCATAACGCTTCCTATCACATCCACATCAACACCACAACGCTCCTTTATATCCTCATTCGCCAGCCTGTCTCTCCATTTGACTCCACAGGCTCCTCTTAAATAACTCATTTCCACTGCTCTCACTCTTGACTCGTGTCCTTCCAACAACGTCCAAGCTTCACTTCCGTACGTTAGAGTTGGTATCACAATACTGTCATGTAGTAACTTTTTCACTTCCATGCTCACTTCCTTGTTTCTTATCACTGCTTTCAAAGAACCAGCTATCTTTCTTCCCTGCTGTACCCTTTCAAGCACTTCACCCTCCAAACCTCCATCCTTACTCATCACACTACCCAGTTACTTAAACATACTCACATTTTCCAATTCCTCACCATCCAACCTCGCTGTATATTCATTGACTTCATCTCTCTCAAAGACCATCACTTTACTCTTCCCTACATTCACCTTTAGATTCCGTTTCTTACACACTCTCTCAAACTCATCCACCAAGCCTTGGAGCTCCCCTTCGTCTTCACTCAACAACACAGTATCATCTGCAAACAACAGTACAGGGAGTTTCCAAACACTATCCTCTCTCACCAGGGCCACTCCAACATCCACTACCCTACCTTGTACCTCTTTTATTACCCCATCCATGTACAGATTGAACAACCATGGAGACATGACACATCCCTGTTTCAAACCAACTTTCAAAGAGAAAAATTCACTTAGTTCACCATCCACACGCACTGCAGCCTTCTCACCATCGTACATATTCTTCACAGCATTCAACAACTTCCCATCTACTCCATATATTCTTAACACTTTCCACAATCCTTGTCTATCCACCCTGTCATATGCTTTCTCCAAATCCATGAAAGCCGCATACAACTTCTTTCCCTTCTCTAGAAACTTTTGCACTAAAGATCTATGAATGAATATATGATCTGCACAACCTCTTCCCTTCCTAAAGCTTCCCTGTTCTTCTCCAACTAATGAGAAATTTCCTAACCAAGATAAACAGCCAAAGAAGAAGTGGTATTGCTTACCTTCCGCTTCACATGAGAAGTTGGAGGGATTTCTAGATGACGAGTACCCATTGCACAAATTCCTGGACCGTATTGAACATGAACGACAGTTTCTAGAAGAGAGGCAGTCCCCTCAAATCAACACGGTACCAGTGAAGGATAGTAGTAACAGGGAAAAGACCAGCAAATGTTCTACTCCCTTTGTTCCTGAAGACCCGGTTAGTAGTCAGAATATGGTGGAAACTAAGAATGAAATGGAAGAACTGAGAGCCCAAGTGCAGGAAATAAAAACAAATTTAGAGCATGTGAGTGAGAGACAAACAAGTGATCAAGTGACCCCACCGTAGGAAATATTGTAGACACTGCCAAGCAACGTCCCACACTCTGCAAAAGTGCTGGCAGAAACCCCCACCTGGTCACTGTTTTGACTGTTGCAGACCCAGATGTCATCAGGGAAACTGCCAGTTCCCCGAACAAAAGCGGGAAGCCCCAACTCATGCTGATTCCAATACCGACAACTCCCAGGACCCTAATCCGAGAACATGACTAGCCGGTGGTCATATCTCTCCCACAGTTAGTATCATTGCCAATGGGAAGGTGGTAGAGGCACTAGTTGATACAGGCAGCAGTTACATGCTAATTAAGGAATCGACCGCCAAGCGGGTAGGAGGAAAAATAAATTCACGGCGAAACCCTCCTCGACTACAACGGGTCACAGGTGCACCTTTGAGAGTTTTAGGAATGCTGTGGACTGAAATTGGGGTCAGTGATGAAAAAACTCATGAACATTGGTTCCCAGTAGTACCTAAATCATACATCAATGCTGACCTACTCCTTAGGTGTGATGTACTGACTCAAGCCCCCCTTATTTGGGATGGCGAAAAGACAGTCATGATATGGGAAGGCACCCCTTATGTAGTGAACCACATTCCTCGCCAGAAGAACAGAGTCGAAAGAGTAAAGGTGAACCCTGTAGTGGTCACGAATCCGTCACAACGTATCACTCAAATCAATCTCCTTACAGTGGTAAAGCTTAGTCCCTATCAGTCCAAATTCATGTCCATCCATGTATGAGAAGACCCAGATACTAATCTGATTGTCCACCTGCAAGCCAGATTCAGTCATAACAGTCACCCCTATCTAGTTCAAGTAAGTTCAGAAAACACCATCTACCTACCGCTCACTAATGCCACTAAGCAGGAAAGGGCATATAAGAAGGGCACAATTGTTGGGTCTTATGAGAAAATCGACAACCCTTCCTGCAAAATTAACGCCACCACCCAAATCCATATCGACTTGCTGCCACAAAATTATCAAGTGAGAGAGGGCAGAACGCGTGAATAAAGGTTAAAAGAACTCATCAGGAGGGAAAAGTGGCAACATCTTGCCAAGGCTCAATGTGAAGACCTGTCACAGTTAATACTCAGTCATGATCCCCTTCTCATCCTTGACAAGAAGGAATTAGGATCCATTATTGGTCCTCCTGCGCACATAAAAGTGAATGATCCCCAGCCTAGTCATGAACCAATGTACCCTTACCCTGAGCAGGCCAAGCAGATCATTTCGGACATGCTCAAAGATATGGAAGACCGGGAGATCATAGAATGATCAACAGCGGCCTGGTTGTTCACGATAGTGCTCATGAATAAACCTGATGGTAGTATGCGGATGTGTTTAGACTACCGACACGTCAACAAACATCTCTCCTCAGATATTTATCCCCTTCCTTGGTTGGAAGAATTAGTTGAACAAGCAGCCAGTCATCAATACCATGTCACCCTCGATATGCGAGAAGCTTACTTCCAAATCATGCTAGATGAAGAGAGCAGTGACCTCACCACTTTTAGCGATGGAGTTATTTTGTATAGATTCAGAAGGCTCCCATTTGGTCTTACTGTAACTGTTCTCCTGCGATCTTTTCCAGGCAGATGGCTTCAGTATTGGCACCACTTCTACAGACAGGATGGGTTAGAAAATATTTGGATGACTTGATTCTCTGGGCTCCTGACTTTCCTACTTTACTAGATCACCTGAGGCAACTTTTCCAGTTACTTACTGAAAATGGCGTAAAACTAAATCTTAGTAAGTGTACATTTGATCTTAAAGAGGTTACCTTTCCGGGTCACAAAATCTCAGTGGATGGAAGTAAACCGGACACAAAGAATGTAGAGGCGATCACGAAGATGAAAGCACCCACTACAGTGAAAGAAGTACGTCGTTTCCTAGGCATGTGTCGTTTTTATAGAAAGCATATCCCCTCTTTTGCTAAAATTGCTGTACTTCTCACCATCCTAACTAGATCTCGAGTAACATTTATCAGGATGGACGAATGCCAGAAATCCTTTGAACATCTAAAGTCTTGGCTCATCAATACCCCTGTCCTAGTTAAAGCTCAGGTAGAACAACCATTCATTCTCACTATAGATGCCAGTAACACTCACGTTGGCGGAGTCCTGAGCCATATTCAATCAGATGGTACCAACAAACTGATCGGGTATTTCTCTAAAAAGTTGAACCCCTGTGAGACTCGATATTCAGTGACAGATAAAGAGGCCCTAACTGTATTCCTTGCATGTTGTAATTTCCATCATTATCTGTGGAGTGCCCATTTTACCATAGTGACTGACCACCAACCTCTCACTAGTATATTCAAACGGAAGACTAAATTGCCTCGGATGAACCGGTGGATCCTAGAAATGTGAGAATATAGCTATGACCATCGGTACCTCAAGGGTAAAAACAGTTTTGTAGCAGACCAGTTGTCACGCCCAGTTCGAGTTGTAGTCCGTCCACCTGAAGCCACCTAGCTTGGGTTAGAACGAGAACAATTGAAGGCCTGTCAAAGAGAAGAGCCTGTGTGGGAAGAACTAGCATGATACCTCGAGGGTGGAGTAGTTCCGACCAAACGACTGCCTAAAGCTACTTTAGACCAATTTGCTATCGTAGATGAGGTGTTATATTTTGTTAGAGAGAAGGTAGATGGAAGCCTACATTACAGTTTAATAGTCCCTCGTGCGTTGGTTAAACAAGCACTTCAGCATGCACATGAATTGTCAGGTCATCTTGGGGAAAAGAAAACGATCAAGAAAGCAGAGGAGTTATACTATTAGCAGAATCTCAAAGTTGATGTATGTGAATATGTTAAGAAGTGCATATCTTGCCAAAGATTCAAAGGGGGCACTGGACTGCAGCAACA
The DNA here is from genome assembly GCF_032717465.1 of Coenobita brevimanus. Classification (NCBI taxonomy): domain Eukaryota; kingdom Metazoa; phylum Arthropoda; class Malacostraca; order Decapoda; family Coenobitidae; genus Coenobita; species Coenobita brevimanus. Next base: position 17,952,805 of record NC_137064.1, on the reverse strand, counting down.
GTGGAAAGAATTGCCTCCAGTGAATAAGCCATTGGAGGGGATTGGACTAGATCTTACTGATATGGTTGCTGGAACCCAGGGTTACTGATATGTCCTTACAGTAATAGACCATTACAGTCGTTTTGTTAGGTTCTTTCCCCTGAAGACCAAACACACCACACACAAAACAGACAAACTTTGGCAAAACATGGCAGGTTACGGGTCACTTTGCAGTATTGTCCTGGATAATGGAGGCGAGTTCACCAGTAAAGACTTCCAGAAGTTCTGCCAGCAACATCAAATCACCTTATACTACATGACTCCTTCCCATCCTCAAGGCAATGGTGTCACACAGAGGATGCATCATACCCTCAAGTCTGTGCTCTATGCCTTATGTCAAGGACACCCCCTTCGGTGGCCCCAATTGCTCCAACCATGTCAGATTGTCATGAATCAAGCTATTCACATCACAACGGGACAGCAGCCATACTTTGCGTTCTTCTCCCACCATCCTCCCAGACTGGTGAATGCATGACTTTCCTCTATCGACGGTTAAGAAGATGAGTTAGCCACTGCGCACACCCTTATCAGGGAAATGCATCAGAAGATGGCACGCCGGTACCGAGATGTAGCAGATCGGAGAAGGAAGAATCAGACTGTCTGTGTGAGAAGTTTAGTGTGGGTGAAGAAGGAAACAGTGGTGCCAGGTATGTGTCGGAAGTTAATTGTGAACTGGGATGGTCCTTATCATGTAGTGGAAATGTTGTTAGACGGAAGTGTGTATATACTGGAAAATGTTTTTACTGGAAAACGATTACAGAGTGCTGCCAGGCAGGTGAAACTTTATTATGGTAATGAAGAGTGGCTGTTGGAATCCTTAGAAAGTGCTTTCATACCTGACTTGATAGATGAACAATTACCACCCCGTGCAAGATGTCGAGGAGTGTTAAGTCTGTGAAGGTTAAAGAGTATAACAGTTTATGGGAGGGATAAGGAAGTGTCTGCAGGTCGGACTGGCTGACAATTGACTGCGAAGAGTTATAGTTTCAGAGAGAGGAAGAGGTTGTGATGGGCTCAGCCCAGTTCAGTGGGGATACTACGAGAACCTTACTTCGAGGGGCCAGTGCACATCTATCCCTCACATTACAGTAAACACGGCCTAGGGTGTGGTCGCGACTTCAGGACCTGTCAAACGTTCATCAGTCACTAGGTGGAAGGCTGGAAACGCAAGCATCGAGTGGAAGAAGTGTGAGTGAGGCTGAGTGAGAGTGAGTGTGAATGGGAAGCGCCCCTGGGACGATCGTGGCAACGAGAGTATGAGTTCACCCAGCTAGGTGACTATGTCATTACTCGGGCAGGAGGTTAACTAGGGTGTCTTCTCTCCACTGGATATTTCTTTTGTATGGTAAATTCACTGGTGATGTGAAGCGACCCCCTGGGGTGCACGGAGTACCCTGGGGACTGACAGGCGCCACCTGTTGTGGGGAGAGTGTTAAAGGAAGATGTGTTCAAAAAGGGGACTCACAGTCAAGCTGGTAAGTCTGTCCCATCCACACACACATCCTTGGAATGTGTATTAGTGCTTGTGTTAAAAAGACTCCAATGGTAAAAATTTTTTCCCGGAGGAAGGATCCGTGTAGTGCCAGTAAGTTAGGTTAAGATATACTATAAATGTAATCTAAATATAATAGGTGTAATTTAGTAATTAAGAACAATTTAGTATAAGGGTGAATAAGTGTAAACTAGTATAAGTGTAGTATAAGTATAGTATAAGTGTGATTTCTTGTATTGTAGAGTTAAGGTAGTAGGTAAACAACTGTGCATTATGCAATTTGCGTTAAGTATTGCATCAGCCGATCAAACCTCCCCTCCTCCCTTCCCTCCCCCCCTCCTCCATAAAACACGCTGGTAACAGAAGTTTGACGAATATTTAAATTAGCCGAGATTTCAAAGATATCTTTCAGTCCTAATCCATTTCATTGATAGAAATATTAACTAAGAAGGATCAGAAAAGGAGCAGTTCGTAATAGCCTATGTGATGTTAATCTCGAATTTCCGATTGTTCGGCGTACCACCAAGCCAAGCTTAGCCAACAAAATAACGTCCAAACATCCTGACAAAAACTTAACCTTTAGTTATGGGATCAGTATCGACTGTATTAAAATTTTCACCATCGTAGTATAATCTTTGTGAGATACTACAAATTGTAAAAGGGTCAATCCCAAAGTAAGTGATACGAGACAGGGTTGTTAAGGAATGACAGTAACCAGGGAGTTTACATCTTCAGTTGCAATCGGACCAGTTCTCCTAGCTTATATAGGAGCAGGGCACACTTTGTGCGCGGGGGGGCTTTTATGCATGGTTGCGGAGGGTGTAGATGTGTTTTCATCTGCTCTCTCCTCTAGCTTTGTAGGGCTGCCTCATTGGCAATATTCTTTTTTTTTTTTCACCCTTCTTGTGGCTTCTAGGTTAGCAAGTTTCTCATATTCCTCCCCTCCCTCTAACTAGGTACAGGAGGTGTCTGTGCCATTATACTGAGTTTACCTTTGCTTACTCGCCTACGGAGGGTCCCCCCCACTGATCGCTCTGGGGCGTGAAGCAACACGGTCAGGCCTCCCTGGATTGGTTTGATAGGGCAACCTCAGACTTAGGTGTTTGGTCCCAGGTGATTGTCCCTTGCTTGCTCTTTTCTTTCTTCCCACTTCCCCCGTTAGGGGGGAGTGGTAACTATGGTGGATGCCCATTCTGCCTCCCCCCCCCCTCAGGAGGGGAGGTGGTCCCGGCTGACCCCCGACAGGTACATGGACTGGCAGCCCCCAGACAGAACGGCCCCAGACTCGTTTGCCTCGCAACATCAATGTACTTAACACCGAGTTTGTAATCATCACTGCTCTAGGTCCCATTCCCTTGAGCAGTCTCAATCCCTTCATGATCAAGAAGGTTATTGATGACTGGGCTGGGGAGGTGGAACAAGTTAAAAAACTTGCGAATGAAGACCTCGTAAAGACTTGTAACTCATCTTAAGTTAAGGACTTGTTGAAGCTGCGCAAGTTTCATTGCTATGATGTCGAGGCCAAGATCCCAGCTTCCATGAATTCCTGCAAGGGTGTTATCACTTGCAGGGATCTCATGGTGATGAGTAAGGAAGAGATCATAGAGGAACTAGCTCCGCAAGATGTCATCGATGCTAGATTCATAACCAGATTTTCGGAAGGTGTCAGGACAAAGACTGCAACTATCGTTTTGACTTTTGGTAAAGTGTAACTGCCTAGCCATGTAATCGGTTAAGAAATTGTTCATTTGCGGCCATATATCCTCAACCCTCTATATTGTTTGAAATGCCAGTTGTATGGACATGGTGCCAAGACTTGTCAAGCTTCTCAGCCAGTGTGTGGCAAGTGTGCAAGCCAGGGTCATGATGCGGAACATTGCACATCTGAGAGAGTATGTTGCTTTCATTGCAATGGCACTCACTTCACTTCCTCTAGGGACTGTCCCAAGTGGAAGGAAGAGAAAGAGGTCTGCACGGTGAAGGCAATTGAGGGTAGTTCCTAGTACTAAGCTAGGAAAAAGGTGAAGGAGTTGCATGCAACTCCCACGCCGAATAGGTCCTATGCTTCGGCGGTAATGTCCCGTCCTGTGATGTGTTCTGTTGAGACACAGACTGACCTTGTCTTTCTCCCTCCTGCCATGCACAGTACCTCTCCATCTCGGCCTCCTGTCTGCTCCAACTCTCTCACTGAGATCCCTAAGGCTTCGACATATTCTCAGGCTGCTGCTGCCTCTCCATCAGTACGGCCTAAACTGAAGTCTGACAAGTCTGTTAAGAGTAACATGACCACCCTCACAAAACAATCACGTCCTTGTGTTCTTCCAGTCCTACTCCAGCGAGGGAGAGAAAGGTTAGCTCTTCCTCGGGGGAGTCTGGGAGCCTTGTCATTGATGAACAAATGGAGATTTCCATTAGCAAGCACCGGGAAAGGTCCCCCAGTAGAAACTTGCCTGGTCGCGGGGGGCATAAAAAAACTAAGAGCACTGGCCACCCTCGTAAATCTTAAACCGCCGCACTCACTATATTACAGTGCAATTGTAGAGGTGTTGGGAATAAATTACAAAATATAGCACTCTTGCTTTCAATACACAGGCCAGACGTTGTTTGTGTACAGGAGACGCGCCTGGAGGATCATCCTGATCCTCCACAGTTCAAACACTACCACTCATATAGAAGATATGAAGGTAACGGAGTTGCCATACACACACACACACAAATCACACCCACAAAAGGAAGTGATTCTAAATTCTACTGTGGAAGCTGTTGCATGCAGGGTAAAATTTAATAACACGTATCTGTCTATTTGCTCTCTGTACTGTCCTCCACATGCTCTCATTGATAGTGATTCTTTAAATTCATTATTTGAACATCTTCCTGGGAATAAGTTAGTGTTGGGCGACTTTAACGTCCATCACTATCAATGGGGTAGCTTGAGGATCGATGGTCAAGGTGAGCAAGTAGCCAACCTAATACTACAGTCCAACCTCTGTCTTGTGAACAATGGTAGAGCAACTCGTGTAGATGATCGTACTAGTAACCTTTCGGCTATTGACTTATTTCTGGTCTCCCCTGGTATACATCAAGATTTCTTGTGGGACCCTTATGACGACTCCTTGGGAAGTGATCATTTACCCATCTGTCTTTCTTATACAAGCGACATTGTTTCGGACCCTCTACCCCCCAAATTTAACTATAAGAAAGCAGATTGTGGATCCTTCTCAGGGATCACCAATTTAGATATGCCTGGGGAGACCATAGATGTTAAGGTAGAAAATTTAACCACTTCCATATTACACGCGGCTGAGGCTGCTATTCCCAAGACTTCTACAGTTCATGTGAAGCATAGACCACATTGGTGGACGCCGGATTGCCGACAAGCATTAAGGAAACGTAATAGGAGATACAGGATATTTGATACTCAGCCTACTGAGGAAAATATCATTGCATATAAAACAGGCACGGGCTGAGGCAAGGAGAATAATAAGAAGGGTGAGACATGACTCCTGGTGGTCCTATGTGTCCATGGTGAATCGATCAACTCCACTCACTAACGTCTGGTCCACTCTTAAAATATTAAACAATAAACGCCCAAATATCCCTGTTACCACCCTGCAGGTGAACAACACCATCTATGACGATCCTGTGGACGTTGCTAACATCCTCGCCAGGAATTTTCCTTATGTATATAGCTCAGCCAATTATGATCCGCATTTTCAACATCACAAATGCACAGCTGAGCTACAGATAATTTTCTTTGCCACAGAAGACGTAGACTTCCCGTACAACCCAGAGTTTACGCTAGATGAACTGCTCCTTGCCCTTAAATCCTGTGAAGACACCAGCCCTGGACCAGACACCATCACATACAGTATGATCCAGCACCTTAATCAGGACAGCCTGATTAAGATGTTAGCATTGTACAATGAGATTTGGGCGTCTCGAACGTTCCCAAACTCATGGCACCTTTAGCACGTCATACCAATTCCGAAAGAGGCTGGTTGTCTTATGAATCCCATTTGATTTCGTCCTATTGTGTTGACATCTTCTCTATGTAAGGTCATGGAACGTATGGTTAATAATAGGCTTCTTTTTGTTTTAGAGTCAAAGAATTTATTAAATAATCAACAGTGTGGCTTCCATAAATACAGAAGTTCACTAGATCATTTAATGAATTTGGAGCATTGTATTGCAGAGGCATTTGCCAATAAAAAATTCATGATAGGGGTGTTCTTGGACATCCATAAAGCCTATGACATGACATGGCAACATTTTATACTGATGAAGCTTTATGCTTATGGTTTAAGAGGAAATTTGCCTATTTTTATTTCAAATTTCTTAAGGAACAGGACTTTCTCTGTCAAATTGCCCCATAACGTTACATGGGATATATTTATCCAGGAAAACGGGGTGCCGCAGGGAAAAGTGCTTAGTCCCACTTTATTTAGTATTATGATCAATGATATTCTGTCATCAGCTCCCATCCTGAGGAAGCTTAAATACTCGCTCTACATTGACGATTGTGCAATATGGCACTCTTCCCATAATGACAATTTTCGGCTGGGCGGATTCAAGCAGCCCTTGATTACGTCCACCAATGTGCCTTGCAGTGGGGATTTAAGTTTTCCTTCCCTAAGTGTGCCACTGTAGTCTTCATTAATCGTGACGTACCTAATTTGTGCTTAACTTTGGATAATCAGGGGGTACCTTTTCAAAATTCTGTAAAGTTTTTGGGAATACATATTGATCGTCATTTGAACTTCCTAATTCATGTTAATAATTTGCTTGCTCATTGTGATAAACCAGTAAATGTCCTCAAGTACCTAGCGGGTCCTACATGAGGCGCTGACAGAAAATCTTTTTTAACCCCTAATACGCGGCAATCGACAGCCGACCCCCCCCCCCTGGGTGGCGGCGTTCGATCGTGGTCTGAGTACCTGTAGGAAAATATTAGCCAAAAATCAGAGATTAACCCTAGAACATTATACTTGGTAGGGCAGATAGTACTTACATTCAGCTTTCTCCAGATACAGGTGTTGAGCCTTCTTGGACTACCCAAGGACTTGTGGAGACTTGCAAAGTTGGGTAACAAAATCTTCACTTTCACATCTCCAGCAACCCGGTTTCCCCTCTATCACAGCCTCATTCTGTCACAGTAAACTTTATACTACAACGTACAGGTAGTTTGGAATCCGTATTTGTACAATAAGCACTGAAAATAAGGCTAAAATAATCGAAGCATACGGCCGACATGCAGCGCGGCGGCAGTCTTCCCGTCACTCAACAAACATTTCCATTTTCACAGCTAAAAACACGTATACTACTTTATTTTCAATCATATTACTTCCCAAAAGATCACCGAAGCGCACTTTCTATTCTGCCTTACGCCCATCACTTTATTCTCGTTCCTGTCGGCCACTCGCACTGACTCGGAAGAGCTAGAACTCGCCATAATGTCACTTTGAAAGCCTGCGGTAAACTGATGCTAAACAGGGGCAAACCGTGCGAAAAAAAGCTAGTGTTACAACTGGGGAAACAAGCGTTTCCTATTAGCATAAACTGCTTGTGAGAGGAGAGCGCAGATTTACAGTTCTGAGCAGTCAGAGCACTGCCATGTATCACAGCCAAGCTGGCCGGGCCGTGGTGGGGGGGAAGGGGGGAAAAACGCGATACTTGGCAACAACGGAGGTCAGTAGTACAAAGGTAAAGTATGCTAATTGTAGCTAAAGGGTGGTGGTACTGATAGACAATACCAGCTGGAACATCCTTGCCGCATTTATTCAAAATTAACTCGAATTGCAAACGCGATGCTCCGCCATTATGTCCTTTTCAGCGAGCGTCGCAAACGCGACGCACTGCATTTTAGGGGTTAATGGTGTACAAGTCCCTTATTCATTCGAAGCTAGACTATGGCACACAGGTGTATGGCTCGGCATCCGATGCCACGCTGAAAGGATTGGATGTGATGCAGAATAAATGTTTGCAAATGTGTCTTGGAGCTGTCTGGTGTACCCGTGTAGCTTGTATGGAAGTGGGGGCGAATGTGCCTCCCCTCCGTATTCGCCATGACCACCTGGCTTTGTCCTATGGCCTAAGAACATATAGGAAAAGTAATATAGGCAATGTGGCCTGTACCCCCCTGCATCACTACCACCATCTTATGCAGGGGGTGCGTCGGCCACTTGCTGTTCACATCCACTTACTGACTCAGGAGCTTGGTGTGGACCCTTGTGACTGTGACAAGTTGGTGATTAAAAATATAGCGCCTTGGAAGCCACCCAGCTTTACCGTTGATGTAACGTGGTTCCCAGCACCTAAGACCAAGGTGCCAGAGACAGAGGCCTACCACTTGTTTCGTCATATCATCGTTCGTCACTTGGGGTCCCACCACTTGTACACCAACGGCTCCAAGTCGAGTGAATGTGTGGGTGCAAGTATGTGGTCGACTGAACGTGCCCTCAGGTATCGGTTGCCGACTCATGCATCTGTGTTTACCTCCGAACTTTTTGTTATTGACAAAGCCATAGACTATGCTCTCAATTCTAGGCATGACTCATTTGTCATATTTTCAGATTCAAAATCAGCCCTTCAGGTAATTGCACCTTGTACTACGGACTCTCACGAGATCCAGGGCCTCATCGTTAATAAGTTGCATTCATGCAACAAGTCATTCACATTGATCTGGGTGCCTGGTCATTGTCGTACCTACAACAATGAGCAGGCTGACTTACTTGCAAAGTCGGCCGTAAAGCTCGAGGAGACTTGGGACGTTCCTCGTGATTTACTGTCGAGTCTCTCTCTCGGAAAGAAATCAATAAATCTTCTGTGGCAAGGTCAGTGGACCAGACTAAATATTCGAACATGTAAGCCGTACCTTGGCAACTGGGACACTGCCAACCGTAACATTCGCCTTGAAGAAAAAGTGTTGGCTCGCTTACGGCTTAATGCCACCATGCTTATGCACAAGAAACCTTACATGGAAAGACGATTCCCACCACACTGTGACATCTGTGATGCATTGTTATCTATCAGTCATATCATCCTGCGCTGTCGGCGATTTATTCGTGAATGTGCTTCACTTATAAATTACTGCAGCCCAGCAGACGTCCCCTTCACCCTTTCCACCATCCTGGGTGATGGGGACATTGTTATGACTGATAATATTGATGGCTTTCTTGAGAGAGCCCGGACTGATCAGAGTAATGTGACTTTCTTACTGTATGGTTATGGTTTTTATCAACTGTAAATATGTATATATTGTACTATTAATTATGGTTGACAGTAGACATATTTGAAATAGTTCCTTCTCCCACTGATCTATTTCTAATATAGATGTCCCCTACAGTAAACCCCGTTCCTCGACTGACAGTCACCAGCTAATGAGTGCAAGTGTGCAATATAGAAAGGTATTGGGCACTTGCAGTCGATGGTGGTCTGTTGGGCGAGGTCCATCACTTTTTGTACAGTTCCGGACATATCAAACAGAAACACCCCGACCACAAGCTAGGTGGTGTAATGCTCTACGGATCTGGTAACATTGATAGGTGTGGAACTTCACCAGGTTTCGTTCGGTCGCTAGGCGAACCGAACGCTTTTATCATTGCCGCTGTGCGCAGTTATTGGTGGTAATATTATAATATATAAGCAATGTTCCGTCAGTAAATGTACTAATAACAGCATGTCATGATTATGATAAGTTTTTTAAAATTATGACCCGGATTTCATGAGTGGTTTAGTTTCGAGTCATGAACTATGGAACAGTTAACAATTCATCATATAAGTCATAGTTATCAGCTTCCCCACAACCATCAATGAATAGAGAATTATCGTGACGTCCATCCTCCCTACCATGAACCTGGCATTTCTAGACCTCTAAAATCGAAGCAAATTCACTACATACAGGAGGTGGGACCACAGGAGGCGGCAGAGTCGGGGCTGGGGAACTGGGAGACAGGAGGAGAGTGGCGGGTGAGGAAAGGGGACAATAGCGGTCGAACTGAGGGCTAGAGGAGAGGATGATGGGGTAGGGGACTTTGGTAGACAAGAGCTACAATGGGAGGAATAGATTACAAGGTGATGACTGGGCCAAATCATTGTTTCATGGAAAGTATGGAATTTTACAGTCAGGCCATGAAACGTTATGTTGACGTTGCCACGTGTTGAATTTGACCGTCATAGTTTGCAACAATTCACGACTCAGTTTCCGGTGGCTCAGTAATGGTGACTATTTGTTAATGTGCAATAATATGAACGTCCCTACAGTTTGTCAGATGTTACAGCTGTTTCCATTGTGATTGGGAATTACTCTTGTAGCCACTTACGTAGTATCATCGTGGATGACGACTGATATCGCATGGAGAGCAGGGATAGGCCTATGTAGATTTTTCCTTTATCACCAATAAATACGAAGAGTCTGACAGTAATGATGGTCCCTATGATTTTCATTAATATCTGTAAAACACCAGTGTAAAATAAACGTGGATTTTACTTAACCCAGGTTTATGTTACCGTTTTCTGTATGCCGTGTTTGGCTGTTGATTTTACACATTGCCAGTGGTTATTAGTTAAATTTAGGTTCGCACTGAGCAACTGTCGTATGCCCCAAGCATTCCTTTATAAATCCTCGAGCCAATAATGGTGGAACAAGGTTGTAATTTCTTCAGTTATCCAGTCTGAGCGCGTGCATGTTACATCAATTATGCCGTAGTTACAGAAATCGCTTGTATTAAGCGCAAACGCACACATTATCTGCAGTGTGTTTTGTTGTGGTAAACAACCGTGTAGCGTTCACACTGCATGGAATTGACAGGATAAAGACAAATACGAGGACCATTGCCAAGTTCATGAAGAGCAACTACTGAGCTACACCTCTAAGCAGTGTCTGAACATGGAACTGTTGGCCTGGCTGAGTAACGGTGTATATTGCAATCCATTAAAGGAGACAGATGAATCACTGTCGTTCATGTATAAACATGTGCTCTACTGTTCATGGCGTGGCAGTCATTATGGCCATCTCCTCCCTGTCAGTACTCAAGTCTATGTGCACGCAGGTGTCGGGAATAGGGAGGGGCGGACAGTGAACTGGATACTGATAGTATGAATCAGATAGCTTGACAGTTACACGTCCACACCACAAGTAACTCTATTAGTATAGGGTTAACTGTAATCAGACATAAAGATCATGTAATGCAGCTGATAATGCATCTCTCAACCCACCTATTAGCCCACCCCAGTATCGCCACCTATTGCTGGGACCCAGTCCTCCCCCCCCCCTTCCCTAGTAAATCACGTTTTCATTTAAATCGGTGCTATACAAATATTAACGAGAACCATAGGCACGAATCACTACTGCTAAAGATTATTTGTTGTGGTTAGAGAAAATTCTTTCCTCCTCCTCCTCCTCTGCTTTTGATATCACAATCGTCATCCATGATGTTACCACGTAAACGCAAGAAGAATAGCTCCCAGGTGCTATGACAACAAGTGTGACATCAAATACCTCAGGGGCGTTTCATATATCACCATGTGATGACAGTCGTCACCATGCACTAATAATGCAGGGTTCGTGTAATGTGCCACCCCGTGGGAAGTAGGTCGTCCTGCAGACGATATAACATGCTGGTAGATTTCGTAACGTGCCAAAATATACATACCGGTAACGTTTAACGGCCTGACTATCATATTCCATAATCTACTTTAAACTAGAGATGATTTGGCACCATGTCACCAGCGTATCATTTATCCATCCCATCCAAGTTTCTTGCCTCAGTCCACTATCCCCTACCCCATCACTCGTCTCCTGTAGAGCCTCTCTCACACCAGCCCCCTCCTACCATAGTCCCCTCCTCACCCACCTCCCCCCTCCTGTCTCCCAGGCGCCCCACCCTGCCTCCTCCTTTGGCGTCAACTCTTATGAAATTGCAGTGTTTAAGAGATCTACCATTTTCAGGTTCACGGCCAGAGAGGAGGGGGGTCATGGTAATTTTGTGATTAATATAACAGATGCGGGAATGCAGGTAATGTCATACTGGCTTATATGCTGATCATCGGTAAATGTTGTATGATTCGTGATGTTTGTCAAAAGTCACACTTACGAAACCTGTGTTTCATGTGAATAATATACGAATATGTATTATGTGAAATTATTTCATTACCATATTCACAAAACATTGTTATTTATCATATTGTCAGACGGGTCATTGTTTATATACCACCAATAACTTGGCACAGCTTTAATGTTCACCGCGTTCGGTTCGTCCTAGCCACCAAACGAAACCTGGTGAAGTTCCATACCTATCAGTGTTGCCAGATGCGTAGAGCATTACACACCCTTGCGGGCGGACGGGGTGTTTCTGTTTGATATGTCCGCAACTGTACATATTATATATATATATTATAATTGCTTAAGTTATTCTAATTAGGGCCGACAGCTGACGTATATGGAAATGCTCCTGACTCGTCTGGTTCTCTTTTATATATTGATGTCCCCTATATTAGGTTGTGCCTCAACTGACATCACCAGGTGATGAGTGCAGGTGTATAATGTAGAGAGGCATTACATATCTGCAGTCGATGGTGTTCTCTTGGTCGAGGTAGTTTTATTTTTCTCATTACTGTAGGTTTAGCTATTTTTCTATTTAGGATTTAGTATAGGTTAGCGATTTGTCTGTTAGGTTATTAGTTTTAGGGACTTTAGGTTGTAGGCATTGTTTTTTTCCTATTACATAATGTAAGGTTTAGAAAAAAAACAAAAAATGACAAAAAAATAAAAATACAAAATTACAAAAAAAAAAATATATATATATAAAAATATATCTGTCTATCTATTTATCTATCTATCTATCTATCTATCTATATATATATATATATATACGTGTGTATGTGTGTATGAACGTGTGAATGTATATATGCATTGATGTGTGTGAATGAATGTATGTATGTATGTATATATGTTTGTATATATATGTATATATCTGCCTAGGTATATATATATATATATATATATATATATATATATATATATATATATATATATGACTTAATGACCAGGGGCTTCGGCCCCAATGGTCGATAGGCAAAAAAAAAAAAAAAAAAAAAAAAAATTGTGCGCGTGAGTATACAACCAGCCCCCGTCCTATTCACAGGTTAGTGATAGACTCCCTTATATATTCTCCCCCGTTTACTTTTACATTGTGAGTTGTGGGGAATAGAATGATTAATAGTTGTGTTTAATAGCGAAATTCTAGTGTGACTCTACAACCAGCCCCCATCCTATTCACAGATTAATCATGGCACCAACAAAGTCCTTGTCTGCGTGCCACGTCATCACACCTCACACATTTTACTCTCTCCTCCTTTTCCCCCCTTTATTTTGCTTTAGGTCAGAATCTAGACATAGCTATTTGTTATAATAGATTGAGAAGTTTTCTATGTTGAACATGAGTGGAATAATGTAGCCAGAGTGGAATTAACTATTATAACTTTACTCTTATGTCCTCAGAAGTTTGTAACCATGAAGTCGATTGTATCTTTTGAGCCTTTTGTTGGTAATTCACGATTGTAATAATGTAATCAGAGTGGATTTAACTGTATAAATTCTCTCTCTAGTTTTCGGAAATCTGTAAGCATTAAGTTGTTGGTAACTTTTGAATTATTTTGGTTGGTAACTGATTTAAGTGGTTATGAATGTGTCACATTATTAGTAAGAGAGTGAAATTCACATTGTTAGTATCAACCCTCCCTGAGTCTACAAGTGACCAAGGATGACAACACCCGATCTAACCAACAGGTCATTCTAATTAAGGCATTATTCGGGGTAACAGTAATCAGAGAAGTTAGCAAATAGAATTTTGAACATTTGAGGCATAATTAAAAGAATGTAACACCTTGTTTCGGATTTTTCCCAACCACCTTGTCTAATAAGCATGAAATGGGAGGCTCGCAAGGTGTACTAGGGAGAATATGGATACATAAATCCGAGCCAGCCTAAATCCACGCTACCCTCATTCAGTGGAAATCGAGCCTAACTGTTTGAACACACTTTCATTAATTAATTTGTATTTATTATAGAGTAAGGAATTAAACCACACCAGTTAGTTTTGAATTTCACACTTAGAACAGGCTCGGTTTTTCGACAGTGGCCACGCTGGTAATTTAAAATTTAAATTCAAGGTCATTACACTGGAGGCTTATCACTCTACCCTCCCCCCATTTTTTCCATAATCTTTAGTAAATTCAGAGCATTATACTGGTGGCCAGTGGTGTTATCTAAGTTGTTTCTGCAATTCACAGGCGACTTACAACAATTCCTGAGCATCACACTGGTAATATTAAGTGACGCTACCCCCTTAAAGTTCAGACCATTACATTGGTGGTCAGCTGTGGCATATAAATTAAAAAAAAATCCCAGCATTACAGAGCTTCCCTCCATATCTTTGTATAATAATTTCTTGCCTGTTTATAATTGTTATACGCCCTCTCACAATTGTATCTTCTGTATCTATTCCACAACAAGTCCCTTTTAAGATTTTTTGCATTCTGTATTAAAACATTTCTCTATTTTCATTTCTGTTTCTTTGTGCTAAGGGATGTAATTTTGAACTCCTATATCATAAAAATCACCAAATTTTCGGTATATAATATTACATCATGTCCTCTAACCTCCTTTTCTCAATCTGTTTTTAAGAAGTAGTACTTCAGGGCATGATAGTTGCCCTTTTTGTATTTAGACACCTTTTTAACTCTCAATACTGGTAACTATGTCATATGCAGTCCTGAAGTATCTATTCAATACTGCATGGTAGCTTTTGCCGAATGGAGTGTGATACATTATATTGTCAATATCATGTTCTTGCCTAGTAAATATAAGATCTAGTACTGATGGATCATCAAGTCCTCTTTTTCAGGTGTTTTCCTTTGCATGCTGTGTTAGGAAAAACTCTTGCACGAGATCTAAGAGCTTTTGATCCCAACAGCTTTCATGGTTTTTTACATCTAGAGTATTCCAATTTATATTTGTATTGAAATCTCCAGTTATAAATTTTTTTTCAGATTTCTCTTCCATTCTACGTAGCAATGTCCTTAAACTCTGAATTGTACTTTCTGCCAGGTCTTCATATTCGCCTCTTTCCCAAATGTTTGTTTTGGGTGGCATGTATAAGTTTGCCACAATCAATTTCCCTTCAGATGTGTTAATCTCCAGTGCAGTCAGTTCAGCTTGTGAGGGTATATCTAGTTTTATTTATTTCTTTGACTTGCAGATTTTTCTTTGTTAAGATTATAATTCCTTCTCTGTTTCTTAAATTTCTGTCTCTTGTCCATATATTGTATTCCTCTAAGTTTACTGTATCGTTTGATATCTTTGGGGTTTTGTTTCAGTTAGGCAAATATTATGTTGTTCTGGTTCCATGTCATTGGTATAATCTTCTATCTCGAATAATTTAGACACCATTCCATCTCGATTTGAGTACATCTACTTAATCATCTTTTTTACATACTTGCCGTAACTTGAGTCTACTACCTTCCTCCTTTCTCTTCCCTGTTGGTTATGTACCACTTTCGTACCTACAATCCAATTACTTTGTAAAAGATTGTACTCTTCTCTTCTACTGATCCTTCCTCGTTCTTTGTTTTTGCCTCTTTCCTCTTCTCCTCTAGTATTCCCAATTCCTCTTGACTTATGCATCTTTTTATCCATATTTTTTTTAAATTCCTCTTTTTCCATGAGTTTGGATTTTTTTTAGTATTTCCTCCACAGTGTTCACACTCTGGAAGGTTACTTTCAGGGCCTTCACTTATTTCTTTCATATTTCCCTAGCCTTTTGTTCCTTTGTGTTTTTATTAAAGATTTCCTCTGATACGTCCTTCAATATACTCATTATATTTGTCATCTCCTTTTTGTCCCTCGGAATTTTTGTTATTCTTCATCTATACCGGTGATTACTATAGATTTGTTGATATCTGCTGAATTTTTGACTAATTTTGGGTTGTTCTGGATTATTTTTTTCACCTCCTTTCAAATGCTTTTTTCTTTGACTCTTGTTTCTAATTCTTTTCTTATTTTCAACATTTCAGCATACGTAGTTTTCACATTATCTTTGTAACTCTGTAGCACTTCATTCGCCTGGGTTATCTTCTGTTCAACATCACTGCTTTGGCCTATCAGATTGCATGCTTACCTAATTGTCTCTGTATCATTTCTGAACTCCTCCATAGTACTCTCATGGTTGACAACTGTACTTGCCATTTCACTAATCTTCCTTCTAAGTGAACCCACCTCAAATGACAACTCATTTATTGTTGTGTCTTTTTGGTTTAATTCCTTTACTAATTTTTCATTTTCTTTTTTCTGCATGCACGATTGCTTCTTAATTTCATCCATTTCACTCTGAAAAGCCTTCTCCAGCTTGTTCATCCTGTCTACTAGAGTGTTATGTTTCCATTTCAACCAGTTCCTGGTAGAAATCATCATCCTGTTTTCTACCTGAATCCCTTTTTTTAACTCCTTCCATATTCACTTTAGTAAAGATGGTGCTCATCTTGTGGTATTACTGAGAAAAAATTCTACTTTCAAGCATGCATCTCCTTGGTACTCACCTGTGATGGACGAAACAGCTGACGAAACTTGATCAGCGCATTCCTGCACTAATTGGCTGTATTCTGTTATTTCGACAACACTTTTGCTTATACTTGCTCTACTATATTAGAACACCATTTAGTTTAACCTAGTACAGAGCTTGACTTATATAAAGATATTAGTTAGATGTAGCCAGTTGTGGCCAAGGGTGGCCAGCGCAGAGCGATGAGACAGACTTGTTGACTCTGACGCTGCCTCTGTGTGTGTGTGTGTGTGTGTGTGTGTTCTTACCTAATTGTTCTTATCTAATTGTATCTTTACAGGAATGAGTCAAGCTCGTACTGTCCCGTGCCTTAAACCATAATTATTGTACATATCCTTAACCCCTACACCGCGGGCATGTTTACCAATGTTTCGCGTGTGCTGCGGGGTTATTCAGGCTCCGACAGACTCTCAAAAAATATTTGCCAAAAATCAGTTATTAGTCCTAGAATATTAAAATTACATATACTTATGGCACATACCTTCAGCTTTCTCCTGGAATGTTTTCTGAGCCTTCGTCAGTTACCGTAGGACTTGTGGAGACCTCTGAAGTTGGGTAACGAAGTCTCCACTTTACACTTTCCGACAACCCGTAATATGATTACCACAGCCAGATATTAACACTATAAACACTACTCTATGATTTTCAAGTAGTTTGGGATCCATACTCCAAAAAAAAAAAACACCGTGAAAGCAATGAAAATTATGAGCGCGTCTGATCGTCGCACTTGCGCTAGTTCGCTCTTGGTACTCTGTCATTTATTATTCATAAAACCCCTCACACTTTATATCTCTATTACTATATAATATTTATATATATCTACAGTCTTTATCCATAAGTTTCCTTCAGTAGTATTAGTTTATTGTCACTGTAGGGATTCAATTTCTTTCAGTAAAATACGTAGCATTCACTTTCTCGTCCTGTATACTAGCATTGAGAGTGAATGTCACTTTCATCTTCACTCTCATAACTCATAGTATTCAGACATGCTAGAGTGAAACTTTCACTTTCATTACTCCTAGGGTATAAACTCGTATTCTTATAATAATACTCATTTACATTTCTATTTATGTTCTCTATTTTATTTACGTTATTTACATTTCTATTTTATTTACACTGTGTTATGCACTGTCACTTGAAGTAAATTATAAAACTATTTTCCACTGTTCACGTATAATTACATTCATTACTTTCACTTGCTGTTTACACATTATTTACAATTCCACTTGCACTGTTTTACTCAATAGAAAGATCGTAGTCACTCTTTTATCAATTGTCAGCCCTTTACCTCTTTCCACACGAGGTTACGAGGTTTAGTAGGGGGTAAAGGTCACAGGGCCCTTTGCATGGGGGTGAAAAGTCCCTGAAGTCAGGAAGAGAAAACAGACGTACCTCCACCTCGGAAGATGAGAGTGAACTGATAAGGGAGGGCCAGAGTGGAGGCCTACCTAGGTATATTCAGTACTACCAACGTTAGCTCTTGAAACAGCTATGTCTAGCACTGAAATGATTGGCAGGAAATCTAGACAATACATTATAAATTAGGTAGTTCCAGATGAATGTAAATATCACTTAGGCTTCTCCCTTCCCTCCTTATATGTATATTTATTACGAAAATAGATTATACGGGATATTTCAAGGGGAAATAAACAGCGAAAATTAGCAAACGAGTGCACGTGAGGTGTTGTCAGGTGATAATTAGCCAATTCCAGGTGTATGGCACTCTCACTTACCTTATTCCTTTCTTGTATATATTATTTGGTATAAGAATAGGGCATAGGGCTTATTTCAATGGATGAAATCAGTGGAAAATTCCAGGGAAGATTTACTTAGCGTAGCACGGCCGGGCAGGCGAGAGGATAGGGTAATGGAGGGGGGGTAGGGAGGGGAGTCAAGAACGAGGAGAAATGGCTAAATTGTCAACAATGGATGGGAGTACAGATGAGATTAGGAGTGCTGACTAGTGTTGGACATTGGCAGTACTGATAGATGATACAAGCCCCCACTTGGAAGCCCGGGTGAATTCAAAATAACACAGAATCACAAAAGTGATGCCCCGCGGTATGATCCATTGCTCCCAAGCGTCACGAAAGTGACGCCCAGCGGTTAAGGTGTTAAACTTGTGAATCGTTTTGGCACACACTATTATATTCGGTAGTGCATTCCACTGACCAATTGCTCTGTTTGGGAAACTGAATTTCCTCATGTCATTATCACCTCTCATTTTATGCAGTTTTTTGCAGTGTACTCTTGCTGATGCTTCCTCATATGTTAATTAATCATTTATGTCTATTTTCTCATTCTCTGATGTGCATTTATATAGCAATATCATGTCACCTCTTTTCCTTCTTTCCTGTAGTGTTGGTAGATTCAGTTTATTTAGTCTTTCTTCGTAGCTTAGATCCCTTAAGCTTGGTATCCATCTTGTAGCGGCCCTTTGAACGTTTTCAATCTTGTCTATGTGCATTTTGAGATGAGGACTCCAGACTACTGATGCATACTCCAGGGTTGGTCTGATGAATGATGTTATTATCCTTCTTAGCATGTCTTCATTTATGTATGTGAATCCTATTCTCATATTTGCAAGCAGTGTATACATGGAAAAGTTTGGAAGGATTGAGAGAGTGTTTTTGATCGGTGATATGCATGGTAAAGTTAGGAATGTGAAGGTGGATGGAATAGTTGGTGAGTGGGGTGTGCCTGCTGAGATAGATGAGAATCGGAGTGCGTTAGTGGACATTTGTGCTGGGATGGGGTTGGTGATAGCTAATACCCTCTTCAGGTATACATGGCGAGTGATGAGAAGGGTGGGTGGTGAACTGAATGAAAGGAAGGCAATGATTGATTGTGTGTGTGTGTGGATGAAAGGATGCGAAGATGTGTAATGGATGCAAGAGCTAATAAAGGTTCGGGGAGTGAACTTTCTGACCACTACTTGGTGGTGGCCAGAATTAGGATTCAAGTAAGATGGAGGAATAGAAGAAGGGAAGGACAAGAGGAAGGAGTAGTTGCAAGGAGAGTGGAAAGGTTACAAGAGGATGAGAAAAGGGCAGAGTATAAGAGAGAAGTGAAGGAACGATTGGCTAAATATGAATTGGAGCAGATGGGAGACGTGGAAGGTGTGTGTAGGATATTTACAGAAGAAATATGTGCAGCATGTGATGTGGTGTGTGGAAGAGAAGACGGAGGGGTGTGCAAGGAACAGCGTGGTGGACTGAAGAGGTGAGACAGGCTGTGGCACAAAAGAAGAAAGCATACAATGAATGGATGAGAAATAGGGGCGTGGAAAAAGTTGAGAGGCGGAAGAGAGAGTTATATGTAGAAAGAAAGAGAGAGGTGAAAAGATTAGTAAGAGAGAGTAAGAAGAGAGTGGATGAGGGATTTGGAAGGAATTTGAGTGTAAAGGGAAGGGACTGTAAGAAAATGTTCTGGAAAGAGGTGAAAAGAGTAAGACAGGGTGGAAGTGAAGTTAGCAGGGGAGTGAAAGATAAAAATGGCAGGTTACTAGTGGAGAAGGGAGAAAAAGTGAGCAGATGGAGAGAACACTTTAAGGAATTGTTGAACATAGAGGATGGAAATAATGCGAGTATAAGTGGCTGGGTAATGGCTGGGAGAAGGAGGGAGGTGAGAAGATAGGAAGAAATCAGTAGGATACAAGTTGTGGAAGCAATGAAGAAAGTTAAATCGGGGAAAACCCCAGGAATTGATGGAGTGTGTGGTGAAATGCTGAAGCATGGGGGAGAGATAGTAGTAGAATGGATGTGGAAGATGTGCAGATTGGCCTGGGAAGAAGGTAGAGTCTCGGAGGATTGGAAGTCAGGTATAATTATTCCCTTGTACGAAGGATAAAGGGAAAAGAAGTGTGTGGTAATCATAGAGGCATTTTGTCTTGTTAGTATAATAGGAAAAGTGTATGGTAGGATACTTATTGGCAGAGTTAGAGAAAGAACAAAGAAATTAGTTGGAGAAGAAAAGGGAGGCTTTAGGAAAGGAAGAGGTTGTGTAGATCAGATATTCATTCTTAGATCTTTAGTGGAAAAGTTTCAAGAGAAGGGAAAGAAGTTGTATGCGGCTTTCATGGATTTGGAAAAAGCATATGACAGGGTGGATAGACAAGGATTGTGGAAAGTGTTAAGAATATATGGAGTAGATGGGAAGTTGTTGAATGCTGTGAAGAGTATGTACGATGGTGCGAAGGCTGCAGTGCGTGTGGATAGTGAACTAAGTGAATTTTTCTCTTTGAAAATTGGGTTGAAACAGGGATGTGTCATATCTCCATGGTTGTTCAATCTGTACCTGGATGGGGTAATAAAAGAGGTACAAGGTAGGGTAGTGGATGTTGGAGTGGCCCTGGTGAGAGAGGATAGTGTTTGGAAACTCTCTGTACTGCTGTTTGCAGATGATACTGTGTTGTTGAGTGAAGACGAAGGGGAGCTGCAAGGCTTGGTGGATGAGTTTGGGAGAGTGTGTAAGAAACGGAAACTAAAGGTGAATGTAGGAAAGAGTAAAGTGATGGTCTTTGAGAGAGGTGAAGTCAGTGAATGTACAGCGAGGTTGGATGGTGAGGAATTGGAAAATGTGAGTACGTTTAAGTAACTGGGTAGTGTGATGAGTAAGGATGGAGGTTTGGAGGGTGAAGTGCTTCAAAGGGTACAGCAGGGAAGAAAGGTTGCTGGCTCTTTGAAAGCAGTGATAAGAAACAGGGAAGTGAGCTTGGAAGTGAAAAAGTTACTACTTGACAGTATTGTGATACCAACTCTAACGTATGGAAGTGAAGCTTGGACGTTGTTGGAAGGACACAAGTCAAGAGTGAGAGCAGTGGAAATGAGTTATTTAAGAGGACCTTGTGGAGTCACATGGAGAGACAGGCTGACGAATAAGGATATAAAGGAGCGTTGTGGTGTGGATGTGGATGTGATAGGAAGCGTTATGAGGAACACACTGAGGTGGTTTGGCCATGTGGAGAGGATGGAGGGTGAAAGACTGACGAAGAGAGTGTATGTGAGTGAGGTGGAGGGGGGACGAGAGAGGGGGAGGCCGACGATGAGATGGAGGGATGGGGTGGAGAGGTATATGAGAGAGTGGGGTGTGAGTTGGGAGCAGGGCATTGAAATGGCGGGGAACAGGGCGACTTGGAGGCGATTTGTTTGTGGCCACCCCAAACCGGATTGAGACATCTGGCAATAGATAGATAGGTAGATAGATAGTATACATGTTCCGTATCTTCTCACTGATGTGGTCAGCCGCAGATAGTCTTTTATTGATAATCCCACCTAGGTCCTTCTCTCTTTCTGATGTGTGTAGGGTTTTATTCCTAACGTATAATCCCAATCAGGTCTTTTTCCACTTTTACCAAACTTGATTATATGACACTTGTCCACATTGAATTCCATTTGCCATGTATTACTCCTTTCATGAAGTTTATTTAATTCTTCTTGTAGCTCTTTACAAGAGTCTGTGTTAGTAACTCTCCTTTGTATTTTTGCATCATCTGCAAACATATTTAGATAGCTTTCATTTCCAGTGTTACTGCCTATATCATTTATATACACTAAAAACATGATTGGTGCCAGCACTGAGCCCTGTGGTACTCCACGAGTCACTTCTTTCCATGATGAGTAGTTTCCCCTTAGTACTGTTCTCATTTCTCTTTTTATGAGAAAATCTTGCATCCAACAAAACAGTTTGCCTCGAATTCCTCCTTGATGGTACAGTTTCCATGAAAGTCTTTGGTGTGATACTGTGTCAAATTCTTTCTTGAAATCTAAATAGATACTGTCCACCCATCCTTCTGTTCCTGTATTGTGTCTGTTACTCTGTCATAGTAGCTCAACAGATTAGTAACACATGATTTTCCTTTTCTGAAACCAAACTGTCTTTCTGTTATCATTTTGTGTTCTTCTAGATGATTTACCCAAGCTTTTCTTATAAGCTTTTCTAATACCTTACTTACAACACTGGTCAGTGACACTGGTCGGTAGTCGAGTGGATTTTGTCTATTCCCTTTCTTGAATAAGGGGACAATATTTGCTTTCCTCCAAATATCAGGTAGTTTATCTTGACTCAAGGATTTCTTGAAAATTAAAAATAAAGGTTTACTTAACTCCTTTGCACATTCTCGTAGCACCCAACATGAAATTTCATCATGACCATTTGCTTTTCCTCTGTCTATTTTACTTACCTCCTCCTGTATTACTTTTTCTGATATTTGTATATCTGGTAGTATGTGTGGGCATGCATGTTCCACATTGTCCCTCTCATAATTTTTTTGTTGTGTAAAAACTGATTGGAAATTCTTATTTAGTGCTTCACAAATATCTCTCTCTTGTGTATAGGTGATTCCCTCGTCCGTAATGGAATGTATTATATCTTTTACTTTGGTTTTGCTTCTGATGTAGCTATAAAATGGCTTCGGTTGATCACTACTTTTATTTATGATATCCTTCTTAAACTGTTTTTGGGCTTCCCTCCTTATTCTTGTATAATCGTTTCTTGCCTGATTGTAATTATAATATGCCCTTTCACTATTGTGTCTTCTGTATCTATTCCACAACAAATCTCTTCTTTCTTTTGATTTTTTACATTCTGTATTGAACCATTTCTGTATTTTCTTATCTGCTTCTTTATGTTGTGGGATGTACTTCTGAACTCCTCTTTCATAAAATTCACAGAATTTTTTATATACAACATTTAAATCTTGTCCTCTAAGCTCATTTTCCCAATCAACTTCTAAGAAATACTTCTTTAGGTCATGATAATTTCCCTTTTTATAGTTTAGGCTCTTTTTGTAACTTTCATTGCTGTTAACTATGTCATATGCTATCCTGAAGTTGCAATTTAGTACTGCATTGTCGCTTTTGCCGAGTGGAGGGTGATATGTTTAACTGTCAGTATCATTTTCTTGGCTAGTAAATATGAGATCTAGCATTGAAGGTAGATCGAGTCCTCTTTTTCTGGTTGTTTCCCTCACATGTTGCGTTAGGAAAAACTCTTGCATTAGATCCAGGAGCTTTTGGTCCCAACAGCTTTCTTGGCTTATTATATCTAGAGTATTCCAATTTATATTTGTATTAAAATCTCCAGTTAGTATAATTCTTTCCGATTTCTCTTCCATTTTATGTAGTAATGCTCTTTAACTCTGAATTGTACTCTCTGCCAGGTCCTCATATTCATCTCTTTCCCATGTGTTTGAGCTGGGTAGTTACTTTCCCTTCAGATGTGTTGATCTCTACTGCAATCAGTTCTACTTGTGAGGGTATATCTAGTTTTATTTCATTGACTTTTAGATTTTTCTTAGTTAATATTATAATTCCTCCTTCTTTTTTTAAGTTTCTATCTCCTCTCCATATATTATATTCCTCTAAGTTTAGTATGTCATTTGATATCCTTGGTGTTAATTTTGTTTCAGTTAGGCATATTATATGTGGTTCATTTTCTCTGACATACTCATTCATCTCTAATAATTTAGATATCATTCCATCGACATTTGATTACATCAACTTAATCATCTTGTTTATATACTTGTCATTACATGGTTCTACTACCTTCCTCCTTTTTATTTCCTCCTGTTTATGTATCACTTTCGTACCTGCAATCCTATTACTTTGTAAAAAAAAATGTGTTCTTTTCTTCTGATCTTCCCTCATTTTTTTTTTTTTTTTTGCTTCCTCCCTCTTCTCTTTCAATAATTCCAGTTCCTCTTGTGTTAGGCATCTTTTTATCTATACATTTTTGAACTCTTTTTCCATAAGATTCTTTGCATTTTTTAGTATCTCCTCCATGGTGTTTACACTCTGGAAAGTTACCTTTAGAGGTCTTGACTTGCTTTTCTCGTGTTTCCCCAATCTTTTGTGTCCTCTATGTCTTTACTACAGATTTCCTCTGATACTTCATTCAACAAGCTCATTACATTTGACATCTCCTTTTTGTCTCTTGAGATCTTGTTTTTTACTTCTTCCTCTTCTATACCAGTGATTACTATAGATTTGTTGATATCTACTGAATCTCTTACTAACTTTGGATTGTTTTGGATTATTCTTTTCACTTCCTTTTTAATCCTTTTTTCTTCCATCCTTGTTTCTAAGTCTTTCTTTATTTTCACCATTTCAGCATACGTGGTTTCCACATCATTTTTGTAGCTTTGCACAGCTTCATTCACCTGTGTTATCTTCTCAATATCACTGCTCTTGTCTATCAAACTGCTTACTTGCCTAATTGTCTCTGTATCATTTTTGTACTCTTCCATAATACTCTCGTGGTTGACTGTACTTGCCATTTCACTCATTTTGTGTGTGTGTGTGTGTGTGTGTGTGTGTGTGAGAGAGAGAGAGAGAGAGAGAGAGAGAGAGAGAGAGAGAGAGAGAGAGAGAGAGAGAGAGAGAGAGAGAGAGAAAGAATATTGTTCGTTCCAGTATATATTTCATTGTTCATGAAGAAATCATTTCTCAGAGGGAAATTGTGTTAACATGGCGCTCACATCACGAAAGTTAAAAGTTACTAGCAATATGGACAGATTCTTTCTCAAGGTGTGTATGTGTGTGTGTGTGTGTGTGTGTGTGTGTGTGTGTGTGTGTGTGTGTGTGTGTGTGTGTGTGTGTGTGTGTGTGTTAGACCTTATAAAGCTACCAGCTTTTATTATTTTCATTTCTTAAGGCATAATAAACATAATTTTGTGGGGTGTACAGTTTCAAACGGTGATGTGTCTGTTACACAATGAAGCTCCTTCCTGTTCCCAGACGTTACTTTGTTAAATCCTCAATAATAATAGGTCATTAAATGTTTGTCTCTTGCAAGATAATCTGTATGTTGAAACGAAGAAAAAAGCATTTTTTATTTGATAATAACATGTACTGGCTATGGTAATTACATATCAAAATCTTGCATGTTCAACACTAGTTCTATCCTTCACTCCAGAGCACATTAAATCTCCATTCTCGTTCATCTCATATCACCTGTCACATATTGCTGGCAAATGGTTCCGAACGAACTGCAGCCACCCCAGCTTTGGGGGATTAATGCATTATGAATTAGTCTCACGTTGGTGATGTACTATATGTTTTGTAATACGTCAGATGGTGCAAGTAATTCTGAATACTCGAAACAGATAATGTTAATCTTTACCGAGTCTGTAATTTGTAAATATTTAATGGAATCACACTGCTTCATATAATATATGGGGTCACAGGGAATAATATTCCTTGTGACCCCAGGTCTCCGTGCGCGCTTTACTTCTGGACTGCTAACTCGGTGGAGCCAAATTATTATCATTTTGCCAATAGTTTACTTTTCTTTCAGCTCATTTAATAGAATAATATCCATTATTGTAAATTAGAAATGTTTACTGTTGCTATTTTAGATTTTTTGTATCCAGTATCACTTAACATTTACGATAATAAAGGTTGTGTAGAAACTGAAAATAACAGCATTATACACAGTGACAGCCACCCCTGACCTCCAGTCACAGAGAATATTCCACACTCATTCCTGGATTTTCAGAGCAAACAAACATAGATGCCACATCAATGTCAGCTCCATCTTGTTGTCACATATAGAGCTACTGTATTCGTCGAAAAGGTACCCAGTTATCGTCATTGTACAGGAGACACAAAGCACAGTAAAGGTGATGAGCTGGTGTCTGAATGAGACTTGTCTCATGACCCCAATGTTGAGCACAGTTAATGATCTGCATGTTATTAGGCAAGGTCAGTTACCTACTGATAACGTCCTCCTTTCATTTGCCATGTCAGCTGGTGAAACAATCTTGGAAGAGTTTGAAGGTGTGTTACAAGAACATGGAGAACTGCGTTCACAAGTAGGGATAGACGTCTGTTCATTTTATCTATTGTAGAGTCTACTATTGGTGAGATGTGGAACCGTTTCTCTTACTGCCTGGTGCAATGGTCATCAGTGCACCAATAAGTGAGAGAAATAGTTCCAAATCTTACCAGCACTGGATACCGTAGTATATTAAACGAGTAGACGTGTATTGTTTCTCTTGAACACGACTGTACCTAGGAGCACGATATTTAAACTGATTAGTTTAAAAGACATTAATTTAGAGTTCTTACAAAGGAAGGTGGCTAAGACTGAGACTGTGATATTGATGCAAATGTTGACGAGTGTGTGACACTAATAACTGAATTACTGAGTGAATGTATAGGGAATGCCAGGTAGATACAGAAGGCATCAACTTGTAAATGATGGAGATCGTAAAATTGATGTCTCCCTGAGTAGGTGGGAGAGAATGCTAAGCAACAAATTTGATCTAGAGATCTGGAGAGCGGTGGATTGGCGTGGTGTATTCAAGGCAGATAATAAAACTTTCGACATTTCAGATCATGATTTCAGTTTTTACAGATAGTATACAAAATTTCTTAGCCCACTTATGGCATCCCGTGGATGATATTGAAGGTAATGTAACCACACCAGGCTTAGAAAAAGCAGTAGGTAAAGTGGAAAGAAAAAACTGAAATATTAGCCCACACAAGGCCTGTGGGCCAGACGGTCTTCCTCTGGAAGTCGTCAGAGTTTTGCCTGGTCCCTGGCTACTCACTCTAACAACACTTTTTAACTTACTTGTCAGCCAAGGCCTGTGTCATAGCTTGGACCTGTAGAAAAGTTTTCTCTGCAATATTTAGTAAAGGAGATAGGTTGCATCCGAAAAATTTGTGGCCATAAATATAATCAATAGCTGCACCAAACTGTATGATGCGATATTATGTTCACGGTTGTAAAGATGGCTCAGCAAGATGGAGCACAGGATAAACGGGGGTGTAAAGAACACAATGCTACTTAACCCCTAGGTGCCGAGCATGGGTAGACCTATCCACGTCCCAGAACCAGGTTATTTTAACCCCTTAACCCCGGGGCGTCACTTTCGTGACACTTGGGAGCAAGGGATCATACCGCGGGGCGTCGCTTTTGTGATTCTGTGTTATTTTGAATTCACCTGGGCTTCCAAGTGGGGGCTTGTATCATCTTTCAATACTGCCAATGTCCAACACTAGTCAGCACTCCTAATCTCATCTGTACTCCCATCCATTGTTGACAATTTAGCCATTTCTCTCCGTTCTTGACTCCCCTCCCTACCCCCCCTCCATTACCCTATCCTCTTGCCTGCCCGGCCGTGCTACGCTAAGTAAATCTTCCCTGGAATTTTTCACTGATTTCATCCATTGAAATAAGCCCTATGTCCTATTCTTATACCAAATAATATATACAAGAAAGAAATAAGGTAAGTGAGAGTGCCATACACCTGGAATTGGCTAATTATCACCTGACAACACCTCACGTGCACTCTTTCGCTAATTTTCGCTGTTTTTTTCCCCTTGAAATATGCCGTATTATCTATTTTCGTAATAAATATACATGTAAGGAGGGAAGGGAGAAGCCTAAGTGATATTTACATTCACCTGGAACTACCTAATTTATAATGTATTGTCTAGATTTCCTGCCAATCATTTCAGTGCTAGACATAGCTGTTTCAAGAGCTAACATTGGTAGCTCTGAATAACCCCTAAATAGGCCTCCACCCCGGCCCTCCGTTATCAGTTTACTCTCATCTTCCGAAGTGAGAGTACGTATGTTTCTTCTTGCTGACTTCAAGGACTTTTTTCACCCCCATGCAAAGGGCCCTGTGACCTTTACCCCCTACTAAACCTCGTAACCTCGTGTGGAAAGAGGTAAAGGGCTGACAATTGATAAAAGAGTGACTACGATCTTTCTATTGAGTAAAACAGTGCAAGTGGAATTGTAAATAATGTGTAAATAATGTGCAAACAGCAAGTGAAAGTAATGAATGTAAATATACGTGAACAATGGAAAATAGTTTTATAAGTTACTTCAAGTGACAGTGCATAACACAGTGTAAATAAAATAGAAATGTAAATAACGTAAATAAAATAGAGAACGTAAATAGAAATGTAAATGAGTAGTATTATAAGAATACGAGTATATACCCTAGGAGTAATGAAAGTGAAAGTTTCACTCTAGCATGTCTGAATGCTATGAGTTATGAGAGTGAAGATGAAAGTGACATTCACTCTCAATGCTAGTAAACAGGATGAGAAAGTGAATGCTACATATTTTACTGAAAGAAATTGAATCCCTACAGTGACAATAAACTAATACTACTGAAGGAAACTTATGGATAAAGACTGTAGATATATATAAGTGTTATATAGTAATAGAAATATAAAGTGTGAGGGGTTTTATGAATAATAAATGACAGAGTACCAAGAGCGAACTAGTGCCAGTGCAACGATCAGATGCGCTCATAATTTTCGTTGCTTTCACAGTGTTTTTTTTTTTTAGTATGGATCCCAAACTACTTGAAAATTGTAGAATAGTGTTTATAGTGTTTGTATCTGGCTGTAGTAATCATATTACGGGTTGTCGGGAAGTGTAAAGTGGAGACTTCGTTACCCTACTTCAGAGGTCTCCACAAGTCCTACGGTAACCGACGAAGGCTCAACAATCATTCCAGGAGAAAGCTGAAAGTATGTGCCATAAGCATATATAATTTTGTTATTCTAGGACTAATAACTGATTTTTGGCAAATATTTTTTGAGAGTCTGTCGGAGCCCAAATAACCCCGCGGGACACGCAAGTCATTGGTAAACAAGCCCGCGGTGTAGGGGTTAAGGAAAATCGACTTTCCCACATTTTTTTGTCATTACAAATCAATCACAAGTGAGAAAAAACACATCAGAAGCGCGTACATACTCTCTGTTGGCAATTTGGAGGTGGTAGTGTGGTGTGAGGGAGTCAGTGCATGGTGACTGGGCTGAGCGTGTTCAAGGTCGTGGTGGTGTTTTGGGGGTGGTGATGGAGGGAGGAGGGAGAATTAGCACCAAAATAAGTTTTGGAGTGTGTCTTTGTTTCTGTCACGAATTCACAATACCTTATGAAGACAATATCACAACTACAATAGCAAAAAAACAATTAACTGATAAAGATTGGCTTATTTTATGTTTTCCATCATACTTATTTTCTATCAAACTTACGTCTGCTTAGGTATTCACATTTATTTACACACTATTTACACATCATTTCACTGCTTTCTTGACAGTGTGATATTTCCTAAAACAAGGCAGCCATAGGGCAACACCACACTCCTTGCACCAAGATCTGACATCCTTGCATTTTTGTGTGCGTTTGGTGGTATGCTTGCACACAAAGTACGCCCTTTGTCCCCGTGCTCTAGCACCAGTACCAGGAATGTCTTCAAGAAAATGGCGGGAAATGAAGTCCCGGGCCAAAAGGCTGTCTGGTGTGCCAGCTGTGGGATGACGGCCAGGTACAGTTGAGGTCAGAGTTCCGTATGAGGAAATAATTTGCTCAATGACTGCCTTGCTAAACAGCCTCATTGACATGTGGTTGCACATTTTGGCCAGGTACAGATTGTATACATTTAGGGTGGAGATGCCTATGAGGTGTAAGAACATTTTCTTATACCACTTCACGCACTGACGCACACACTCCACAGCCTCTATCTGCACATCACTTTTGTCCATGAGGTGCATGTTGTAGATATAGTCCACTACAGCATCACGCTTCATGATAGGTTCCCTTGTTGCTCTGTCTACTTTCCCACTGTCCACCATGTAACCTCTGTGCACTGTGGTAAGCATATTCACATCACGCTTATCGTGCCACTTTATTACTAACAGGTTCCATGCTTTTTTTCAGCTGCACTTGAGCACGCCTGAGACGTCCCTCAGATTTTGGCCAATTTTTCCTATTGGTATGCACTGTGCCACATGAGCCTGTATCGTGCTGTTGTATTGTGCTGTAGCAGATACTGAGTCAATGCTGGAGATGTATGATAATTGTTTGTGTACTACACATGATTCACATTCAGGTACCGATCCATCAGTTTCTTCACAACCACACCTGAGAATCCATGTGGGTCTGTATCACTCCCAGTATACACTATCACGTCCAGCACATACCCAGCTTTGCAATCACACAACACAAAGAATTATATGCCAAAGCGATGTCTTTTTGAGGGAATGTACTGCCTGAACGGAACACGGCCACGAAATAGCACCAGAGACTCATCTATCACAATTTTCTGAAATTGTCTGAAGAATTTCACAAATCTATCTTTCAGTATTGTGAAGAAATCTCTAATCTTCCACAGGCGGTCATGTGTGGTCATTATCGGCAAAATGTAAGTACCTTAGTAATTCAAGGAAGCGATCTCTGGACATGTACAGTTACAGGAGTAACTGTAATGTCATCCTGTATCCAATAATCATGAAGAACATTTTTCTTTACATGTGCCATCAGCATCAATAATGGTAGAAAGACATATATCTCACTAACATCAGGCACAGTCTGGCGTCGCATCTTTGTCACAGAGGGAGGGCCAGTAGTTCCTACTACAGTAATCATAGAACACCTGAGTTTGATTACAGAGGAACTGCACCATTTCGTTATCAAAAATGACCTGGAAATAATCCAACTCTGTTGCATCATCACCTAAAGCAAATTCATCTGTGAATCCTGCATTATTTACTGTACATCAAAATCTGGCAAATTTGGCATAAAATCACTGCCTTCATTGCACAATATTATGTCAATATCAGCATCAGGTGGAGTTTCCTCCTCCTCCACTTCCACACCACCATGCTCCTCCTCTTCCTCCTCTCCCGCCGCAACCTCAGCCTCCATTGTCCGCACTTCCTTCTCATAATTGTAATCAGGGTCACTATCATCGCTGCTAGTCTTGCTCCCTGATGAAAATATCTTCCCACTAAGGTTTGCTAACTCCTGAAGGCACTCCTTGCTCAGACCCTTGGGGCATCTCTTTGCAGGGGTGGAATGCATGGGGTGGGGGGGAGAGAATCCTGGATGGTCCTGGCTGTCCTTCCATTGTCACGATACGCAGTGAACTGCTGTGAACTGGTGGGGTGAAGGAATGGGTAGTGAGTGGGAGGCTGGCTATGGTCAGTACAAGTGTACACTCTCCCCCACACCCCTCAGGGCCCCCTAGTAGCCCTCCCCACCACCCCACCCTGCCCTACCCCTCTCGATCCCTACCCCTACCCGGCACCAGTATCATCTGGTTCCAAGGCCGCACACTCCCTATGCTGGCCTCCCACCACCCTCCACCACAGCTCTCCTCACTGCTGGGCTTCCCTCCCACCCCTCCCCCACCCCCACCCCCGCCCCCTTCCCCGGTCAGCCAGCGTTAACCCGCGCACCAGCCAGGCTGGGACAATACTCCGAGGGCCATTTTCACAGTCGTCCCTATCCTTTTGGGCTCGAACGTGTTGGGCCCGAACCAAAAGCACCTTCGGATTTCACAGTCACTCTGAATGGCTTTCGGGACCTTACTAACGTGGGGACGTCTGCACATGTTGATGCGGTAGGGTTTTTAGTTCTGGGTGGCGAAAACACTTTCCATATGTAGAGAATATTTAGAAATTGGAATGTAATGAATGTGATGAATAACATGGCTGGAAAATCCACTTCACACAGTTCATACTAATATATTCAGGAGTGATGATATTCGTAAGAAAGCAGCAAAAATAACGAATAGGAAACGTCATCGGAATGAAGAGCTAACTAACGGCAACCTCGCCACGCTCCTACTTGAAATCGGAAGTGAACTGAATCCACAAGTATTGTAAAAAAGGCTTAAGTAAAAATAACCATGAAGCAACATGTATAACGTCTAATGAGTGATGGTGTGGTTATTAACGGATATACTATTAATACATGAACATTTTCTTTTCTAAATGGGGTGTTAGCTACATCAACTTTTACATCGGGCATCAGATATTAGAATTTTCATGAAAATATGCATTAGACAACGATTCTCGTATTTCTTTCGGGTCCTTTTGTTGTGAAGCCTCCACCTGTCTGCGAAAGGGTAGTATTCGGATACGTAGTAGAAAGTCTCCTAAAAATACACAAACATATATATTTTTTCAATATCGGGTGTGTTTTTTACCGCAGAAATATTATATTGGGTATATAATATTGAGATGATAATGAAAATACGAAACATGTAATTATGCTTTTACTTTTTTACTTTCGGGACCGTCTGTTGGGGCGGCTGCAGGCCCCCCAAGAATGTTCCAGTAATTTGTTTGGGCCGTCCTGAATGCCGTCCCCAACAGAGGCCTTGGAAGGCTGGTTGGGGGCGACTGTAAAAACGAAAACGGGCGTTCGGAGGCGAGTAGGCTGTTGGGGACTGCATTGGGGACGACTGTGAAAACGGCCCCGAGTCCATATGGTGCACTACGAAGTTCAAACATGCCTGCAAAAACTTGAAACATCATATGACATGGACCAGCATCCCATACCAACATGTCATAAGACGTGGACTGGCGCCTGGGAGTTAAGTATTTTGTGTGATACTGCAAAGCAGTAAAGATTTCAGCTATACATCACTTTAATAGATTTTTCTTAGGCCTATGATCTGGTTCCTAGTAATATGCTGTTTTGTTTGCTGAGATGACTGTGATGTGGCGCAGTGACACTAGAGACCCTGGAGACCATGTATGCCTTCACTGATAGTGTTTTTGGCTGGATGGTAGTCAAGGCAACGTTGGGGGTTCACCAGTGTTCACCCACTTCTTGCCTGCTCTTCATCATATATGCTTTCATGGATTTGGAGAAAGCATATGACAGGGTGGATAGACAAGGATTGTGGAAAGTGTTAAGAATATATGGAGTAGATGGGAAGTTGTTGAATGCGGTGAAGACTATGTACGATTTTGCGAAGGCTGCAGTGCGTGTGGATGGTGAACTAAGTGAATTTTTCTCTTTGAAAGTTGGGTTGAAACAGGGATGTGTCATGTCTCCATGGTTGTTCAATCTGTACATGGATGGGGTAATAAAAGAGATACAAGGTAGGGTAGTGGATGTTGGAGTGGCCCTGGTGAGAGAGGATAGTGTTTGGAAACTCCCTGTACTGTTGTTTGCAGATGATACTGTGTTGTTGAGTGAAGACGAAGGGGAGCTGCAAGGCTTGGTGGATGAGTTTGGGAGAGTGTGTAAGAAACGGAATCTAAAGGTGAATGTAGGAAAGAGTAAAGTGATGGTCTTTGAGAGAGGTGAAGGCAGTGAATGTACAGCGAGGTTGGATGGTGAGGAATTGGAAAATGTGAGTACGTTTAAGTACTTGGGTAGTGTGATGAGTAAGGATGGAGGTTTGGAGGGTGAAGTGCTTGAAAGGGTACAGCAGAGAAGAAAGGTTGCTGGTTCTTTGAAAGCAGTGATAAGAAACAGGGAAGTGAGCATGGAAGTGAAAAAGTTACTACATGACAGGATTGTGATACCAACTCTAACGTATGGAAATGAAGCTTGGACGGTGTTGGAAGGACACAAGTCAAGAGTGAGAGCACAGCAGTGGAAATGAGTTATTTAAAAGGAGCCTGTGGAGTCACACGGAGAGACAGGCTGACGAATGAGGATATAAAGGAGCGTTGTGGTGTGGATGTGGATGTGATAGGAAGCGTTATGAGGAACACACTGAGGTGGTTTGGCCATGTGAAGAGGATGGAGGGTGAAAGACTGACGAAGAGAGTGTATGTGAGTGAGGTAGAGGGGGGAAGAGGGAGGGGGAGGCCGAAGATGAGATGGAGGGATTGGTGGAGAGGTATATGAGAGAGGGGGGTGTGAGTTGGGAGCAGGGCAGTGAAATGGCGGGGGACAGGGCGACTTGGAGGCGATTTGTTTGTGGCCACCCCAAACGGGATTGAGGCGTCTGGCAATAGATAGATAGATAGATAGAAATCATCAGGATGGTAAAGGAAAGGGTGGGGATAGACTGGTTCTTTTCCTGGTTTCATGTTTTAATCCTAATGGATAACACTGTTCTTGTAGCTTCAACAAAACTCAGTATGATTAAGAAAATTAAGATTTTGCAGAACTCTTGTACTCTCTACGAAACGAAAGTGAATCAAGTGAAAACAAGTTTTTCGTAATTATTGATGATAAGGGTGATGAGGGGCCGCCAACTGTGGGTGACTAGGAAATGGAGTCATGAGACAGGTATGTGTACTCGGACTCACCTTTTATTGCAGATGGTTCCACAGCATCCATTGTTAAAGCACATGTGACATCAAAGATCCCTCATGTTCTCAAAATCGATCCATTTATAAAGAAAAACAGTGACACTCCTTATGTTCAAGAGATGTGTTTGACGTGGCACTAGTGTCCATGTTGCTGTACGGCAATGTCATGGTTGATTGCTAGTGTAAAGTCTATGGTAAAGCTATACAACCGGTGCCTTGAAGAACTACTGGGATTTAGAAATTTTTGCATATAATGATGTCTGTTACATAGAGGCAGGGTACCCTCCATTTCCTCAATATGTGAAAAATATCACAATTATATCCATAAGATCAAGCTAGAAAGATCAATAAATGATAATCCCCTTGCTTTTGCAATGAAATGGCTATTAGAGGGACGCACAAACTGATAGACAAGACATAGTGTCAAATATTGTGAACAGTGACTGGCTCACACGTAACACTTATACAGGGATAAATCCAAAATTCAGTATTCATTGTATTTATAATACTAGATACACAATAATTCAGTTTCTCAGCAGAGCTTTCACACGTTTTCGGGTAAGTGGTCACACCTTGTCGTGTGAGACGGGGTTGCTGGAATTGGCGTGATCGAAGTCCCCTGCCACTACACGAACGTCTGTGCCAGGGTGGCTTCGTGTAAGCAGAGGCACCTGTTGTAGAACATTGCTCCGATTCAAACCTTAGAATCTAAGGCTTAGAGTATTGTATGGATTTAACACGATTCATAGCTTGTTCTCAGACATCCTAGCCCCAAATGTAATGTATTAAGCAATTATGAGATTTTAAGAACTTACAATTGAGATAGTATCAATAGGAAAATTTATATAATGTTTATGGACACATTTGTGCCTTTAGGTAGACTAGAGTTTATTAAATATACTTTCGGTGTTCATTAATTAGAACATAAAACCCTGTTTTGTTTTTTCCGAATGTTCATAAATATGTGTAAATAAATTGTTGTCACTCCGTACTGTATTCTGTTTGCTTTGTAAAGAAAAAAAATGGTCAGTAAACACTCTCTCTCTCTCTCTCTCTCTCTCTCTCTCTCTCTCTCTCTCTCTCTCTCTCTCTCTCTATATATATATATATATATATATATATATATATATATATATATGGAGGCTCTGTGGTACAGCGGTAGAGTGTGCGTTTTTGCACACAGGAGAAAGAGGGTTAGCGCCTCGCCAGGGTAATAAACTTTGGGAGCATTCTCCATGCCACGTACTGCTTTGGGTGACGTGAGGGATGCTGTGGTTGAACCAGTGTCGCATACTATAAAGTATGCTTGCACCCAGTCGGCTTGCGCTGGCCAATTGCACTTGGTTCGCAGACTACACACACATCCAAAGCCACTCCAACACAACAATCACACAAACGCTTCTCACCCTACATACAATCTCTACCAGACAACATAAGCCACTTGGTAGAGATACATAGGCTGTATCGTCCCCACTTCGGTCGGGATAGGCCGGTCCTGCAGTGGACACTCAAATGGTTGTTGAGGATATATATATATATATATATATATATATATATATATATATATATATATATATATATATATATATATACCGTTTTTGTACATAATTATATACATGTGTGGGTGGGGTGTGGGGGGGTGGGGTGGGGGGGTGAAAATTATACCTGATTTACAATCTGGCTGTATATAAATTAAGTGGGAGGAATGAGCGTCAGCCATGGAGTTGAAATGTTGTTACTAGGAACAAATTAGTCAAAGGTCAGAGTCACGGGACAGGTCTACATAGCCAGTTTTGACCCAACAGATATTAAATTAGGTGGAATGGTAAAGTTAGGGAAAGAATGAAACAAGTCGATTTTGAGATCAATCGTTCAGAGAGTAAGGTGAAAGGTTCAACTTTAAAACTCAGTTTTCATCGAT
The DNA here is from genome assembly GCF_032717465.1 of Coenobita brevimanus. Classification (NCBI taxonomy): domain Eukaryota; kingdom Metazoa; phylum Arthropoda; class Malacostraca; order Decapoda; family Coenobitidae; genus Coenobita; species Coenobita brevimanus. The sequence goes on along the minus strand of NC_137064.1, from coordinate 17,916,706 downwards.
TTGATTAGATTTTGTGGAAGGCGTGAGGGACAGCAAAGGTTCATAAAGCCTGAATATAAAAGGAATTATGAAAGATCAACACAAGGTAAATCAGCTCAAGCAGTCTTTATCCGATTTAGTTGAAAGATGATGCAAGATGGAGCTCAATCCTACATCATCTTTAAACATAGTTGGGGTTTCATTCTCGCGGGATTTATCTCAGAAAGAACATAGTACCTCGTTTGTAAAATCTGCTCTCAAGAGCTTGGGTGTGCTAAGCCGATTCCGTACCTTCTTTACCCCTGCACAGTTGTTGACATTGTACACGGGTTTTGTTAGCCCCTGTGTAGATACAACTCTTATGTGTGGGGAGGCTCCCGACACACAGCTCTTCTCAACAGGGTGGAGTTAAAGGCTTTTCATCTCATCAACTTTCCTCATCTTATTGGCTTCTTTCAACCTCTGTCTCTTCACCGCACTGTTGCATATTTATCTCTTTTTCTATCGGTACTTCAATGGTCACTGCTCTTCTGAACTGTCTACTTGCATCCCTTCACCACTACAGCGGGCATGTAGCACCCGTCTAGCAACAAACTCTCATCCCTTTTCTGTCCAGCTCTCTAATGCAAGAGTTAACCGCTACTCGCAGTCATTCATGTACAGTATGCAACAGGTCAACTCTGGAACTGTCTCCTTCTGTTTTTCCTAGTCCCTACAATCTCTAGTCTTTCAAACACAGTGTGTCCAGGCATCTCGAAGTGAATGGATCCTGAAATTGGCACTCTGTTAACAAGTTTTTGTTTTTCTTGAAGGGAGAAATATGCAGGCCCCTGGCCTTTGGTTCCTTCTTCCTTGTATATATATAAAAATAGGATGAATTAACTCTATTTGAGAAAAATCGGTAAAATATCAAGGTCACAGGGTAGATCATATGGCCATCCATTAGGATAAGTATACGGTGCAGGTGCTGCAATCTCATAGTGCTCATTCTTGTTTGGTACAGAGTGTTAAAGGCTGTTTGACCTTCGAGGGAGCGGACTGTTTAAACAAAAATACCGGTATCTGAACGTTCGTGGACGCTGGCTATGTTTTTAATACTGGTGAATGAAGTTAACCCTTTATATAGTACAAATAGTAAGTAAACAATAAAGTATTCTAGCCCCCCCCCAAAAAAAAAAAAATCATTGGAAATGCATTTCTTGTTTAAAATGGTTTTAATTGTAAATATCTGATGAAATGAAATATAATTGGCATTAAAAACATTACTTGTTGGGTTTTACTAACTCTGTACATAAAGTGTTTTGATATATTAAAAAAGAAAGCTAGTATTCAATATGTTGCACGATTTTCCCTCACTGGGGTTTAATCACTAATAACAATAACGAATATAAGTGCCTTAGAAGTGGAACTAATCATAGTAATATTTTTACAGTAATACCCGTACTATCCAGACGCCCGCATTCCGGACATCCCCACTTACCAGATATTATCGTCCTGGGATCCAATATTCCCAAAATGGTCCGAAAACCACAAAAAATTCTTTAAAAATCCGACTTTTTCCCGCCCGTAATTTGAACTTGGTGCAAGCGGCGTGGGACAGCTTTGTTTTGGTGCGTCATTCCTCTGACGTCTGCTAGAGCGCCCCTGCATCCTCCCCACTTACTGCCTGTCTCTTGTCGCGAGTGCACAATTGTCGTCATGGCTGCCCACGTGCTCGCTTTTGTGGTGGTGCCTTACATGCTGCAGGCTCTCCTTCTGCTCTCATGCCTCTCCTTCGTGTGTCTGATGATGGCCCCGCCGCCTGAGAAGAGGAAGAGAGTGGTTTTGACTCTGGAGAAGAAGAGGGAGATATTGGAGAAAGTGGATGCGGGATGGTCTTCGTCACGCATCCTTCGTGAGTTCAACCTGGCCTGATCTACTTCATTTGATATTAAGAGATCCCGAGACAAACTCATGCAGTACACGGGTGACTTCTCGTCGAAAAGTAAACGCAACGTGGATAGGAAGATGATGTTTACTCCCAAGTATGCTGAAGTCGACTGCTCCACGTTGATTTAGTATCGACAGCAACGTGCTGCTGGTGTGATGGTGCGTGGGGCAGAACTGAAGGCTGCTGCTGAGAAGTTCGCAAGGTTTCACGACGCCCTAGACTTCAAGGCATCCAAGGGTTGGCTCTTCGCGTTCAAGTTACGACATGGCCTTACCAGCTGTAAGTCTCATGGCGAAGCTTTGGACGCTAACAAGGATGGAGTAGAGGAGTTTCGGCACAAGGTGAAGGGCTTGATTGACAGGGAGAGCCTCACTCTCGGTCAAGTCTACAACGCTGACAAAACTGGTTTATTCTATTGCTCTTTGCCTACGAACACTCTAGCCGAGGAGACGGAGAAGCGTGTATTTGGCCGCAAGCTCTCCAAGCAAAGGATATCTGCTTTGTGTTGTGCTAATGCTAATGGCATGCACAGGCTTAAGCCCGTTATTGTTGGCCATGCAGCAGCCTCGGTGTCTTCGTGGGGTGATGGATGTCCTTCCTGTCGTTTGGTACCATTCCTTGAAGGCATGGTTCACAGGCCACATCTTCAAAGACTGGTTCCACTGCCATTTCGTCAAGGAGGTCATACATTACCAGACGGAGAAACTGGGAATCCCATGCGACCAGGTAAAGGCCCTCCTTCTCCTCGACAGTGCACCTGCCCACCCATGCGACAAGGACTTGGTGGCTGAGAATGGCTGCATAAGGTGCATGTTTCTGCCACCTAATACTACTGCTCTCATCCAACCAATTGACGAAGGAGTGATCATGGCAACGAAGCGGCTATACCGACGGAAGTTCCTGGATGAGGTGATGGTTGTTCTCAAGGACGAGGACGAGTGCAGGGAGGGACGGGACATGGGAGGCCAGCAGACTTTGGAAAACCTTCGCCGCTACAACATCAAGTCTGCCATTTACAACTGGGCCAGTGGATGGAAGGAAGTCCCTGTCAAGACTCTAGAAAATGATTGGTCTTGTCTGCTTCATGGAACGGATGTGGAGCACGATTTCCTAGGTTTCAACGTGGATGACTTCCATGCATGTCTAGGTGCGCATGGGGACAATGTTGATGTGGACGAAGTGCATGAGTGGATGGATGACGACGAGGGCGATCCTGGGTATCAGACTCTGTCTGATATCGAGATCGCATCTTCAGTTGCAAGTGTCAGTACCCAGCTTGAAGATTCCGACTAGGACGGCGACGATGATGCAGACTCCTCTCAGCATGACACTACTCCAGCCATCCCCAAGCTGAGTGCACTCCGGGAACACCTAGAGTTCATTCTGGACTACCAGGAACACCCGGACTGCGACAGGGAGATGGGGCTCTTGGGATTTGTGGAGGAAGTGTGTGCTTTCAGGCAGCACATCATTAATCGTCAGAATCATCGTTCCTTGCGTCAATCAATGATTGACAGCTTTTTCAGGCCCGTGACCCTCGCTGTGCCCAGCCCTGGCTCCACTCCATTGCCTCCCCAAGACAGATCCTCATGCTTTCAGCCACAGCTCAGCACATCAGCCAAGGTGTAGTCACCGCTCGACGTGAGTTTGCGCCTATCTTCAGAGTCGTCTGCAGTGGGTACGCCATCACCATGACCCAGCGACGCACTCCTAGGTCACCTGCATGTGCTATTCTCAGACTCTGACAGTGATTAGACTCCAAGAACTTCTCCACTAGACCACACGGGAATTTACAGTGTTGTGCAGTGAAAAAAAACTGTGCATAGTGTAAAGGAATTTGAGTTCTGAGTGAAAAGACAAATATTTAATGGACTGTAAATTTAACGTAAATTAACTTGAGTGTGTTTTGTTTAGAAAATGGTTTCAAGAATGGAAAGACTTAAAGTGCAGAGTGCAACACTTATTTCATTAAGGTACAATGGAGCGCAAGTAAGACAAGAGTGTGCAGTGTTAAGAGAATGGAATTCTGAGTGCAAATGACTAAGTTCTGTGCAAGACTTCATGAACAGTGTACTGCAAGTGCTTCAGGAAATCCTTCTTACTCTCAGAGTCTGAGAGGAGGTGGTTATTCATCGACATGGCCAGGGACTTGCTGTAAGTACCCAGAATGTTTCATATCGTACTGTACTGTATTTTCCATACTGTACTTACCTCTAATACCTCATTTAACTCTTTTATGTCCCTTATTGGTGTGAATAGGGTATTAGGTGCTATGCATGTGCAGTAGGGAGGTATTTCTCTGAGTTAGGGTCCATAAGTACCAGTCCAGGAGCCAGGGACTTGTTCTAAGTACCCAGAATGTTTAATATTGTATAAACTCACCTCTAAACCCTAATTTTATGGTTCTTTTGCATTTATTTCAGTCTTTGATGTTCTTTATTGGTGTGATTTGGGTCTTAAATAGGTGCTATGCATGTCCAGAGGGAGTTGTATAGGTGTTTTTCTGAGTTAGGGTCCATAAGTACAAGTCCAGGAGGCTGGTGCCCACTGTCCGGACAGGACCACTTTCCGGACATGCGTTTGGCTCTATTACGTCGGATAGTGGACAGATTACTGTATACGGTTTCATAACTTGTGCTTCAGTATTCTGATATGGGTTTGGGGAGGGACGCCTTTATATGGTAGCACCCATATAACTCGGTGGTTAAGTTGACTAGTTATGTGGATGTCCCTTGACTCCCTCCTTATCCCCGGAAAAGAGGATGGTGGGCTGCAGGAAAAGAGCATCTTGAGCCTGCAGTCCATCACAATTTGGGACAGAACAGGGATGGACAGTGGCACGTGCCTTTGTGAAAAAAGTCATGGGTAATGACAAAAAAAAGTATGACAGATATAATCTCGCTCTGCTACAGATAATTCGGTAATCTAATGACAAACAAAATGTTAAAATTAGCGCGTAAAATAGTCTATGAATCTTGAAAACATAGATTGAAAAGTACAGTCTCCAGCAAAAATCAAGCGACAGGCTCGACAAGCAGGTTGGAATATATGGCACCCCCGCACCCCCAGTTTCACCCCCCCCTCCCTCAGTCCCATTCATTCGTCTACCCTCCACCCTCCCCACATCCAAGGGCAAGAGAGTAAGGCCTTGTCACATTGTCTCAACTACTCTTCCGTCATCCATTTGTCTTGGGAAATAATGGTTTTGTTATGATAATGAATAAAAACACATTACACAGTGTTGTACTCCATAGTATAGTTATTTATACACCACGATCTGAATGCAGGGTGATATAGTAATACTGTATATTCATATGATAGTGAGCTCTGTAATCATACGATTTATCATTTTGACTGTTGTATCCAGTCAGTGTGTAACATTAAACAGCCGGAAGCTATTAGTAGATGTTTGTAGTGGTCAGTGGTGTGTGTGTGTGGAGGTCGGGTAGCTTGCCGTCACACGTTGTGGTGGGGTCATGGGGAGAGGGAAATGGGCCCTGGATCAACGGCTCTGCTCGGGATGGATAGTGTGTGTGTGTGTGTGTGTGTGTGTGTTTTCCAGCAATGCCCATAAACACGTCTCTATTATCACCATCAAGTGAGCATTACAATATTGTCCACTGTGCCACATAATAGTGATATTGTTTAACGATATGGCAAATAAGCATTTAATGATAAGTACACAGTAAGACCTTATTTTCAACATTTTATTTAATCAGATATGCAGTGCAATAGCGAATTATAATACATTAGTTTGAATGTAGCCATTAACTCTGCAGGGTAAGTCAGGCTAAAACACCAGATCTCTAGTAAAACATTCACTGTTGTCACTATACCACATGTTATTGTAGGGCATCTGGAACAGGGCGATAGCAAAGATAGTGGGTGGCCCTACTTGGTGTTCGCAGGGTTACCTTATCACTCCCCAAGTTACCCACAACATTTCAATATCATATAAATCCAATGTCTAACCCTGTTGTTTCATATCGATTTAAAATGTGTTCTTAAATATACCGTTGGTCAGTTAGTCTTCCTTATTAAATATTTGCATAACCAAAACCGTTTGTCTATTTTAACATCCTTCCCTCTCTGAGGCAATTGACGTTTAGACTGACGATAGTTAATGGGAATAACCATGACCACACAGAGATAGAGGAAAGTAGTAACAGACATGGGACACAAGCTGAAGAGAAAATAATCATAAGGTTAACCTGAGCGCTATGTCTATTATGTTGCTAAAAGTAACACTGGCCAATGTGAACTGTAACTCGTCAAACCTTTGTTGAAAACGTTGTTGCTGGAAACGAAAAACTGAATTATCTGTTGTCTGGCACGATAATGTTGATTAGTGTAAGCTTCAATTGAGGCAAGTTTGGTTACTATGTAGATCATCCATTCGGCCAATTTAGTTATTGGTTACCTTTTTCGAACTACGTCGTGTTATAATCGTGTGAATCACAAATTACACCCTATTGCAGTTATAACTATATAAGGCAATGTTATATTCCTGATATTGTTATCAGGAGATGGCAGGTCTCTTGCTGGAGTGAGTGGCGATAAGTGGCTGAGGCAATGGGTGGAGGGGGTTGGTTGTGTGCAGAGCTGGATTAACCATGTTGTGGTTTGGTAGGGAATGCAGACTGTTCGCCTGCAACACACAGATCTCTTTTTTCCGTTGTTTCCGGTGAACTGTTGGCATGACCTAAAATGGCCTTTTTTGATGGCCTGATGGATGATGGCACTTATTTGGACGCCCAAAGCGTATATTTATTCTGCTCTGGAAATCTGGATGGCCTGTGACAGGCCGTGGCCTGGTAGGCAGTTGCCCATTTTGCCCATACCTGGTAATCCGGCCCTGGTTATATGGTGTGCGCGGGGTCAGCACACCACGCGGCTCACTCTACTGCTGGCTGTTCTGTGTATGAAATTGACCATGTTACGTATAATACTGTCAGCAGCAATGAATGGCGTCTAAATATTGACTGACTTTTGGTAATGCCAGCAACCACGTCAGGGCCTCGGCTTGACATCAGACAAGCTGTCATCCAGTCCCTGTTGCCCAACGTGATCCGATATCATGTATTAAGACATCAGAAATCAAGATAATACTGATCATGTGCTTTACATATCAGCAACACTTTGCTATTTTCACACATGGGGTATTAGTAGAAACTAATGGTCTATCTATCTATCTATTGCCAGACGCCTCAATCTCGTTTGGGGTGGCCACAAACAAATCGCCTCCACGTCGCCCTGTCCCCCGCCATTTCACTGTCCTGCTCCCAACTTACACATCCCTCTCTCATATACCTCTCCACCCCATCCCTCTCATCCTCGGCCTCCCCCTCCCTCTTCCCCCCTCCACCTCACTCACATACATTCTCTTCGTCAGTCTTTCACCCTCCATCCTCTCCACATGGCCAAACCACCTCAGTGTGTTGCTCATAACGCTTCCTATCACATCCACATCCACACCACAACGCTCCTTTATATCCTCATTCGTTAGCCTGTCTCTCCATGTGACTCCACAGGCTCCTCTTAAATAACTCATTTCCACTGCTCTCACTCTTGACTTGTGTCCTTCCAACAACGTCCAAGCTTCATTTCCATACGTTAGAGTTGGTATCACAATACTGTCATGTAGTAACGTTTTCACTTCCATGCTCACTTCCCTGTTTCTTATCACTGCTTTCAAAGAACCAGTAACCTTTCTTCCCTGCTGTACCCTTTCAAGCACTTCACCCTCCAAACCTCCATCCTTACTCATCACACTACCCATGTACTTAAACGTACTCACATTTTCCAATTCCTCACCATCCAGCCTCGCTGTACATTCACTGACTTCATCTCTCTCAAAGACCATCACTTTACTAATGGTAATGACCTATAATAGAGTTTGTAAAGTAACAGTGATTACCTCGAGTAATGGAACGAGCACACCACCTCCCACTACAAGCTTCTACTTATAGCTTCCGACTGTTTAATGTTACACACTGACTGGATACATCGGTCAGAATGATAAATTGTATGATTACAGAGCTCACTACCATATGAATATACTACTATTTTCTGTCACCCTGCGTTCAGATCGTGGTGTATAAATAACTAAATTATGGAGTAAAACACTGTGTATTGTGTTTTTATTCGTTATCATAACAAAACCATTATTTCCCAAGACAAATGGATGACGGAAGAGTGGTTGAGACAATGCGACATGGCTTTACTCTCTTGCCCTTGGATGTGGGGAGGGTGGAGGGTAGACGAATGAATGGGAATGAGGGAGGGGGGGGGGTGACCCTGGTGGTGCGGCGGTGCCACATATACTAACCTGCTCGTCGAGCCGGTCGCTCGATTTTTGCTGGAGACTGTACATTAACGGTTTCTGACACAGTTTCATATATCTTGAAGTCACTTAATTTCCTAAGAGAAAATCGTCCAAAGCCAAAATTTCTAACAGTCAACAAGACACCTTCCATCAGGGGGTGAAAAAAAGCCAGGTGTTAAAAAAAAATGTCATCGTTCTATACTGCAGTATTTCATACCACGTTTTGTTATATTAAAGGAAGTAGTCACTGCACCCTTAATTACTAAATAAATCATAGTCAGGTTGAATGCAAATATTTATGAATTATTTAACCATTCAATGGTGAAGGCTGAAGATGGAAACAGCCAATTCAGACGGCGTGTGAGGGAAAGTGGTTTGGGGGAACTGTAGTGTTGCAAAGGGGATATTCTCAGTCATAGTTTGGTCAATTGGTTATTTCTTTTATCCAGTCCAGTACCGTGAAGATCCAAAAGAATGTTCACTTGATCAAAGAAGGAAACTACTTATAAATGTTAACTTATATATATATATATATATATATATATATATATATATATATATATATATATATATATATATATATATATGAGGTGTCTGAGGAGTATGTGTGAAGTGCCGCGTATGGATCGAGTGCGAAATGATGAAGTGCGAAGGAGAACTGGAGTTGTTTGTGAGATGGCTGATAGAGTTGAGAAGAGGGTGTTGTGATGGTTTGGGCATATGGAGAGAATGGATAATGAGCGATTGGTGAAAAAGATAACTAGCGATGGTTTGGGCATATGGAGAGAATGGATAATGAGTGATTGGTGAAAAAGATTACTAGTTCAATGTGAGAGGTGTAAGGCTGAAAGGGAGACCACGAATAGTATGGATGGACAGTGTGAAGAGAGCGCTGGATGTGAGAGGGATGTCTGTTCAGCAAGGAAGAGTGGCTGTGCGTGACAGAAATAATTGGAGAGAAATTGTGAATGAATAAATGATGATGCAGCCCTGAGGGGATATTTTCCTGCATTTGATCTCATCAGCTAGTCAGGTCAGGTGCGGGTAAGGGGATGGGTCTATTATGATGTGGCAGGGGTAAACCAGCTCTGCTGTCGGGCCCTGCTACGGGTGTCACTGATTGCACTGCGCAGTTGACTCTTGTGCTGTGTGGTGCGGTAAGGATCTGTCCCTTCTCTCCTTTGGAGTATAGATGCGAATGAAAGTTTGAGTGGATTAGTAATTAGGGAGTGTGTCGTCCTGTCTCGGCTACCTCCCTTTCCTTGGGGGAAGCAGCCTAGGTGTGTATATATATATATATATATATATATATATATATATATATATATATATATATATATATCGTAAAAGGCGACTAAAAGGGTTGGAGGAGGGTTAGTGCCCCTCCACGGAAAACAACTAACTAAAAAAACAAACAAGAAGCCTCGGACAAGGACTGACCAAACGTTGACGACCAAGGACCGGACAAAGGACATTGCAATTGGAACTTGGAATGTAAGGGGAGCAAATGATGAGGTGAAAGAGAGAGAGATTGTCCAGGTGCTTGAGGATGTGAAAGTGGATGTATGTGGAATAACTGAAATAAAATGGAGAGGAGAAAGTGTGAGAGAATGGGAGTATGGATGGGGTATATGTGCAGGAGTAGGTGAGAATGAGAGGGCAAAGGAAGGAGTATGTATAGTTGTGAGTAAAAGATGGAAGAGGAGCATAAGACAGTATGGATCAGTTGGATCAAGGATTGTGTGGGTAAAGTTGAAAGTTGGAATACAATAATGTGCAGATTGTGTGTGTGTATGCGCCAACTGCAAGATCGTTGCTAGAAGAGTGGGAGAGAAGAGTTCTGGACAAATGTAGAAATGTGCATGGAAAAGTTTGGAAGGAATGAGAGAGTGTTTTTTGATTGGTGATATAGAATGGTAAAGTTGGGAATGTGAAGGTGGATGGAATAGTTGGTAGAGTGGGGGTGTGCCTGCTGAAGGTAGATGAGAATGGGAGTGCGTTAGTGGACATTTGTGCTGGAGAGGTTGGTGATAGCCAATACCCACTCTTCAGGCATAAAATGATCCACAGGTATACATGGCGAGTGGATGGAGGAAGGGGTGGGTGGTGAACTGAGTGAAAGGAAGGCAATGATTGATTATGTGTGTGGATGAGAAAAGGATGCGAAAATGTATAATGTTGGATGCAAGAGTTTGTAGAGGTTGGGGAGTGGACTTTCTGACCACTTACTTGGTGAGTGTGACAGAATTAAAAAGTTCCAAGTAAGATGGAGGAATAGAGAAGAAAGGAAGAAGACGAGAGGAAGGAGTAGTTGCAAGGAAGGGAGTGGAAAGGTTACAAGAGGATGAGAAAAAGGCAGAGTATAAGAGAAGTGGAGGAACGATTGGGCAAATATGAATTGGAGCAGATGGGGGACGTGGAAGGTGTGTGTAGAATATTTACAGAAGAAATATGTGCAGCATGTGATGTGGTATGTGGAAGGAAGAGAATACAGAGGGGGGTGCAATGAACAGCGTGGTGGACTGAAGAGGTGAAACAGGCTGTGGCACAAAAGAAGAAAGCATACAATGAATGGATGAGAAATAGGGGCGTGGAAGAAGTTGAGAGGCGGAAGAGAGAGTTATATGTAGAAAGAAAGAGAGAGGTGAAAAGATTAGTAAGAGAGAGTAAGAGAAGAGAGTGGATGAGGAAATTTGGAAGGGAATTTGAGTGTAAAGTGGAGGGACTGTAAGAAGAAGATGTTCTGGAAAGAGGTGAAAAGAGTAAGATAGGGTGGAAGTGAAGTTAGCAGGGGAGTGAAAGATAAAAACAGTAGATTACTAGTGGAGAAGGGAGAAAAAGTGAGCAGATGGAGAGAACATTTTAAGGAATTGTTGAACGTGGAGGATGGAAGTAATGCGAGTATAAGTGGCTGGGTAATGGCTGGGAGAAGGAGGGAGGTGAGAAGACAGGAAGAAATCAGTAGGATAGAAGTTGTGGAAGCAATGAGGAAAGTTAAATCAGGGAAAGCCCCAGGAATTGATGGAGGTACGTGGTGAAATGCTGGAAGCATGGGGAGAGATAGTAGTAGAATGGATGTGGAAGATGTGCAGATTGGCCTGGGAGGAAGGTAGAGTCCCGGAGGATTGGAAGTCAGGTATAATTATTCCCTTGTACAAAGGAAAAGGGGAAAAAGAAGTGTGTGGTAATCATAGGGGCATTTGTCTTCTTAGTATAATAGGAAAAGTGTATGGTAGGATACTTATTGACAGAGTTAGAGAAAGAACAGAGAAATTAGTTGGAGAAGACCAGGAAGCTTTGAGGAAGGGAAAGAGGTTGTGTAGATCAGATATTCATTCTCAGATCTTTAGTGGAAAAGTTTCTAGAGAAGTGGAAAGAAGTTGTATGCGGCTTTCATGGATTTGGAGTGAAAGCATTATGACAGGGTGGATAGACTAGGATTTTGTGGAAAGTGTTAAAAATATATGGAGTAGATGGGGAAAGTTGTTGAATGCTGTGAAGAGTATGTACGATGGTGCGAAGGCTGTGAAAAGTGCGTATGTGGATGGTGAACTAAGTGAATTTTCTCTTTGAAAGTTGGAGGTTGAAACAGGGATGTGTCATGTCTCCATGGTTGTTCAATCTGTACATGGATGGGGTAATAAAAGAGATACAAGGGGTAGGGTAGTGGATGTTGGAGTGGCCCTGGTGAGAAGAGGGATAGTGTTTGGAAACTCTCCTGTACCTGTTGTTTGCAGATGATACTGCTGTTTGTTGAGTGAAGACGAAGGGGAGCTGCAAGGCTTGGTGGATGAGTTTGAGAGAGTGTGGTAAGAAACGGAATCTAAAAGGTGAAATGTAGGGAAGAGTAAAGTGATGGTCTTTGAGAGAGGTATGAATTCGAGTGAATGTACAGCGAGGCTGGATGGTGAGGAATTGGAAAATGTGAGCATACGTTTAAGTACTTGGGTAGTGTGATGAGTAAGGATGGAGGTTTGGAGGGTGAGAGGTGCTTCAAAGGTACAGCAGGGAAGAAAGGTTGCTGGTTCTGGCAGCAAAGCAGTGATAAGAAACAAGGGAAGTGAGCATGGAAGTGAAAAAGTTACTACATAACAGTATTGTAATACCAACTCTAACGTACGGAAGTGAAGCTTGGACGTTGTTGGAAGGACACTAAGTCAAGAGTAGAGAGCTTGGTGAAAATGAGTTATTTAAGAGGAGCCTGTGGAGTCATATGGAGAGAGAGGCTGACGAATGAGGATATAAAGGAGCAGTTGTGGTGTTGATGTGGATGTGATAGGAAGCGTTATGAGGAACGACACTGAGGTGTGGTTCTGGCCATGTGGAGAGGATGGAGGGTGAAAGACTGACTAAGGAGAGTGTATGTGAGTGAGGTGGAGGGGGAAAGAGGGAGGGGAGGCCGAGGATGAGATGGAGAGATGGGGGTGGAGAGGTATATGAGAGAGGGGGTGTGAGTTGGCGAGCAGGGAGTGAAATGGTGGGGGACAGGGCGACTTGGAGGCGATTTGTTTGTGGCTACCCCAAACGGGATTGAGACGTCTGGCAATATATATATATATATATATATATATATATATATATATATATATAGATAGATAGATGGAGATAGATAGATATAGATAGATATCTCTCTCCTCTCTCTCTCTTTCTCTCTCTCTCCTCTCTCTCTCTCTCTCTATATATATATATATATATATATATATATATATATATATATATATATTATATGTATATATATATTATATAATTTTATATATATAATATATATATATAATATATACATATAATATATATATATATTATATATATTATATATATATATATATATATATATATATATATATATATATATTATATCTATATATCTATATATATATATATATATATATTTATATATCTATCTATCTATCTATCTTTATAACTATATATTTATATATTTATATATCTATCTATCTATCTATAGCCCGACGTCTTAATCCCGCAAAAGGGTGGCCCCATAGACAAAATGCCTCCAAGTCACTCTGTCACCCACCATTTGACTCCCCTCCTAGCTCCCCCCACCCCAATTTCTCCCTCATATACCTCTCAACTCCATCCCTCCACCTCATCCTCGGTCTACCCTCCCTCTCTCCCTCCCCTCCACCTCACCTACATACACCCTCTTAGTCAGTCTTTCATTACTCCATTCTCTCCACATGTCCAAACCACCTCAGGTGTATTTCTCCCAATCTTTTTCCAACCACATCCACATCTACCCCACAACGTTCCTTCACTTCTTCATTCGTCAACCTGTCCCTCCACGTCACTCCACATGCTCCTCTCAAGTAACTCATTTCCACTGCTCTCACTCTTGACTTGTTCCCCTTTGCAAGGTCCACGCCCTCGCTTCCTATACGTCAGGGTAGGGATCCATACTCACCATCTCCTGCAGGTGACTTCTTAACTTCCATACTCACCTCCCTATTTCTCATCACTGCTTTCAGTGTACCAACAACCTTTCTTCCCTGCTGTACCCTTTCACGTACTTCATCCCCCAAAGTTCCATCCTTACTCATCACACTACCCAAGTACTTGAATGCACTCACATTCTCCATATCCTCTCCATCCAACCTCACTGCACACTCTGTGACTTCATTCCTCTCAAACACCATAACTTTACTTTTGTTTACATTAACTTTCAGCTTCCTCCTCCTACACACTGTCCCAAATTCATTCACCAAACCTTGCAACTCCCATTCATCTTCACTCAACAATACTGTATCATCAGCAAACAGCAACACCGGAAGCTTCCAAATCTCACCCTCATTCATTAGGGCCACCCCCACATCCACTGCCCTACCTTGTACCATCTATACAACCCCATCCATATATATATTAAATAGCCATGGAGACATTACACACCCCTGTTTCAGTCCCACATTGAGATCAAAGAACTCACTCAGCTCACCATCCAGTCGCATCAAGTCCTATTCCCTCGTACATACTTCTTTCACAGCACTCAACAATTTCCTCCACTCCATATATTCTTAATATCTTCCACATACCTTGCCTATCTATTCTGTCATAAGCTTTCTCCAAGTCCATGAAGGCAGCATACACTTTCCTTCCCTTCTCTCTACTTCCACTAAACATCTTAGAACAAATATCTGATCTACACACCCTTTCCTTTCCTAAATCCCCCTTGTTCTTCTCCAACTAGCTCCTCTGCCTCATTGCCTAACCCTATCAATGAGTATTCTACCATATATTTTACCAGTCACACTAAGAAGGCAAATACCCCTATGGTTACCACATACCTCTTCTCTCCCCTTTCTCCTTTGTACAGAGGAACAATTATACCTGATTTCCAGTCCTCTGAACCCTTCCCTTCCCAAGCCAATCTACACAACTTCCATATCCACTCACAACAATCTCACCCCCATACCTAACATTTCACCACACACT